>NC_088603.1:155708138-156028929 GCF_036013475.1 Columba livia | reverse complement strand
CCACTTAAGGGCTATTGTTATTCTCTCAGTCATGCATGTCAGGATGGGCTGAATCTGGAAGTAACTAACCCTCCTTCATTCCTTTCAGGAGTCTATGGTGACTGCTTTAGATGGGTAGTTAGAGTCTGATGAGGAGTATCTTATCCTTGTTCTGCTGTTTAACTGAGCGTTGGGGTGATGGGGGGGATTGCTTGCCCAAGTAGAAGAACCAAAATCAACAATTCCAATGTGTTTCAGCTCAGATTCCAGAGAAAACAGAAACTGAAAAAAAGTCTGACCTTAAGGATTCCCATAAAGTGTAGGGAGAAAAAATCTTGTGTATTTTTCATCACACCTTGAAATCTTCTTACTAACAAATGGTCATTACGTAAGCAATGTGTGACCATTGACTCCTCTGACCTGAACTTTCTAAATTATTCTTTTGCTACTTAACTGGACCCTTCTAAGGACTGGTGTGAATTTATTTTCTCTTCCCTACCCTTGTCTTCTCTTGTGTTTGGTTGGTTGGTTTTTGGTTTTGTTATTTTGTTTTAGTTTGGCTTTGGTTTGTTTTTGCTTTGATTTGTGTTTGTTTTGGGTTTTGTTTTTGTTTATTTGTTTGGTGTTTATGTTTTGTTGTTGTTGTTTTGGGTTTGGTTTGGTTTGTTTGTTTGTTTGTTTGTTTATTTCCCTTCACTGGCATGCCAAGTTTACTTATTTGTTTGTGATGTGGTTACTAAGAGAATGACAGTTGCTAGAGTGTCAATATTATAGTTTTGAGAAACTTGTTCATTAGTTATAGCTGGTTCAACTTCTATATTAAGAAACTTATGAGTGCACTTAATATGCAGACTTTCAATTTTCTTTTTTTTCAGTTCATTAATCTGAACAGTAATTTCATCCATTTCAACACTCAACTGCAATCATACACTGTCTGGGTAGAATACTCTGCTGATAAATCCAATAATTTTCCTTAGACTAGCTGTTGCACTTAGATTATATATATTAGCGTAACCTAAGATGCACCTGCTGAGCTAAAAGCTAGAAATTGATACAAATATACAGGTTTATGTTATTTTTTTTTTTTTTTCTAAACAAGATGTTAGCCTGACACTCAAGCCATTATCTCAGAGGAATCTTATTGCTTGGGAATTAGGAACTTTCAAAAAGTATACTTAATTGTTTTATTTATAAGCTATATTGATCAACTTTTAGGGCTTTGAGTCTTCCCACTCTTGCTTCATGTCCTATCACATCTGTGGCAATGTGTATGTTGTTAACATCTGCTACTGCAATTTATGTGGACTGAATATCACAAATTAATGTATACAGAAAAAAAAAAATGATATTTCATTTATAATAGTCAAAGAACAGATGAGGAGTTTTTTTCCTAGCTTTTCTACAAAACAACCCTGGTGAGCCCTTTTAATAATCTAGACTGAGATACATTGAAATCAGAGCCAAACCTCTTCTAGACCACTGCATTGCCATATTGCCCCTTCGATCTTGGCAGGCAACCTATTCCTCCAACTGTGAAACATGATTGAAAACATTAATGCTCCACAGCTTTACTGTGAGGACAATTTTATGCATAATGGTGACACATTTAGGAAGTTTTGGGTCCAGAAAGATGACAGAATAGTATCTGATCGTTTGAGAAGATGGTAAACATACTATTAGCACTTCAACACCAATAATATTGCTATCTTCCAAAGTAACATCAGACTGTGCAACCGGCAGTACTGGATTAGACTTCATTGGTACTGATCTCTGACAGTATCAAATATTTTGAGAAAAACTGTAATCGAGGAACATCCATCTACCCTTGACTGCTTTCTCATCATCCAGCCTTCTACAGCTTTGGGGAAAAGATTTGTAAGATTATCAGATCCCACTGTTAACCTAGCACTGCCAAGTCCACCATTAAACCATGTTCCTAGGCACCACATCTACATGTCTTTTATGGTGACTCAACCACTTCCCTGGGCAGTCTGTTCCAATGCCTGACAACCCTTTCCATGAAGAAATTTTTCCTAATATCCAGTCTAAAACCTCCTTGGCGCTACTTGAGGCCTTTTTTCCTTGCCCTATCACTGGTTACTTGAGAAACAAGACCAACATCCACCTCAATACGACCGCCTTTCAAGTAGTTGTAAAGAGTGATTATCTCCCCTGACTAGAACACCCCAGTTCCCTCATTTGCTCTTCAGAAGACTTATGCTCCAGGCCCTTCACTAGCCCTGTTGCCCTTCTCTGAATTCTCTCCAGCACCTCAATGTCTTTCTTGTAGTGAGGGGCCCAAAACTGAAGACAGCATTCAAGTTGGAGCCTTACCAGTGCCCAGTGTAGTGGCACAATTACTTCCACAGTCCTGCTGGCCACACTATTCCTGATACAAGCCAGGATGCTGTTCTTTTTTGGCCATCTGGGCACACACTGGCTCATATTCAGCTGCTGTCAATCAACATCCCCAGATCCTTTTCCTCCAGGCATTTTCCAGCCACTCTTCCCCAAGCCTGTAGTGCTGCTTGGGGTTGTTGTGGCCCAAGTTCAGGACCCGGCACTTGGCATTATTGAATCTCATACAATTGGCTTCAGCCCAATGATCCAGCTGGTCCAGATCCCTCTGTATGGCCATCCTACCCTCGAGCAGGTCAACACTCCTACCCAACTTGGTGTCATCTGTAACATTGCTGACGGTGCACTCAATCACCTCATCTAGATCATGGACAAAAAGATTAAACAGAATTGGCCTCAATAGTGAGCCCTGGGGAACACCACTTGTGACCAGTCACAAAGTGTGTTTACCTCCATTTACCACAACTCTCTTGGCCTGGCCAGCCAGCCAATTTTTTACTCAATGAAGAGTAAACCTGTCCAGGCACGAACAGCCAGTTTCTCCAGGAGAATGATGTGGGAAACAGTGTCAAACACTTTACTAAATTCTAGGTAGACCACACCTACAGCTTTTCCCACACCCACTAAGTAGACCACCTTGTCATAGAAGGAGATCAGGTCAGTCAGGAAGGGCCTGACTTTCATAAACCCGGTCTGACTGAGCCTGTATGTGCAACATGATGGCACCCAAGAGGTCAGGCTGACAGGCCTGTGGTTTCCTGAATTCTCCTTCTGGCCCATCTTGTAGACGTGTGTCACATATGCCAACTTTCAGCCAACTGGGACCTCTCCAGTTAGCTGGGACTGCTGATAAATGATGAAAAGAGGCTTTGTGAGCATGTCTGCCAGCTCCCTCAGAACCCTTGAGTGGATCTCATTCAGCCCCACAGACTTTGTATGTCTAAATGGTGTAGCATGTTGCTAAACATTTCCCTTTGGATTATCACAGTATCATAGTATGTTTGGGATTGGAAGGGACCTCAAAAGATCATCTAGTCCAATCCCCCTGCTGGAGCAGGAACACCTAGGTGAGGTCACACAGGAACATGTCCAGGTGGGTTTTGAATGTCTCCAGAGAAGGAGACTCCACAACCTCCCTGGGCAGCCTGTTCCAGTGCTCTGTCACCCTCACTGAGAAGAAGTTTTTTCTCTAATTTAACTGGAACCTCTTGTGTTCCAGCTTGATCCCATTACCCCTTGTCCTATCATTGTTTGCCACCAAGAAGAGCCTGACTCCATCCTTATGGCACTCACCCTTTATATATTTATAAACATTAATAAGGTCACCCCTCAGTCTCCTTTTCTCCAAACTAAAGAGACACAGCTCCCTCAGCCTTTCTTCATAAGGGAGGTGCTCCACTCCCTTAATCATCTTTGTTGCCCTGCGCTGGGCCCTCTCTAGCAGTTCCCTGTCCTTCTGGAACTGAGGGGCCCAGAACTGGACACAATATTCCAGATGTGGTCTCACCAGGGCGGAGTAGAGGGGAAGGAGGACCTCTCTCGATCTACTAGCCACTCCCCTTGTAATACACCCAAGGGTGCCATTGGCCTTCCTGGTCACAAGGGCACAGTGCTTGATCATGGTCATATTATTGGGGCTTCATGCTCCCCACCCCTGTCTTCCACCCCATGGGCTGTGTAACCTGAGCACAACTAGTCTTAAAGACTGAGGGAAAGAAGGCGTTAAGTACCTCAGCCTTTTCTGATAAAGGATGCAGATTCTCATTAGCCCTTCTTTTGTTGCTAATGCACTTATAGAAACAGTTTTTGTTTTCTTTTACAGCAGCAGTATCATTAAGTTCTAGTTGGGTTTTAGCCCTTCTAATTTTCTACCTGAATAACCTCACAACATCCTTTTAGTCTTCCTGAGTCATCTGCCCCTTCTTCCAAAGGTCATACCTTCTCCTTTTACTCCTGAGTTCCAATCAGAGTTGCTTTCTGTTAGTCAAGCCTGTTTTCTTCCCCTCCAGTTCGTCTTTTGGCATATGGGGACAGCCTGGTCCTGTGCCTTTAAGATTTCCTTCTTGAAGAATGTCCATCTTTCCTGGACTCCTGTGCCCTTCAGAGCTGCCTCTCAGGGGACTCTCTCAACCAGCCTCCTAAAGAGGCCGAAGTCTGTCCTTCAAAAGTCCAGGGTAATAGTTCTGCTGACCTTCATCCTTACTTCTCCAAGAATTGAAAACTCAATCATTTTGTGTTCACTATGACCTAGGTGGCCTCCGATCATCACATCATCCACAAGTCCTTGTCTGTTCACAAAGAACAGGTCCACTGGGACACCTTCGTTGGCTCACTGACCAGCTGTGTCAGGAAGTTGCCTTCCACACACTCCAGGAGCGTCCTAGGCTGTTTCTTCTCTGCTGTGTTGTATTTCCAGTAGACATCTGCAAGTTGAAGACCTCCACAAGAACAAGGGGTAGTGGTTGTTAGACTTCTCTCATCTTCTTAATAAATCTTTTGTATCTTCTTCCTGGTGGATGGTCTATATCACACTCATGCCATGATATCTGCTTTGTTGGCACATTTGCCTGCTCCAGCATGGGGTTCTCCATGGGCCCTATGGCTGTGGGTAGGCCATAGGTGGATATCTGCTCCACCATGTCACTCCATGGGCTGCAAGGGGACAACCTGTGCCACCTGTCTTCACCACAGGTTGCAGGGGAATCTTTGCTCTGGCACAGCTGCTGCACAGCAGTTGTCTCCCTTTCTTAAATGGTTTATCAGAGAGATGCTACTAACAACACTGATTGTCTTATATTTGGCCCATCTTGCAGTTGGCTGGAGTTAGTTCTGTCAGACATGGGGGCAGCATCTGGTCTCTTCACACAGAAGTCTCCCTTGCAGCCCACCTGCTACCAAAACTTTGCCATGTAAACCCCATGCAACAGTTAAGAAGCTAATGGTTTATTTTCTGTACTGTTAAGCAAGGACAGTGGGGTTGGATAAGATGAGCTTTGAAGGTCCCTTCCAACCCCAATTGTTTTATGATTCTATGATTTTAGGATTCTGTGATGAGGCTTTTGTGTTTTGTTTCTCAGTATTTCCATTATTTTGTGAGCCAGGCTTGGGAAAATACAACATAATCTTAGTCACTTATATCAAATGATCCTGGCTATTTGTGGACACCCTTTCATGTCAGAAGCCCCAGATTTTCAGAGCCTCCTTGTGAAAGCAAAGTGTAAGAACTACACCTTAGAGGAGGTATTTGAACTTCACAGGGCTTGGTTCTTAGGGTTTGAAAGAAGTTTGGTTTGTAGGAATTGGAAGTGATTCAGCTTATATCAGAGCACAGGGAATGAATCTTCAGAGGTATTCCTTACATCAAGGTTCTCCTTATCTCTACAGTCAGGAGGTTTTATCTGTGCCCAGCAGAGCACTGAAACCCAAGAAGCCAAGAAGTTTAAGCGGTCTGCCACACAGAAATCACTTCTTTCTCCATCTGTCATTTAAATGTAGACATGATCTGATCGGTGCTAGCTTTGAAAGAGTCATCACTATTTCTTCAGGTTGCTGAGTTGTTGCAGCTTCAGAATAGTCTGGAAACTGATCAGCTTTTTTTTGTGAGCCTTTCCAACCACTTTAGAGATGGCCATAGAGACTGGAGTCATTATCTAAAGCTGGAAAGTGAACAGATTTATCATCGTAAAATGAAAAAGTGGGTGGACCCCTTCTTCTTGCCAGAAAGAGAAGCTTCTTACTTTGAGAGAGAAATGAGTTTGATAGGAAAAAAAACAATTCAGCAAAGATGCTTCGGTTTAAGACACTATCCTGTAAAGAGGACAATTTTCTCAACACGTTTGCTTGTAATGCTTGGAGTAGCCCCAGGGAACAACAGAATCTCTGTTAGAGTCTGATTATTGTCAGAGCTGTTATTTGTGCAGTTGTTATTTACTACTGTTTATTATAACTTTCTCATACCTTCCCACACTGCTTACAAATAAGGATATGTACTTTCCTTGGGATCCTTAAATTTCCAGTTTTCTAGTGAAAGTGAGAATTTTGAGTTGTCAACAAGTTACTGAGGGGTAAAAACTCTGTGCATCAAGATGGCATTCGAACAGATGGGGTAAGCACAGCTAACTGTTTGAAATAATTGAAAAGGAGAATGAGCTTGTTTTTCCTCCCCATCCTGCTTCATCAATCCCTTTTTCTCATCTTATGCTCTCTCATGTTGGCTTTGGTGCCTGTCTGGCTCCCTGATATAACAGATAAGATTAACACTAATTTGGCAGAAAAGGGAAATGGTTTTTCAGCAGGTTATCACGATATATCAGCTGCCTAAGGGATCAAATTTTCTATCTCTGCATCCACTCCTGGAGGGTTGACATTATGTGTTCAAAGGGGTAGATGTTTTCACCGGATATAGTGAATAAATGGATGGGACATTCCTGAACCTAGTTAACAAGGCAAGGGCTAATTATATTTTCTTCTGATGGACTCATCTTTTGTCAAAGATCAAATAATTGAGAAACAGGCAATCTCAGCTGCTGAGTTGGCAACTCTACTTCTACACAGTCTTATATATTTGTTTCTAAAGACAGTTTAAAAAATATATTTATTAATGCATATGAAATGGCTTAAAGACAGAAAATTCCTTTCTAGGAAAAAGAAAAATGTTCAATTATTATTTTTGTAAAGTGAAGTATATAAGAAAACAAAGCTCTGAAAATGTGTAAGTGCCTGTTACTGCATCCTGCAAGGCAAAATACAAGTTCTCTGTCAAGATATGAACGTCTTCTGCCATTTTATATATGCCAAGGGTATCTGAAACTCCTGCATGGGGTTAGCAGACTTAGCAGAACTTGTGAAGGTGTGTGCTCCCTCGAGTGGCAAATGGAATATAGGAAGACCAGCTTATCACACCCAAATGGCACTGTTTTTCTGTGCATCTGGGTCCCTAAGTTTCTGAAGTGTACAAATATTTACTCATTTATTTTTCTGATGCGTTTAAGTCTACTGAGGGAGACAATACTCTTTTTATTTTTAAATTGAAAGCTATAAATAATGTACAACTTTCCTGCTTTCTTACTATTATTATTGTTATTACATTCCACAATATTTTTAATTACTGCATCTCAAAAAGTTTTCCAGATGTCTTACACAGACCATCCCCACTAAAAAATCCCAGTGTACTAGAATAGTTGTGATGTCTTGTCCCTTTCCATAAGGTTCTGAGGAGTGGACAGTCATATTTTGCAAACTTTTCTACTTCATATAAAATATGAGTAAAACTGTGATTTCTGTTACTCTTCAAAACACTCCAAATATGTCTAGAGTAAGGTAGCTGTTACACATAAACACATTGACAGGATCAAGTGTGATTTGAAAACTTCAAAGAAATCTTTTAGGATAGAGAGGTAAATAGATTATAGAAATGATTGTGCATTATAGTTCACAGGTATCTTTTCCATTAACATCTACTGAAGTTAATAATTCAGGAAGTTGTGCAAAGATTTTAAATGTGTACTAGCATTTAGCTAATTGCAGTGTAAACTGCTAAACCTGAGGGAATTTCAGTATCAAAGTTGCATTTTTGCTTTCATTTCTTTTTTAAATAAACACTCGCTATAAGCAATATCTTTTTTCTTCTTCCTTCCCTCTACTAGAAACTAGAAAACTAGTCTAGAAAATTGATAATTTTCTTTAAAAAAACACAAAAATACAAACAAACAAACCAACAAACAAAAAACCCAAAGAAAAACAAAAATCTAATTTCAAACATTTGGTTAGTTTAACAGAATGGTGATACTCTAATTTGACTATGTGGTTTTCCAAAACTACCAAAAAAATAAACCAAACAAAAATGAACCAAACAAAAATGACCCCAAACAAACAAAACCCAAACACCCTACTTTTTAGACAGTTATTCCAGTTCCTCAAATGATGCCAAGCCACATGCCTGACTTCCTTATGTTATGCTCCCAAGGTTGTAAGCAGTTGTGTTTTCCATCTCAGATACTTAATTATAACAATCCCAGCACTGATATTGCGTATTCGTGCAGAATGGAAAAGAAGATATGCTGAATAGCTGTCAGTGTACAATAACTATCTTAATAGATTCTCTCTCATGTCTCTGGAAGGAAACTTTGCATAGGCTTCAGGTTTTTAGGCTACATGTTTCTCAATTCAGTATATTATTTAATGACTGCAAAAGACATTTTTCTTGTTATACTAGAAGAAAAAGGAACTGTAGAAAGTTAAACACAAAATACATTTTAAAAGCTCAGAAGGACAATTATAAAACCATCAAAAACTGTAGCTTATCTAATATAAGCATCTTTCGTTGAACTGCATGACTAGTTCCTATGAATAGTGAAATATTATGCAGCATTGTATTTCTCTTGCAAAAAAAAAATAATTAAATGAACTGAGTAAAAATATTGATGACTTGGGAAATATGGATGGGCTTGGTTTCATCATCTCAAATCGTGTATTATTATTCAGTGAATTATAGCAAAAGGGAGGAAACAGAGGGGTAAGTTGCTTGTAGATATTAGGGTTCACACCAAGAAATCCTATTTGCGGTTATTCAGGATAGCTTTTTCTTAAAGAATTGATCAAACCAAAAAGAGATAGTACTGAGCAGACTTTTCAGAGGCAGTTTATTAAGACAAAGGGGAGAGTTAAAGGCGGTAAGGAATCTTTTATTGTGGCCTTGACTTACCATGTATTCAAAGGTCAGCTAAAAGTTGCAAAGAAAATCAATTTGTCACATGCTGTTCTGCATGAGAGTTTCTGCTGTCAATGACCTGGAGTGAAACTGCTCCACAGACAGTGCCTGACAACCTCACAATAATAAACACACACCTTTGACTTTTAAACCCTGATGTAATGCTTTTCTCCCCTCCTAACCTCCCTATGTCTATCTCACTCTGGCAAGCCCTCTCACTTGGGTATCTTGTGGCAATGAAAAACAAAATCTGCTTTCTGTGGCTGAAAGAAAAGCAGAAAGTGGTTGATAAAACCTAACCCATACTGTCTACATCTTCAGACAAAGTTGCTGATGTGAATCCAGGTTACTGTTCACCTTTCACTGAAAGCGCTTTTGCAGGTGAGAGAGTCTATAGACTAAAGATAGGTGAATATCAGAGAATGTTATGAAGCACAGATTTATTGAGGAGATAATGCTTGGAGTGGCTAATGAAGCTGTAACACTGACATTAACAAATCTCCCAGAGTCCTCCCTGGGATTCCTTAAACCTTATGATGTTTATCTGGCTTTTTAGTCCCCCTGTATATCCCAACTCTGCAATACAAAGCTCAAAAACAAAAGCACAGAAGCTTGGCCAGAAGCACCATCAGGAAGCTGAAACTGCATGTTGTAAACCTGACAAAGGTCTTACAACAGTGGCGTGGGTGGTCCCCCAGCACATGCAGTGATGTAAGAAACAGCAGGACATTAGTCAACTTTAATGCAATGGCACATTGAGCTGCAGGTTCCCATTCTGTTGACATCAGGGATGTGTCTGTAAAAAAAATCTTTCACATGTCTTTATTTGAATTTATTGAATTTAAGAATGAAGTTTTTTAATTGACATGAAGTTGCTGTTTTTGTGGGGTTTTGTTTGTTTATTTGTTTTCCACAACACTCAACACAATGTTTAATGAAAAAGGATTTTTAATAGTGACCACTCCATCGCAATAAGCCTGCTAGTGTGAGTACCCTCACCTGTACTGGATGAATATGGACCACTTGAAAGCACTTTAGAAGTTATCTCCTTCTATAAATAGAAATAAATATATCCTTTTGCAATATAAAAAATGTAAGTCTTATTTAGATAGGAAACTGTAAATCCTGAAGAAGAAGTCATGCTGAGATCATAAGAACTGAGCAGGGGAAAAAAATGAGGTAATAAACTGATCGTTCAGTCAGGGGTGGAATTAATGAAGCTTGAGTACTGATGCTTCCCCTTCCTGCGCACCCCCACCTCCCTCCCTCCCCACCCCCTGTAGATTCTCTGATGTCTAGTAATGATGTTCTGAGCCTTTTCATCAGTGGGAAATCTTCTCCTCTCCTCAGTCACCTACTTTCATGGAAATTGTAGGACTGTGGTACAGCTTGAGCCATGAGTCCATAAACTTCCACTGAAGTTGGCTAACAGATTCAAAAGTTATATGGGGAATGAAAGAGAAAATGGAAATACAGATTGATGTGAAAACACACAAATATTTATACACCCATCCTGATCATCCAGCAGTTTTTTCCATAGGGAACCAATTATGAATAAATATATTTTTAATGACTTCTTAATATATATATTTTTAATCACAATTATTTCCATTAAATTTTAACATCTTGCATAAAGAAAGTCCAGGATAACTACAATATAGTCTGCTCCAAAAATAGATGGGAATTTTAGTTCCATTGCATTGACATAAAATGAAAGACCAAAGGGCATGCTTGATTTTAGAGCACTTCTGAATTACTTCAGTGAGGCCAGTTCTACAAAGAGAGAATGAAATAATTTTCTAATCAGTCATGCTTGTTTCCTGGTTCTGTATTCAGATGTTTTGGAGGAAAGCATAGTTTTCCTAATACCCTCTCTAACACCCACCCCCATAGGTAACAGGAATATTGGGTATGGCAAATGAAACATGCTAGGAGTAATCAGCTATTATCACTAGGGATTTAGTTGTATTATGAGAAGGTGTTATCTAGATTAAGCTACATCTGCTTGGGTCTAGGAAATAATGGTGATTTACTTGTATCAGATTTCAACAGCTAAAACCATGTCTTCCCTACGAGAAAGATGTGGGTTTGTTCTTATAAAGATTACAGTCTGGAAATATGCATACATATTACATATGTAGACAACCAATTGAAACTTTTACATTTTCACTAAATAACATTCATAGTGTTCAACAACTAAATAGTCCATTCAGTTAATATATTTGTTGAGAAAACTATTTTTCCTTCAAAAGTACATTCTGTTTTCCTGTTTTACGTGACAGATTTCCTTTGATACTTGGGAAATTTGTGGCTTTGTTTGGCTGGGGCATTGGTAGGTTTTTTTTTGAGTTCATTATTAAACATTTGACAGAGGACAAAATAGGAAGGATAACTTTTTAGGAAACTTCCATTCATAAAAGAAATGTAAGGAGTTATCGATCAGAAACTGATTATCAAATTGAAACTTAAACTTTGTAAGGAGACATCATACAGACAGTACCTATTAGAACAGGGATGTGATAAGAAGAAGAAATTGCCCTCAGGTACAGTAAATGTGCAAAATGAGAAACTTACTATACTTGCTGTGTTTTCTCTAGGCTGAAGGCTTTCTCAACTGCATCAGGGAAGTGTAGATTGATAACTGAATTAATAATGGAAATAATGTATATTTTTTCATGGCATTTTGTGCTTTTCTTTGGAGACTCCCTCCTGACAGCCCTTGACTTTACAGGGAGCCCTGCTTCTTGTCGGTAGGATTCAACAAAGGTCTGGCACAGGAACAACCCAGGAGACTTTTCCAAGGGTAACCCTCAGCAGCACCAGGACCTACAATAACCTTTCCTATCTTGCCTCACCCACCATCTTTATTTACCATGCAAACAGATGATAAATCTCAAGCTGTCCTACCTCTCCTTGCAGAGAAGGAAACAAGTAGAAAATTTGCCTTCTTGAGAGGCAGAAGGGTTCTCCCAGAAAAACTGCTGACACAGCCTTACCCACAAACCAGGTGGGATTTTTCCATCATTTTGTACAGTGATTCGATGCAAACTTTGTGTATTGATTATAAGGAAACAACATGTTTCTTACGGCACCACATTGATTGGCAGTCCATCAGTGAAATCACATTTTTTCTCTCTGTGAACTGCCTGGTGGTGAGTTCAGCATTAATCCACAGCCCACAAAATCTGTGTGATCCTTCTTGGTCTCCAAACACTCAGCTGAGTGGTCTCATGTATTCTCCAGATATTGACCTTCTTCCTTTCCTGTAGACTGCGCATAGGGAAAGAATAATTGGTTATTCCTTGTAATTAAACAGTGATTACTTTTGTTATTGAAATGCCCTCTTTGAACAATATTAATAAAATATCTAAAAATAAAGTCTTAACACTTGGTTCCTTTATGCAATTTGGTAAGCTTTCTTTTCATGGAAAATCTTTTACCTCTGATACTGTGTGTGTCTGACTGCAAGTCAAAGACAAGACTATGCATTTTTAGAGAGCGTAGTATCAGTAATAAAGACCTGTCATGCAGATCTGCTGGGAGAAGTTTGCCTTTATTGTCTCTGCGTTAACAAGCTGGTACTTGGTACATGTCAGTGGGACTCATTTGATGTGATATAATGAGAGAAGTGGTTGTGTCAGTCCTGTGAGAAGTAAAAAACAGGTCAGAAAAGTTTACTAAGGATCATGCTAATGAGTTCAGAGCCCAAGATGTACCAAGAAAAAGTCTTTTCTCAAATGTTGCTGTTAGACAAGCAGCTTTATTCTTCTGCCAATTTTACAGCCTCCTACTCAGCATCCACTTAATTTAAAAAAGAGGGATACCTAGTTCAGTCCAGTCTCCTGTGAATTCCCATGGATTAGATGGAAGAGCATAACTTTTTACCTACAGCGAAAGAAAGTGAAGGTTAGATCTGAGTAAGGACTACAACTCTATGTAGGGCTTTTTTTAGTGGTTTGTTGTATTTGAAAACAACTACTGTGGTAATTCACAGTATTTTACAGCTTCCTGACTGAGCTTACAGCTGTTCTTATGTATACTTTGCTGGCATCCTAAAATTTTGTGCGTAGTTTTGCTAAAACCATGTATCCAAAGAAAACTACAAAAATCTTTCAAATCTCATTCTATTTTATTATGTCTCAAGGCTTTGGGAGTGTGTGTGGGAGGTGTGTGTGTGGGAGGTGTGTGTGTGTTTGTGCGTCCAACTTTCCAAATTTTGAGCATTTAGCTTACATTTAAGTCAAATTTTCTGTTTATATTTTCATAGTAGAAAGATGGTGGTTACAGACATAGCTTTACTTAAAATTGATTGAAATAAACATAAAAATTATCAGATGTTATAACTAAGAGACTCAATGTAAAATTACGAAGATGAGTGACAAGGCCCTCAGGATAGAAGTGCTGCTGTGCTGTGTGCAGGGCAAATCTGTGCTGCCATCCTCACCAAGCAAATGTGACTGCTTAAAAAACTCCAACTTGATGTGAAAGCGGTCATTTAGACTCTGACCTCAGACACTGTAGAAGTCCTTTTTTATCATGTGCCTTACCTGATTTAGCATCATTAACTGATTAGCAGCTTGTTCATTCCACCTTTTTCTCTCTTTCTTGAACATACAGGATGCACTCACCTATATTGGTAATATTCAAGTGTTTAAAAAACATATTATTATATTTCTATCTTGTCAGTATCTGTCAGGAAAATGTTATACTGTTTTGCAGACAGGAAAAGGACTCACTAACTGTGGGATTTATCTCAATCTAATTTAGACGCCTGTAATGAAGCTCTCTCCATCTGAGTTTCTCAAGGGAACTCTGTATGTAGCAAATGGAGAGAAATGGGTATAATTCATCGTCCCTGTTCTGTATCACCTGTAAGATGGAGGGACTCCTGCACTAGAAATGCTTCTTTATTTCCCTTGACCATAAAAGAGAGCTCAAATACAGATGTCTGCAAACTGAAGGTGTGATGTACCCCGTCCTAACAGAGTGAACAATCTTCCCAAAATAACGTTTGTATTCTACGGATCTTTCTATACAAAGCATTCAAATAGCAAGATAAGTTCACACTAGTTCTCACTGTAGGTTGATGTACTTTGCTCAGAACTGTTATAATCACACTGGAAATGCCTGAACAGCAGTGTATATATGTTTTCAACACCAGCAAGGCACTAAACCCCTGTGCTTAAGCTTAAAGTCTTGACCTCTGAATTATTTTTCTTTTCTTTCCAGACACAGTCTTCTTTATCACAATCAGTCAGAATTATAAAGCCATAGAATGGCTTGGATTGGAAGGGACCTTAAAGTTTGTCTATTTCCAACCCCCCTGCCATAGGCAGAAACACCTTCCACTAGACCAGGTTGCTCCATACAGGCCCCATCCAACCTGGCCTTGAACACTTCCAGGAGTGGGCACCCACAGCTTCTCTGGGCAGCCTGTTCTAGTGCTTAGGCACCTTCACGGTGAAAAATTTCTTCCTTATGTCTAATCTAAATCTACCTTTCTTCCATTTAAAGCCATTACCCCTTGTCCTGTCGCTACATGTCCTTGTAAAAAGTCCCTCTCCAGCTTTCTTGTAGGTCCCTTTTAGATACTGGGAAGGCTGCTATAGGGACTCCTTAAAGCCTTCTCTTCTCCAAGCTGAACAACACCTGTCTTCATGGGAGAGTTGCTCCAGCCCTCTGATTATCTTTGTGGCCCTCCTCTGGACTCACTCCAACAAGTCCATGTCCCTCTTATTTTTGGGGCCTCAGAGCTGGATGCAGTATTCCAGATGGGGTCTTGCAAGAGTGGAGTAGAGGAGCAGAATCACCTCTCTTGACCTGCTGGTCCTGGTTCTTTTGATGCAGTCCAGGACATGACTGGCTTTCTGGGCTGCGACCACACATTGCCAGGTCATGTTGCACTTCTCATCAACCAACACACCCAAGTCCTTCTCCTCAGGGCTGCTCTCAATTCATTCTCCACCCAGCCTGTATTTGTGCTTGGGATTGTCCTGACCCATGTGCAGGACCTTACACTTGGCCTTTTTGAACTTCATGAGGTTCATGCAGGCCCACCTCTCAAGCCTGTTAAGGTCCCTCTGGATGGCATCCCTTCCCTCCAGTGTGTCGACTTCACCTCATAGCTTGGTGGCATCAGCAAACTTGCTGAGGGTGCACTCAATCCCACTGTCCATCTTGCCAACAAAGATGTTAAACAAAACCAGTCCCAATATCAGCCCCTGAGGAACACCAGTCGTCACTGGTCTCCACTTAGACATTGAGCTGTTGACAAGTCTTTACATGTGACCATCTAGACAATCTCTTATCCACCAAGCCGTTCATCCATTTCCAATTTAGAGAGAAGAATGTTGTGCAGGACAGTGTCAATTACTTTGCACAAGTCTGGGTAGATGATGCCAGTTACTATTCCCTTATACACCAAAATTGTAACCTCACCACAGAAGTCTGCCAAATTTGTCAGGCACTGGAGTCATGTGGGCTGTCACCAATCACCTCCTTATTTTCCATGTGCCTTAGCACAGTTCCTATCAGGATCTGCTCCATCATCTTCCCAGGCAGAGAGGTGAGACTTAGTAGCCTGTGGTTCTGTGGGTGTACCTTTCCCCCTTTTTCCCTTTTCCAGTCAC
The DNA here is from genome assembly GCF_036013475.1 of Columba livia. Lineage (NCBI taxonomy): Eukaryota > Metazoa > Chordata > Aves > Columbiformes > Columbidae > Columba > Columba livia. Next base: position 156,013,254 of record NC_088603.1, on the reverse strand, counting down.
TGGGAACTTCAGCAGAATCCTACAATTTGTCAGATATGATGTATAGTGGCTTAGCAGCTTCTTATGCCATTTCCCTCAAGACCTGTGGATGCACTTCATCAGGTTTCATGGACTTGTGCACCTTCATGTTCCTTAGATGGTCTTGAACCTGACCTTCTTCTACAGTGCCATTTTACAATGTCAAAAAGTAATCAGTTTATAATTGCAGTGTATCCTTTATTGCAAGAGCAACTTGCCCAACAGTGGTCAGGGTAAAGGAAGAAAAGACATTAAAAATATGTATTTTAAGCTTGTCTATTTCTTGTCTTACAGCACTGGTAATACAATTTATTCCCTGTTTTGGTCTATAAAGACTTGTGTTTACTATAAAGAAGAATACTCAGACTGAAATTCCTTCAGGAGACTTGCGGAGGGGGGAAAACATACAGTAGTATCCTCACATCACAGAGAATCTCAATATTCATTAGAAGCAACTTGATTATTCTAGTTACATTACAGAAATCTGAGTCTTTGTTTAGAAGAAAACATCATTCATTACCTTCTACATGAATAATTTGCCCTCTCCTGCAACCCATCCCTTTGGGGGGCCCTTGCTTTAGATGATCTAATTCTGTCAATATAAAGACATCAGTACCTCTGTGGAAATGGTATGCCTTTATAAATCACAGCAACTATGTGGAACTGTGAGAGGGCTGTGCTATGACAAGCTAAATATTGAGACCTCAAGCATTTGTTATACTCTGAAACAATCTTTTTACCCGTTACTGAACTTAAAAGCAAGTGGCACACACTCAGTTAGAAGAACGGTTTGCGTATTATTGGCAAGAAGTACAAAGTGTCCAGCATATTGTGGTTGCCATCCAAGGCTATGATCCTATCAGATCTCATAAAGCACAGATTATGAGATCAACCCAATACCCAAGGAGAACAGCTTTGAAGGAGAAGTTCGTGAAGATGCTGTGCATGTGGTTAATTCTCGCTGTTACTCTTTTTGTTCAGTCCCTAAAGAAGTAGAGTTTCTTATTGATCTTGTGGCTGAATTACCTTTTTTCCTTCCCTTTCCTTTCCTCCCTTCCCTCATACAAAATCAGTGTTCTTACAACTTACCCCATTGTTAGTTCTGCTACTGTAGCTTGGTTTGAATTTGGATTAAGCAAATGCCCTCACCAAATGACCCATTAGATTTGAATTTTCAGTAGTCTTTTGTCCTAATATATTTCTTAGAACTTCTTTAAAAGTTCATCTGGTATAATACAAGCTTGTTTCCACTTTTCACTGTGAAAAATGGTAGCACTGGGATTTATCTACCCATGAAACAGTATGGATAAAGAGATATACATTTAAAGTAGGATGAACATTCCATATTAGCATGTCAATATATTCTTATTTAGAATGAAGACAATTTCTTACCAGTCTAGTTAAATCTATTTTGGAATAATAAAAATATTTCAGAATAGCAGCATCCACATACACTATTGTGTAGAATGTTTAGTCCTAGCTGACTATGGGTACAGATAAACCTCAGCTGCTGGTATGTCAAAACTTCACCAGCTGAAGAGAAAAAAATGATTGAGAATGAATCAAGTTGCACCACATATATTGCCTACTGAAAGCTCTTTGCATTTATGTGGTCTTTATCCTCGTCCAGGTCAACTGCTAATGAGATTAATTAAGTTCTTGACTTTCTTTCTGGAGCAGCATGTATTCAAAGCCATTGTGTAAATTATAGTTGTTGTAATTAACTAGAGTCTTCAGACTAAGAACAGGGCAGTTATTTTCAGTCCTAGTTTGTGGAAAAGGCAGTATGTGTTTAGAAAATATATGTAAAGATATGCATGATTGTGTCACAAAGTCTCGGTCTGAAAAGTATTTCCTTCAGTGACTGAGTGAAAAACAAATTATGGTAACATAATTGTCCTAAATTGTGCTGCTAAAGTACAGAAGCACTGAGATAACAGTCTTGTAGTAGGACAGAAATTTGGTCCATATATAACAATTCTTGACTACTAAAGGATAGTGTTCTTTCATGTCTAATAAACACTTGGATACATACAACTTACATATCAAGACATAAGAAATGGTTTCTTCACCTAGGAGCTAGTTTGTCTTACATGAGAATATTTTACAGAATTTTGAGGGAGGTGATCCTGCCCCTCTACTCAGCAGTGGTGAGGCCACACCTGGAGTGCTGCGTCTAGTGCTGAGGTCTCCAGCACAAGAGATGCATGAAGGTTGTCGAGTGAAGGACCACAAAGGTGATAAAGGGACTGGAACACCTGACTTACAAGAAAAAGCTGAGAGAGCTGGAACTGTTCAGCCTGAAGAAGAGAAGAAACTGAAGAGAGGGGGCAAAGAGGATGGAGCCAGACGCTTCAGTGGTGCCCAGCGAAAGGACCAGAGGCAACAGGCGAGAACGGCAACACATGAGGTTCCTTCTGAACATCAGGAAAATTTTTTTACTGTGAGGGTGATCAATCAGTGGCACAGGTTGCTCAGAGAGGTTGTGGAGTCTCCCTCCTTGGCGATATTCAAAAGCTGTCCAGACACGGTCCTGGGCAACTGGATCTAGGCGTCCCTGCTTGAGCAGGGAGGTTGGACAATATGACCTCCAGAGGTCCTTTCTGACCTCAACCATTCTGTCATTCTCTGATTCTGTTATATGCTGGCCTTCCCAAGAACCCAGAAGCAACTGAGCTGCAGGACCTCCTTCTTCATCAACAGTGATGATTTTTATTTCTAAAGACTCTCAGAGAGCAAAGTCCTTGTGATCCCTGTAGCACAGTACCTGTTATCTTGGTTGAAAGGTGTGTAGAAGAAAAGAAAGATTCCTGCACACAAAAATGTCACATATGCATCCATGCAAAGTCCAGGTCAAATCTTGTTCACGGTGCCTTCACAGGCAGAATATTTCAGTCTCCTTTCTGCTGTCTTGTTCTATCTATGATCTATGATGCCATTTGCAGAAATTGCCATTCATATCGTCCCTGCTCCTCTCAGAAAGGTTACCAGCCCTTCTGACCCACTGGCTGAGCTGTTTCTTGGTCCTGATTTAACCCAGTTCAGTAAAAATGGGACAGGTGAGTTTAAAAATAGCATATCTTTGTTAACATGGCTCATGGAGACTGAAATAATTTGGGTAGCTACATTTCAAGCACATGAAACAGAGATCAAATGGACACTTTGATGGGGAGGTGCTGGGAAGAAGCTATAATAGGCTGTGGCGAAAGGGTCTTCACTGGCACAGCTGCATCTGCAAATATAAACCTCTCAATAGTTGGAATAGCAGCTCAGTAGTTGACACCCACGGTGTTCTCACCTCTGTTAGCGAAATGCAGTGAAATGAGAGGAAATAATCAGATTCACTTGGTTTTCCTCAAACTAGTGTTTGAACTCCACAGATTCTTTGATGAAACTGTTTTTACTTTCACATGGAAAAACACTACAGACAGAGACAAAAGTTCTTAATTTGTCATGTCTGACCTTGGGCATGGAGCTGAAACACAAACACCTGGAAAGCTCTCCTATGCTCTCTGTAGCACTAGTGAGTTCAGGCCACCAAAGATCTCTTTGTCTCAGATGGCATTTCTCTCTTCGATGTCTTTTGAGACATGCAGGAGCAGTTACACTCTCGCATTTAGGACGCATTTATTTACTGAGAGGGTGGTCAACACTGGAACAGGCTTCCTAGGAAAGTGGCCAATGCCCCAAGCCTCTCAGTGTTTAAGAGGCATTTGGACAATGCCCTTAACAACATGCTTTAACTTTTGGTCAGCGCTGAATTGGTTAGGCAGTTGGACTAGACGATTGTCGTAGGTCCCTTCCAACTGCGGTATCTCCACACCGCTCCACCCCACTTTTTCTTAGTGCTAGCAAACTGAGCTTCGACAATTAGTTTCAATAATTTGCCCCCAGGTGATATGGGCCAAAACTGTGCCAAGGAAGTGCTGAGCATTAAAGGGTGTGGATGATCATGTGACAACATTTGAGTCATTTCCCTGCCCGTAAATTTCTAGTATAGATACAGTCATTAAGGAGACATGATAAACAAAGGCAATTTGAATCCCTACTTTCTCTTTTGTTTTATAATAGCATTATGCTACAATCCTGTTGCAAAGCAAGTGAAGACAACATTAGCACAGCTACTAAGGACAGACCATTTACAAATACATCCTCAAAACATGGGGAGGGATTCTGTACTGACTTCCTCAGATTTTAATCCAGGCCACATTCCCATTATTTCCAGTATCTACATGGAACTTCTAAAGAACCAGACCTGTGCAGGTGTGATGGAGGCCATGAAGGAAAATAAATATTTAGGTTTATTGCATAAAATTTCATCTTTCATTCAAATTGTTATTCATGTGTGCCAATATCTAGACTTCCAAATGCAGCAGCTATTAAGTTTACATCCTGCAGATCACACAATAGCATAAGCAGAATTAAGTTACATACATTTTTTGTAAATACAATTATGAGAAAGTGAGATAAAAAAGGATAAAAGAGAACTGGAACAAGAGAAAAGCATTGGCTTCCCTTTCAAATCCTGCACACAATCTGCTCTATCCATATTCCATTCCAGCACAGGACAACATGCCACCTGCATATGGCATTACATCACAATCCCATTTCTCTGTTTGAATTGTATCTTCCAAAATTTGCAATCAAGACACCAATATTTTAATCTTTAATTTTCCAGTAGGATAAGAGATATAATAAGTAACGTAGACATTAGTCAAGATTTCCATATAACAAACCTCCTGAGCCTCTCTTGCAGACTCATTCTCTGAAGATGTGGCTAAAAAAAAAAAAAAAAAAAAAAGGAAAAAGGATAAAAACACCCCACTCAACTTTCTGATAAGAGTAGCTTTCAATTGTAATGATAATAGCAGTTTTCCAAGGATTGTAGATCCCCCTTTTTAGAGGGGGCGCTTCAGCGTCAGGGTCTCACGAGCACTCCAGCTCAGATTTGGACACTAAGTCACACTTCCTGCTATCTATGTGGCTTTGTCGTTGCTTTTGTTGTTGTTGTTTTTGTTTTTTGTTTGTGTTTTGTGTATATGTGTGTTTTGTTTTGTTTTGTTTTTCTTTTGGATTTCAGATCTTGAAGAATTAGACCAAAATTTCCTGGAACTGTTTCACATTGTCACTTATTCTGACAGAATATAATGTATTTAACTATAAACAAATTCTCTAGAAAATGAAATGTTGTCTTACATGGAATATTAAGTGTTGTATAAGGGAAATCACAAAACTATTTGTCTGCTTCAAAGCAAATCAGGGTAAGGTTGCTCTTGTTCTAAACAAGAAAGTAGAGTTATGTACTTGTAGATATTAAAGAAAGTTGGATTTTGGAATAACAAAAAACAACCAAAACCAACCAATCAACCAAAACAACAATAAACTTAACAAAACAAGTCAAAAAAAACCCTAAACCCAAACTAAAAAAAGCAAGATCGTTTAATTACTGGTTACAATATTAATGTATCAGAACAGAGTGCAGATTGTAACAGAGAAAGAACCGTTTAGGTGATAAATCAATAATTTGCTGTACATAAAATTTGCAAGATCATCTTTATTAAAAGTTTATTAAAATTTTATTTTATAGTACACTTTATGGTGAACAAAAAAGAATGTATTAAAACTAACATTTAAAACAAAAAAATAATTGCTAAAGAATGTCTAAATTACATTTAATAATTTTCAAACAATATTTTAATAAATAAATAGATTTTTAAAAATAAGGGCTTATTTATTAAGAATGCATATTGATTTATTTAAAAGATTTGCACTAATAAAAAATGTACTCCAGGCTCAAATGAGATTTTTCTATAGATATGTAAAATCTCAAAAGAATTGGTATTTTCAAACTGTTTATTTCCAGTATCATCTTCGAAGCATGTTATTTTGCTTTGCCTTTTCTACTAGTATATCGCTAGCAACAACCTGACCGCATAGGTAAACTGAATCTCTCCAAAATCCGCTTCTTCCTTCTCTTTCGCTATGATAAATTAAATAAAGTTAGGGCTAGCTCCCAATAAATACACAGATTAGTTTAGGGAACGGCAATCTGCAGTATTCTTTGGGTGTGAGACAGGTGGGTTTGAGCCCATGCCATCCTTGAGGATGAAATTTAGCCAATATCACTGTTTCCTAAGTGAATACGCCAACCCCTACACAACTACAGATGCACACTCAGAGGTGCAAAGGGAAATCTTGCAGAAGCACATACCTGTGAACTTCAGTTTGTTTCCCAAGTGTGTTTGTGGGAGACATAATTCAAACATAAACCTTCTGACAGTCATAGAATGGCTCAATACATTGCATTTTGCCACTCCTGCGTGAAACACCTACTCGTGTTCGTTTCAGCACACTGAATTCATGCAACTGTGAATTTATGTCCTGGAGGAAAAGATGCCATCATTAGACATTGAAATACTCAGGGTGCTAACATCTAAATTCTATGTGAATTTCAGACAAAACCAGGTAACTGGAATCAAAGCATTACCTAAATAATTCATTTGCATTATCCAGGCTTTGTGAGTGTGCAAAATACGTGTGTACATTATGCTCAATTTCTTTGGGGAAAGAAAAAAAAAGGGGGGAAAAAAAAGAAAATGTTTTTTTTTTTTCCCTCTATACCTAAAATGGGAGAAAGCTCCCACTAGTAACAGCACTTTGTTAGTGACTTTTATTTTCAAGCCAGCTGCAGAAAATGATGCAATAAATATATCAGCATGCTTTGTCGCCACCATAACCAAATGACACAAAAGGAAAAAGTTGCGAGAATGGGTAACTAATACAGGAGAAAGTTCTAACTGCTGAAATAAACTTAGAGCTCAGCAAAAAATGATGGGAAAAGCCTGGGGAAGCAGTCTCATTTTGTAGCTTGGTTTCATGGTGATTACAGTAGCAATAAAACTAATTATATCACATAACACCTCTGTGAGGCAGGTGAGAAATGCTGGCAGGGAAGTAATGTCAAGATAGCAGTTGAACATGCATAATAGGGAAGTCAAATGAAGTTTTTGCTCCCATGTAACTATGTAAAAAACCCTAGAAAGGGGGAGTTAAGTGGCTGGAAAAAATGACTTTTCTAGAAAAGTAGTCATAGGATGCTTTAAGTGATTATTGCTTATTTGATAAAGGCTTATAACTACAAAAAGAGGCAAAGAGATTTCTTGAATGTCTGCAGTAGCCAGCTAAAGTGATGGTACCAAGAGCTTTGATTATCAGACAGCCAAGGCTAGACAATGTGGTTAGAAGAGACATGAGATGATAAAAGTGGTTGCTGATGCTCAAAGGAGAAGTGCCAGCCTCTTTGTCCTCATCCCTTCCTTGCTGTGTACTCCACTTATACTTCGAGGTGACTTGAGCATCTATCCAGATTCTGACAAAAAAGGTGACAGAACATTATTCTACTTTTGGTAGATTATATTCCTGTCTGTTTAATAATTTTAAACAAATCACAGAAGGGCTAAACAGCTATCATCTGATGTTAACAGGGAAGTATTAATGCACACCTGGGATCAAGAGTAGCAGAAGTGGGATTGGGAGGCAGGACACCTGGAGAAAGTGGACATTTTCTGCATCAGGTAAAGATTAGACAGGCTCATTTAACAGAGGATGTCTCTGTGCAGTGCTGGTACAAAGACGAGAACATATTTCTGGTCTTTCCATGACTGCCAAAATTAGGTGTTGTGGTTGTTTGCCCAGTCATAGCACTGAGGTACAAGATCTGGCTGAATCATTGTGATGTGTCTTGAATGTTGGTGGGCACCTGGTACCAGACAGGATCAACTCACCACCTCAACTGTAAAGACAAGGTAACTATCTCAGCTGCATTTTTAAAAATATTTTTTTCTTAGCACACCAAAACTTTTAGAATCATGAAGTATGACAAACTTTTAATCATGATTTGAGAAAAAAGTCAAAATGCTCAGTATGAACAAAATATATTTAAAACAAAAATGAAAAATGAAACCCTGGGAAGGAAGAAATATGGACAGATAAGTCAAAACATTTCAGTTTAAAAATTTGAAAGGATTTTCTATCAATATGGTATGCATGACAATATAAATTAATCAGAAATTCAAAATAAAAAGTTTCTAAAAACCAGGGTGGGAGGGAGTAAAGTCCCTAGACACATATTATATTAATAGTATCCACAACTTCATTTTTCAAAGTTTGACTGAAGATATCAATCAAATAATTTTGCTGCCTTCAGAAGTGTAGCTTCTGATAAATCAGTATTGTCTACTGGAGAAAAAAATTATGCTAAAAATGAATTACCAGCCAGCTGTGGTAAATATCAGCCTTTCTTTGTACAACCCGGGAACTGAAGCATGGAACAAGAATAATTGTAATAGATGGTTAACAGAATTAAATCTTTATGAGGACATTTTGAAACACTGATCTAGAGCCAAGAGAAAGGAATAGGAAAAATTCAGTTATTTTCTTCTGGCTCTGAAATCAAGCCTTTAATTGAACACCTCATGGGTTTAAATTATCTGGTTGAGACTCTGAGGGGAAGGCAGCTGCACTGTCTAACAGAGTATAAGTTTCATCAGGTGGATACGGGGAAGACCCTCTCACTGTTACCAACAACAAGGAAGAAATATTCATAGGAGGCTAATTTAATTACTGTGATCTGTGCAAACTCATTGTACAGTGTTTATTTTAATCTGGATCAACTTGATTAGGAACTTGTGTGATTGCCCACTACTTACTCATTTCTATTGTATTTTCTCAGTACACTTGGTAGCTTTTAGCAACATCTCCTTTGTACTTCAGTAATATCAAAACAGTGGAGAATATAGCGGGAAGTAGAAAGGGTTAAGTACCACATTTATGTTCTGTTTTACCAACCTCATTAGTCTTTGTACTGGATACCTTAACTGGCCACACAACTTACGTCCTTCTCTCCTTTCTTGCCCATGACTGGATATAACAAGAAAAGAAACAAATCTTCAGTATTAAGCAACCAAAAAAAGCTTGTTTTGAGCATCAGTGCTATCATCCTGAAGCTAATAATTCTGTGCTTGATCAGCCTCAGAAATGTCTACTTCAGACATATCATTTAATAACATGAGGTTTTCTGCTCCAGGATGATTTTCCTCTTGAAAATCACCAGGTGATCTGACAAACAAGCAAACTGAAATTAAACACATTATGTTTTTGTCTTTATGAGAAAAAATTATAAGGGTGACCACTATGTACAGAAGTCCAGTCAGGAGTTGCCTTTCCAAGAAGAATGTCTGTACTGTCTCAGCTGCCCTGGCTGACTCTGTGGTAGCACCATGTGGCTTTATCTCTATGGTGACATGGCCTCAGGTCCATACTTCCCTGCGGTCTAGCAGTGAAGATCTGGGGCTCTTATTTAGGTGACCCAGACTGGACATGGGGTTTGGACCACCTTGGATGAAAAGAAGAAGGCAAATTGCTTTCAGAAGTATCCACACTCCCCAAGGCAACATGTCCAGATGTAGGCAGCTACAAAGTGGGGCAGCCTTGTCACTACTTTCTTTATCAGTGACTTGCAAAATTCCCCTGGGACACGGATGTTACTTACCAAGAAAAATGTAAATGTAGTCTTTAAAAGAGTCAGGTTGGGTACTCCAGGTTCAGTTTATTAAGAAGAATGCAGAAAACATCAGGATGAACCCAGAGGAATCAACTTTACTGTCCCGGTCTGCTGCATTCCAGAGTGATACATTCCGACAGCAACAAGTTCAGAGAATGGCTACTAGGAACACAAAAAGAATACAAAAAAGCTGTTACAGAAAGGGGGCCTTGCAAAAATACCTTTTAGCTTAGCTAAATAAAGATTAGATGGGGATTGGATCATACTCAAGAGGGCTAAACATTAAGGAGGGAAAAGAACTACTTAAATTAACTGTCAATATTGACATAAGAATAAATGGTGCACATTTAAGCTAGAAAATAGAAGAAGGATTCTAATAATTTAAGTGACATATTAAATAGCTTTCTGCAAGGTGTACAGGGACCACAAGTCAATCTAGTTTTAAAATGGAATTTGTGAGATGAAAAAAAACACTTTGTGAGGTGGTTACTTTAAGAAGCCACAAGATGTGATGGCTTTAAAAGTCACACACATTCCTATCTACCAAGTGAAAAAGAGAATGACTATTCTTTCCCTCACAAACTTCATGAATTTCCAGGATTTCCTCTGACCGTTGTGGTGGTTACCTGCTAGATTTTTGTCCTACGACTGACAGCAGAAATGTAAATACACTGCAGTTTTGACAGTAAGCAATAAAGCTGGTATTAATGACTCAAGCAAATTTTAACATACGTACATTATGTTAATATATCTGTCTGAATTCTGCAGTCTAATGGATTGGGTGGACTAAATTTATAGAGAAAATATTTGTCACAGAATTAAAAATGGTTGAGGCCTGAAGGGACTCTCGAGGTCATCTTGTCTGACACCCCTGCTTGAGCAGGACCACCTACATGTGGTTACCCAGGACTGTGTCTGGATAGCTTTTGAATGCCTGTGACAAGGAAGACTCCACAACCTCTCTAAGGTTCCTGTTGGATCATTTTTTTCAGCCTGTTGAGATCCTTCTGGATATCAGCATACCCCTCTGGTGTATCAGCCACTCCTCACAGTTTGGTGTTGTGAAAACTTGCCCAGGTTACACTCTGACCCATAATCTAGATCAGTGATAAAAATGTTGAGAAGGACTGGACCCAGTATTTATCCCTAGGATATACCACTGGTCACTGGCCTCCAATTAGACTTTGCGCCACTGACCACCACCCTCTGGATATGGCCATTCAACCAGTTTTAAATACACCTCCCTGTACCTGCTTCAGCAGGTGGGTTGGACTACATGATCTCCAGAGGTACCTTCAACCCGAACCATTCTGTGATTCTGTGATTCCATCTGCTCATCCAGCCCGTACATCAACAGCTTTTCTATGAGGATGTTACAGCAGACAGTGTCAAATGCCTTCCTAAAGTCCAGGTAGACAACATCCACTGTTCTCTCCTCATCCACCAAGGCCAGTCACTTCACTGTAGAAATTTATTAACTGGTCAAGCAGAACTTCACTATGGTGAAGCCACGCTGATGACTCCTTATTATTTTCTTGTCCTTAATGTGCCTAGAAATGGTTTCCAGGATTAGCTGCTGCATCAAAGCAACTCTTTCCTTTTTTTAGAGTGTCTAACCAATTTTATTTCCATTACTGTATCAGGTACTAAAACCATATCCATCAACATTTCCATTTCACTTTTAGACAGGTGAACAAAGATCCTCTGTATTGAAAATTCAGAAAGTGATGTATTCCAGCAGAATTTTAGTAAGACTAGAGCAGGTTTTACTTGTGGTTTAAACCCAGCTGACAATTAAAGCACCATGTAGCCACTTGCTCACTCCTTCCCTCATAGGATGGAGGAGAGAATCAGAAAAGAGAGAAAACTTGTGGGTTGAGATAAAGACAGTTTTGTTCATAAAGAAAAAGCTGTGCACACAAGCAAAGCAAAACAAATAATTGATTCACTACTTCCCATCGCCAGGCAGGTGTTCAGCCATCTCCAGGAAAGCCAGGCTCCATCACACGTAGCTGCTACTTAGGAAGACAAATGCTATAACTCTGACCATCTCCCCCTTCCTTTTTCTTCTCCCAGCTTATACAGTGAACGTGACATCATATAGTATGGAACGTTCCCTTGGTTAGTTGGGGCCATTCTTCTCATACTAAATCCAACACAGCACTATACCAGCTATACCAGTCACATAATTTTTGCAGACAAAATGTATTTATGTCCATGTCTAGTGACATGAAGATAAAAAGATTAGTATGGAAAAAGTTGATATTTTGTATGCATTATTAAAAAAAAAAATCTTTATCTGAGCAAAGGGAATCCACAATTTTTCCCTATGGTTTGGTAATGATGATGATATTCTTTGTTTTATATGATGATTCACTGCTAGCTACCATCATCATAATGTTGTTAGTCATGTTCAAGACTGGTATTGTGATCTGCACCTAGAAATTACAAACTGCTGTAATCTATAGCATTCGGGGAGAATACAATTGGGAAATAAGCTGAGTTTACTCCTACCATAAATATAAGAACAACATTAATAAATTCAATCGATTACACTGCAGTGTAAATTACACTGTTCTAATGGATTCCAGCATCGTAGTGAAATAGTAACCAGTGTGATTAAGTTTTGATACTTTGAAGATAGTAATTTTTAATTTTCCCAAAATACTAATATGTTTTTATAATTAGTGATCTAGATTTCTCATATCTGAGGTAATAATCAGAATTTATTCACTGGAATTTCTTGTGTGTGCATAAACATAAGCTTGGGATAAGGAAAACAAATAAGACCATAGCACAATTCAAGCAGTAAGAAAGTCAGATGAAAAATGAACCAAAGTGATTTTGGATCAAAAGGCAGATTACCTTGACATTCTGTTAACTTTGACAGAAGTTACATTGGGATCCTACTGATGACTAAACCATAGACATCACAGCCAGTGTTCTCCTCTGTAAACTGTAACTCTGTAAAACCCTTACTGAAATAAAGCAAACTTTTAAAATGCCTCATTTTTGCAATATTACAGACAAAAATCTTTTTTCTTCCCTTCCCACCTCCCAGTCCCACACCCCACTCCCAATCTGAGAGTCTCATTAAGAAAATAAGTACTAAGTGCTTTAAAGCACATGGTGTATGCTTTGTACTGTAGCTGTTCCCAGCAAATTTGGAATGTGTTTTATACATTATGTCATTCCAAGGAGCCTATCCAGTATATTTCACCTTCCAGATCGAGAGACAATGGAAAGTCAAAGAGGAGAATTCTGGGTAGAAGACTAAGTTGCTGACAAAGGGCAAAGTTTAAATAAAACATGTTCAGTGGAGTTGAATCAATACTTTATTTGTTAAGGAGAAGTAAAAGTACAAAAAAGCTTGTACAACTAGGCATAAAAAAGTGGGAAATCAATTCCAGTTAATTCAAAATGCTTGAAGAGTCACCTATGCCATTATGTATGAATAATTCAGGAACAGAAATTTATTGCAGACACATATTGTTTGGTTTGGATTTAGTTTTGCCCCTCATTTGACCTGAATCTTGTAAAGAATTATATTCAACTAATTGAAATAACATTTTGCAAGTAAGACAATACCTTAGGGATATTTCAAGACTAATCCTGAAATAAAATTTGAAAGATGAAATGTCTGATAATGTTTATACAAATAATGTTATTTTACAGTGTGTTAAATGTTGTACGTGAGGGTCTTCTCATGCAAGTTGTGTTTGCCTGTTGAAAACAGATCAGATTTCTTTCCTCTTTTCTCAATCTCTTTTTACTTCTCCCTGTAGTGCTCTCTCTCGTGGCAAGTGTTGATCATGTTTGGAAATACATATTGCCCTCCATCTTTTATTCACAACAGGATTTTTTGCAAGACATTATTGAGAATAACTGAAATAAGCACAATGCTACAAAATGCTATCAGATGAAATCAACACAAACATATTACTCACGTCCTGAGATGCTGCACAGATATCCAAAACCATAAAAGGCACTAGTTGACTACACATGTGTTGCAGCGACTACCTATGTTGCTGTCATTGCAATGATCTCTCAAAAAACAAGCAACATGGAATAAAAATGTTTTATTACTGTATTATGGTGGCATTTATTTGTTTTAGTGTAGGTCTATGTCTGTAAGCATCTCAAAATTTTAAAAGTATAAATGGATACAAAAAGCAAAACAGCAACCTCGGTGTCAAAAAAGGCATAATCACTGGTTCACAGTTATATTAAAGTTGCTTCAGTTCTGGGTTTAGAAGCCAGACAAAGGAAACAATTTTGCATCTTGCTCACTAAATTAAATATCTGCCCTCAAACAGGAAATTAAAATCATTGATACAGATCAGGACTCTATTCATTGGATTGAAGATTTTCCATGTATTGAATCTATTCAGATACAGGTTTTCAAGAGATTACTGCTGTACCTCATATAAAACTTAGTGCCACCGAACATCAGTGTCTGCATTGACAGTAGTCAGAGAAATCCAGATGCTTAATTTGAGATTTAAGAATTGATGCACATACATGTCTTCCGGATGGCTAAATCCCCAACATAGCCTCATCTTTGGCACACATAAAAATCTGTGGTGCTTCTCTGGTTGGTCTGAATATTCCTTATATGTCTTCACTCACATATGCATATGCTCAGAAACACTCAACTTTGGCACTAGTACTCTGTTGCAAATCACACTCCAGCAGAGGAACCCACACCAGGACACCAGCTTTCATTAGATATTGATAGGAATGAGCTAACTAAAAAAATGGGCAGAGGAAAGTGGCAGTACTTACACTTTTCAGAATAGTTTTCTGGCTAGAGCACATGCATAGAGTGTGACCTTGCTCTGCTTAGAGACTTCAACCCACATCTCTGGAGAGCGCTCTGATCGTAATGTGGAAGGTCAGACAGTGGAACAAGGAAAAGTGAGAGATACAAGATTTAATTTATCTTGACAGATGGATTCCCCATTCACTCAAGAATATGAAATAAACTGAACAAAGTTTCCAAGAAAAAGTAAGTTTAGTTCAGGAGACTACGGCTGACTGATACTTGCACACTAAACTAGTTTTATTTCTAACAGAAAATACATAAACGGCATGAACACCCTGAGTTTGAACTCTCCCATATTGAAGATGGGTGAAAAACAAAGTTTTCCTTTCTGGACATGTGTCCTAGCCTTTGGACTATTAGGAAGACATTTCTTCACAAATCTTTCAGCTCAACATGCTCAGCTTCCATAAGATTTCTTTTGAGAGGTCTTACAGTTGTTAAAACACTTAGAATACAGATTACGTGTCTCTGGAGATGCAAGAGCAGATTAACTACTTCTACTTTTAATCTGGTAATCAGAACCTTTTTTCTCAAACTAGGTTTCTTCTGAAGATCTAGAATTTCCATAGTTGTGGAAGAACTTTCAGGCAGAGCAGGCAGGGATCCAATAGCCATAGCTATAGCAGTAAGACAAGGTAATGGTCTGGTTTTTAATCCTGAGGCCAAGCAATATGGTATGGATTGGTTAGTCCAACTGAAATATCTTAGGCTACAAAAGAGGGAAACAGCATCTGACCAGCCTTTTGAAAATGACCTCTCATCTGTGCTAACTTCTGGATGAGTTGAATAGGACCTGACCACAGTAATACTGTGCCAAAAAACAGCCAAACAATTTAATAGTGTTGGCAATCACACCGAGTCTGTCCTCTGACACCATGTTTTTTATTAATATAAGCATAGCCATTGAGTTTTAGACACCTGCTCTGTGCTGAAGAATAGAAGCCTAAATCATTCTGTGGGATATTGTGCTCATGCTACACCATACCCACGGTTCAAGTAGAACAAAGGCATCATTGATATCTCTCATGAGCATTTTTTGCTTGTGGAAAATAGAGTACAGTCACTAGAACTACCTTGCAATTTCAAGCTTTTAACCCAATCCATGACAACTCAGGCACTTCACACTACCACTACTACTATTTTCCAAAGCTGTTATATTTTCTTGCAGGTAATTGCATCACACAGGTCCCTGCAGTATTTAGCTGCCAACGATGCTGTCTTGTTATTTACTGGTGTTCTGTGAACAACTTCTTGCTTAGGGTTTAGACTGAAGAGAGTCTCAGAGCAGGTACTATCTTTACATTCTCAGCTTTTTGGGGGCCCAGCATGAAGAGTGAGACTTCTGTGTTCTACATCACTGCTCTTAGGGAGTAACCAACTGTGTTGTAGGAAGTAGGATTCTATTGACTACACAGAAAAATGTTCTTCTCCAATTGCATCTAGCTCCAATATTAATTTCAACACCATCACAGAAGCATGGTTTCTACCCCAAAAGTAAATACTTAGCTGCACTTTTGTTACAGCTTCACTGAAAATGCAATCCAAGCTGGCAGCTTTAACTTTACTTAGCAAAGACAATAAGAGTTCTGTTTGTATAAGAAAACAAAATGAACAAAATCAAGATCTGAGAAAAACATTTTTTCTTCAATCATTTTTATGCAACAGAGGACTCCAACAAACCAAAGCCAGAGTTTTCATATGAAGTTTGCAGTTATAATTGTAGGCAGCAAAGTTCAGAACTGATATAGTAGGGAAAATCAAAGTAACTGGGGAAAACACCCACCAAAGTACCTTCAGTGAGCGTAAGATAAGTGGCTTGTGAATAAAACTGTAATTATAACAAACATTTGTTATTGAGGCACACATCATTATCCTCTGGATAAATCATTCAGTGATTCATAGTCTACAGAAATTTGCATAATTTATCACTTCTGAAACAATTATTGAAAAGCATTGTCTTGCTTTTATATTCTATGGGAATCCTTGTATACGAGAAACAACCCTTTTGAGGACACACAGGAAACTCATATCTAATGTTGTTAACAGATATAAAATGCGGAGCAACAGTACCACTGGAGACTTTGTGAGCTCTGCTAACTCCTGATGCCACTCATCCAAGTCATTAAAGTGATTTTAATGTGTTTGGAGCAGGCAGTGTGAGAACATTCAGTAATTGAGAAAGAAAAGGAAATCTAGTTTTACCATGAACTGGTCAGCATTTCTTCACTACGTTAGTTGTCTCAGCCTAACAATTTGCCAATTTACTACACATACACAGCAATTTTTTTTCCCCATGAATTTTAGGTGCACATTCTAAGTCAAAATAAGAGCTGTCTTTATCTTTACCAGTTTTAATACTGTCATTAGAAAAATAAAACCAGCATAGGATAGACTGCTTCAGATTACAGTGCTGTTGAAAGCATATTTATTAATACTTAACCAACACTGTTCTTGAATTATCTCTACAATATTTAGGGTACTTGTATGTACAAGTAGGAAACATTAATATCTCTCCTTTTTTTTTTTTTTTTTTTTTTTTGTCTTTTTCCTAAAATGATTTGGGATTGTTAAACTTTTTCTCTACAGAAACAGTGTGTTTGAAACTACATATTTGCTCAAATAGGGATAAAATCTGATTTCTCAGGGGAAAAAAAAGTGTTCAGATAAAGCATGTTGATTCAAGCAAGGTTAAGCACAAGGGCCGTATAATTTTTGGCACATAAGTGAGCTAGCTAATTTAGGGATATAACTACCCTACACTTATTAAAATGAATAGAGAGAGATAGGAAATCAATGGAGAAATATAGGACATTCCAGAGGCCATTTAGATTTCAGGTGGATAGCATCAATCTCTTTCTGTGGAGTACAGAGGAAGCCTAAGCTGACTGTATTCCTATCTTACACACTTCAGTCAGGTGCTCAAAGTTCAATGAGAAGGATGCAGGAATAACCTCCACTGAAATAAAATGAAAAGCTTCTGCAGACTTGAGTGGCAGTCAGGGTTAGGCCTTAGATCAAACCTCCTGCCTTGTGCAGAACTAGATGGCACCATTTGCCTTCTTGGTGCCCTGGAGAAAAGACCATGTTATGCTGACTGAGTTTGAGGAGACACGGTTATGCAGAGTTGTTGATAAGCTGTTGTTTGTTCTGCCATCCATGATTCAGTAAGTTATGTATAAAATACAGGCTTATTGGAGCAAATACCTACACCTTGAATGCTCAAGCCTCCTGTGTGTCCCTGCCTAGAACACTGAGGCTTTCACAATTTTCTAATGGACATCCTGCTCAGCAGCTCCTGAACTTTATGCTTTGTGTTCTTTAGAACTGGTTCTTCCATATGGTTTTGATTCCCCCCCCTCCCTGGAAATATGCAATTAGTGGGAATTTTGAATACTGTGATCAGTTTTGGGCCCCTCACTACAAGAAAGACATCAAGGTGCTGCAGAGTGTCCAAAGAAGAACAATGAAGCTTGTGAGAGGTCAAGAGAACAAGTCTTATGAGGAGCAGCTGAGTGAAGTGGAGTTGTTTAGTATGGAGAAAAGGAGACTGAGAAGAGACCTTATTGCTGTCTACAACTATCTGGAAAGAGGTTGTAGTGTGGAGGGCGCTGGTCTCTTTTCCCAAGTAGCAAGTGATAGCACAAGGGGAAATTACCTCAAGTTGTGTGAGGGAAAGTTCAGATTGGATATTAGGAAAAATTTCTTCATGGAAAGGCTTGTCAGGCATTGGAACAGACTGCCCAGGGAAGTGGTGGAGTCACCATCCCTGGAGGTGTTACAAAGATGTGTAGATGTGGTGCTTAGAGACATGGCTTAGTGCTACACTTAGGAGTGTTAGGTTTATGGTTGGACTTGATGACCTTAGAGGATTTTTCCTACCTGAATGATTCTATAATTCTATATTCAACCCCTTTTGATAAGGCTGTACCTTTTTCCATTTTGGAGATGGCACACTCATCTGTAATTTTATCAGTACAGTCAAATTAATACAAATGTTCATAAAAGTAAAACTCAGGTCAAGTTTGAAATCCAATAATAGCAATGCAGAGTACTTTATTGGCTCAGTAACGCAGGTAGCCATGGGAAATTAGAGATGTTATCTTACTCACTAGAGAACCCTGGTATTTGATACAATAAAGTGTATGTATCATGCATTCATTGTTAGCCAAATAAAAATAAATGCACAGAAAAAAAATATAAATTAGGAGATGACTACACCTGCTCTCTCTTCTGGTCAGGAAATTCTCTGTAGAGATGTTACTTACAACACTATGGTTGTGAAGATAGTTTCTCACCAACCTTATAAGCTGCTGTCATGTATAGCTTCTCCTGAGAATATCTGTG
Organism: Columba livia; assembly: GCF_036013475.1. NCBI lineage: Eukaryota > Metazoa > Chordata > Aves > Columbiformes > Columbidae > Columba > Columba livia. The sequence continues at coordinate 155,994,505 of NC_088603.1, read as the reverse complement.
AGAATAAATAGAGAATATTAATGTTGTTTTCAGGTGTCCGAAACTGGCTTTCTCTGCCAATATCTGCCTGGTACACAATATGTGCATTAGGAACTGTCTGTATCCTTGCTGATTATGGCTATATTAATAAATTAGATAGCATCTGAGATGATGCTCTGACACCATAATACAATTGTTACATTTTTTATATATTTTTTTTAATGTACTCCTAAGCAATTATAATGGTTTCTTGCTTGGAAAAGCAGCATTCTCCCACACAATTCCTGGTCACAGCTCTGATGTTAGTCTGGTCAGGAACTATTCCCAATAAACAATTTCAGAGCGGTGAATTGGTTTTGGAAGCTGAGAGAGTCCAACAGCACAGATGGGGGCTTTTCCTTGCCAGTTACTCTCAATGCCTGGAAAAGTTCTCAAAGGTATTTACTAGTCTTAGACATAGCCTCTATGTCTCAGCTGGGAAAGAGAACTGGGGAAAAATGTGGTGAGTTTTGGGGCCTACAGGTGTCATATATCCCAGAAGCCAGTCTAGCTTGAAATCTTTAAAGAGTACGAGCAGTTTCAGGGATCCTGAAGACAAACTTTTCCCCACAGATCCAAGTTTTCCTAAGCTGGAATTCTAGGGAAGAAAGAAGAAAGTTTTCACCCCTTCCAATTATTAAAAATCTGACTGTTTGTCCCTAGAAATCCATTGTAACTTCTAGAATGAAATTCATTTTCTGTGGAGTCTCAAAATTTGTCTATCTTCCTAGGCTGCATTATTTTACAAAGGGTTTTTTTTTTGTTTGAAAACAGCTTCTGTATTCTGCCTCACAACTGAGGCATTCAGGGGGTCTGCACAAATCACATCCTTCAAACAAATTCTGTTTTGCTCGCTTTCAGTATAATGTCTTCTAAGAGGAAGGTCCTAGCTGCTGACTGTAACACCTACTACTGGTACTATCATACACATGAATATAGAGGTGCATATACACACACACACAGGCACACACATAAACTTTCTTTTAAAACAGCTCTTCTGTGCTAGCAAGACCATCAGATCAGTAAGGCATTATCATTATGTTTCTTCGATAAAGAAATAAGACTGTGAATAAATCTTTCTCTATGTGTTAGTTATAGGTCTTCATAATGATGTATATAAATAAAACATTAAAGAAAGTGCCAGTTTTTATTACAATCATCTGTCATGATCTGCAAAAACTACCTCTGTAAGAATTGCAGGTTGTCAGAGGCAGACCCTCCAGTTCAAAGTGCTTCTGGTCTGAAAACTGAGACCTTCTTCCTCTGTTTTCTCACCTGCACAATACTGTTGAGTTAAGGATCACCAGCCAACTCCCTGCCTTGTGAGCTGAAATCCCAGGAGACCTGTCACAGTGAGATGTCAGCAGGAAGACAGACACTACCATTCCCTAGTTCAGCAATCAAAGGGCAGGAGGAAACATTGTCCACCGAAGCTCTCATAGGATGTAGAGATCTGAAGTAGATCTATTTAATTTTCCTCTTTGTCACAGGCCTGTACTCAAGGTTAGGTAACTGGACAGTAGCTCTACTGTCCTCACACACACAAAAAAAAATTAAAATAAAATAAAAAATAAAAATAAAAAATTGTGTAATACTAAGGAAGCAGTTTTCATTATTTCTTCATCAGGCACCCGTGTGTTCATCTCTGTTAGGAAAAAAATGTATAGAGTTATCTTAACGACATTCTCTGCCTCTTTTAATCCTCTTCTGCATCTGTTTCCATGAGTCACTGAAACAGGGAAGTGGTGGAGTCACCATCCCTGGAGGTGTTTGAAAGACACATAGATGCGGTTCTCAGGCACATGGTTTAGTGACAGTGTTGGGTTAACCATTGGACTCAATGATCTTGAGGGTTTATTCCAACCCAAATGATTCTATGATTCTATGACTGAGAGTGGGGGTGTCTGTCAGCAGATGCAGACACTCCTGCTCCTCTGATGCCCCTTGCTATGCAGCCACAGCTGAGCTCTGGCTGGCGATGCCCAGCAGTTTCTGATTTGTGCTTCCTGTGTGCCAGAGACAGCAAGGCACACAGCAGGACCCAATAGCCTCTCAGAGGCAAATGTGACACCCATGGCGCAATTAAAATAAGCAAACTGTGAACATGTGGCTTTCTTGCAGAAACCGGGCATGGTCATGTGTTCACTGTAGCATGCAAGCTTTATAGAGGCGGTTCAGTGGGTGTCCAGCTTAGATATTTCACTGTAAAGAGAAGTGGAAACTAATCTAAAACCAAACCAAACAAAACCAAATCAACAACAAGAAAGAAAAAAAAGAAAAAAAAAACCACAACAAAACAACAGCATCAACAAACCAAACCAACCAACCAAACCAACAAAAAAACCCCAAGAAACCCAGAAGAAACTCACAAAGGTTAATTGCGGGCTTAAACCACATGCTCTAAAATGTAGGTTATTGTCTCTGTTCTTTAAAAGAAGAGATTCCATGGGTGCTGATTGACCCACTGCATTTACACTGTCTCTGATGGTTGTATCCCTTGGCTGGTATGGTGGAGCCCAGCTACATCATTGCATGCACATCAGTATAAAAAGGTTTGGCAGCTACTCAGACACATACTAGGGCAATAACATCAATGCTCCTTCCCCAGTCTTCTAAGGTTCTGCCTTCTTTGCTCAGAGGAGAAATAGGTTTTTATAGTCTTTACTTATACCAGTGCTGCCGTGAACAGCACCAAGCAAGACATCTTTTTTTTTTTTCCTCCTTGTACTAGAAAATGGCACTTCCTTAACCCAAACATAAATAATTTCTATTGTGTAGGTGTAAGGTTTGTCTGAATCCTTTCTTTCCTGAGGACAGAATATTAATGCATTGCACTGGCAAAGTATTCCTGGTACAGACGCAGGTAAACAGCACCGACTAAAGAAACCTGTGCCAGTCACAGAAAGATTTGGCTTGTCTTTACCTGAGGAACTTCTGCCAGCTCATGCTTGCCAGTCAGATTATCAGCCCTATTGCCATTCTTACTACTGAGGCTGTGCCAACAGAAGTCAATATAAAAACAGTTTTTTGGAAGTGAAACCTTCCTTGAGTGACAGGAAGGGATATCAGGTATTTGCATGCCAGGGTGACTGCATGACTGTCCAAAATGCAGCTGCACATTAAACTAGATCTACCTGTAGGGCAGACCTCAGGCTGTGACAGTCTAGGTTTTGGCAAAAACAGAAAGGTGTGAAATGGTGTTAACAGAAATCCAGGACTCCTGCTGCCTCACAGCTCTCCCTTGAGAACATGTACATGCTCCTGGAACTTTATAGCATCTGTTGTGAGATCGGCTCAGTGGCACAGTAGACGGCAAGTTCCTCCCTGTCCTCCCCTTCTATTTGCCTATACCTGTTTTTAGGCTGCAACACACGTCTGCATTTCTGGCCAATCTCTGTGCTACTCATTAGCTCACAAAGTGCTGTGTTGTTTCTCTGTCAAGAGTTTTGTTTGTTTTCTGATTGCCATGCACAGATTCCACTGGGAAATCAGGGAAGGCTGAATGGGGTTTTGAGCAACCTAGTCTAATGGAAGTTGTTCCTGTCCATGGCAGAGGGTTGGAACTAGATGGTCTTTATGGTCCCTTCCAGTCTAAACCATTTTATGATTCTATAAATAGCGGTGGACTTTCTCATTGTTGCTTTGTTGTCATTATGGTAGTCTTTAAAAAAAAAAATAAAAAATCCTACAAATGCACAAAAATAAACAACAGAAATGTCATGTAACATTCTTGTCCGAAGGAAGGTGCCTCTTTTGACTCTGAGAAAAGATCTGTGTGCGTAAAATTAAATACACTAAGTACTTTATCTAACTGTTAGTTCACCTCTTTCACTCTTGACAGTCTGAAATAAGCTTCAGAAACTGGAAATGTGTACAAACAGGTAAGAGATGTGACAATTATTATCTCAAGCATTAAAATAGTGTGTAACTTTCCATGGGAAATCTCATAGTACATCATGATAATTTTTCAAATGATGGTCTTGAGAGTAATTTTATTTTTTGTTATTCCCAATGCCTAAAGGTTCTAGCTGAAGGGAAGCTTCATTAATCTCTTGAAATAGGAGGACTTGGTTATTGTTGCAGGCAAAGGCAGAGACAGCTGGGAGACAAGAAGTACTATTTCTGTTAGAATTATGGGAGGATGAGAGATGAAAGGATTTTCTGTGGATCCAATGGAACTTATATCTATATTTGTGAGCTAGCAGCACTACAGTATGGGCTTAAATACAGACTATGATCATCCATACTATTCGGTAGCATGGTCTCTGGTACAGTTATAGCCTGTGCCAAGACACACTATTCTGCTGGACAGAGTTCGTAGGAGAACATCAACCCTCATGTTAAGAGCACTGTCACCCTGTTCGAGGAGAAACAAAGTTAACCCTTAAGGTTGCCAGTTGTACGGTGTCACTTGAACAGAAATAGAGTCGGTCCTTTATTTAGCTTATTAGACCAAGAACTGGTTTGATATCTGCTGAATCTTAAATAAAAACTTGAACTTCAAATGGAAGCAGGAGATGCTTGCCTGTGAAAGCATTCTTCTTTATTTCTTCAGGAGCAGTTTTCCTTCCAAACATAAGTACCAATATAATAGCAGCTGTATCTTTTCATTCCTTCCTGGGTTAGCAAAGGGAGTTAGCAACGTGCAAATAAATCCACATGAGAGGGAGATGTTGTTTAATTAGATGGGACTAGATGAAACCTAGAAGGTTTTTACTGGATACGATTAGTAGCGCGCAGCCAATTTACCTGCTCTCTCATTCATGAGACATATTTATGGTTTGGATATTCATAGTAATCATTAGCATGGATAAGTGTTGCTTTATTACAAAATAACGATTTACAGCATGTTTTCTGAACTTTTTTTTCCTGGTTTGACTGCTAAAAAAAAGCTGCAAAGAAATCTCTGTAGGGAAAAAGTACAATAGCTATTATTTCAAAGTACCTGCATTTCCAAGTACACACTGTTTTCTTTGTGAACATAAATACTAGCATTTTCAGAAATAAAATAGCCATTACAGATCCTGTCCCATTTATGTCATCTGTGTGTCATTCATGTCCATGACTGCCTGTGCTGTAGTGGAAGGCTGACAGGGAAAGATATGTGCTGCCATTAGCTGCACAAATTAGCTAAGTGGTTGGACATAAAGTCCCCAGTATCTTAAACAGGAAAGAAGACTTTTTGACAACATGTGTGAATGGCATCTCAAATTGTTGTTTGGGTTTTTTTTTAACTGCTTTAAAGCAAAATTTTGACTTAGAAAATACTTGGCTGTCATTCAGAAAGTAATCTTTTGCAGGCTAATGTATGTCTGCATCACCAAAGGTTTTGTATGTGGAAAACATTTGTTGTTCAAACATTCTTTCTTATTTCATGATGGGGAGAAAGAGGGAAGATACCTGTCTATAACTGAGCAGTGGTGGGTGAATAAGGGATTGTGTGACATACTGAAGCAAAATTTCTGCTGGCTTCCTCTATCCAGCTGACCTGTGATCTGATGTGACCAATCCACCACACACATGATCCACTGTTATTGAATATCTTAAACTTTGTATGAAAAGTAGTTTAACAATGTGAACTATTTACAAAAGACTGTCCTACCCGACTGTCTCTGTTTCTGCAGGAGCAACTCCTATTGATCATTCACAAGCATCTTGTCTGTGTTCAGTTTGGTGGATTCTGCAGAGACTCTGGAACAACCAGAATGCTCACCAAAGATGTTAATCAGCACACTGAAGCACACAAATAGCTGGTCAGAGGAAACCTGTGAGACTGTCCAAAATTTCCACAGTAGAGAGCTGCTGTAGCAATGAGTCGAATGAGTTGCTGTGAAGCCATTTACAAGTTCAGTCCATTACCTTGTTTCAGGTGGGTCCATTGTATCACCAGTTCAGCTCACTAGATAAAGACCAGTCTTATGGGAATTATGAATTACGTTTACACAGAGCCCAGATGCATAGCTCTATCACAATTATAACAGAAACTTGAATTTGATCCTTATTTTGCTTTTATAGCTTATATTCTATAGTTCTTACCACAGTCCTGACAATGTTAACTCATATTTTGGCAGACTTTCTCAGCAGTATCTTTGGATTCAGTTTTGCAACGGATGAAACATCCTCTGGTCCTTCCATTCATTTCATCATGAATTATTTGCTCTGATTCAAACACGAGCCACTGAATTTGTATATTTTGGGAACCAGCTGTTAGTTCAATTTTCACACTAGCAGGTGACTTTAGAGAACTCCAATAAACAATTTTACATTCCTCATAAGGTTTGAAAATGTTGACCATTGTGACTGCCTTATTATTCTTGACTTATATATATTTTTGTTTGTTTTTTGTAGTTTTTGTTGTTGTTGCTGTTTTTTGTTTGTTTTGGGTTTGTTTTTCTAGATTTGAGTGCTTTCTTGGGTTTTGATTGGGGTTTTGAGGGTACGTGTGGGGAATTTCATGAGATCACAAACAGCCTTCTGACTTCCTTTATTCATCTTCCTTTATTCATCTGACTGGTTCTTCAAGAAACAGGCATATATGCTTTTAAGATTGGGAACTTCAGTGTGAATTTAGTAAAACATTCTAAGACAAAAATAAGCCCCACTAATGCAGTGAAAGTCTGCTTTCAAATAATGAAGAAACAAGCCTCCAAACAACTTATTCAACAAACCCTAGCTAAACATTTAATTCTCACCTACAGTTAAAAGTACGTGGCCCACTTTAGTGCTTATCTAGCTGTATCTTTAAAGTTGTAGGCCTATAAACATCACAGTTAATATAACATCTTGAAAACTTTTTCCTATTTGAAAATGTGCATTCATTTCTGATTTAAGAAGTATGATATATTCAAAATCACCTATTCCTCCCATGTCTCTGGTTAGAAATAACGTGATCTGTTACTTTGAAAATGTTGGCACAATAGATCTGCTACTCTCATAAGTTGTCAACATGGAAGAATGTAAGTTATTTGCAAGATGTAGCAAAATGCTTGCAGTTTGAACTCAGGATGGGAGACTGTATCATTTAAAGATCAGCAGCTGGTGATATTTGTGCCCAGTAGAGAACAATGTGTGCTTTTCCCTGAAGTACCTCCAACTTTTAGCTTGGCAGTGAGCCATACCACATATAAAAGATAATCAATAGGCTGACTCAATATTTATAATGCAATTTGCAAGATGAATCTAATTGTGATTGAGCTAAATATTTGAACACAGAGCTTAGGAGGAAAATGTCTCAGGAATCTTAGTTTTACCTTCTCAGGGATACATATGTAAATAAACAGAGCAGTCAAAAAATAGAGCTGAGGGCAATAACTCTCCAGTACTAACACATCAAATACTTGAAGAGTAATGGAAAGAACATGATATGTAGTATTGCATACAGGAAATTCTATCCTTCCTGCATGTAGATATGAGCCTAGGTGAGCTTTTGTGTGTGCCTGATGTACCTGGTATTTGTTGCTTTGTGGTTTTGTACACAAGCAAACAAAGCAACGTGTTTGAAACAAAGGTTGAAGTTCCTTCCTCGCCATCACTACTCACTGTGATTTCTGAGCATTATTTCCAAACAAAACAAAATAAAGCAGCCTGTCAAACTTCCCTACAACTTTCTAAGTTACCTTGGGGTCTGTCTTGGAAACCTTTGAGGCTGATTGCAATGAATCACTTTAACAGCCAGCTTAGCCACTGAGGAGACAGGGCTGTCATGGCATGAATGAGAGCTCTGCAACACAATAATGTTTGGAGTTTATATTGACATGACTGGAGAAAATTGCATAAGGCAAATTTCTAGTTTTAAGGTGCAGTTTTAAGGGCTCTGCTTTTGAAATATGAGCTTAGAAAGTTTTCCAGCCTTGTGATGTACTGCTAATAAGGTGGGAAGACAATAAATTAAATGAACTACTAATATGCTGCCAGATATCACTATTCACAGATGACTGCTACAATTATTGGTAGGTAGTTGGCATGACTCCAAGACTCCTAATGTGTAGTCTAGGACACTCAAACAAATGAGCAGCTCCTTGGTTATGTGCTGTTGTAAGCACTGCCATCTTTGCACTTACTAGGCATATGGCTTCATTCTCCATTAGAAAATACATCTCACTTCTGATACAAATATCACAGCTGTGAGCAGTATGAAGAATGATATTCCACCAGGGGAAAAATATCCTGAATTATCTACTTCCAGGTGACAGTCTTGCATTGATTTTAATACTATGGATGAATGCAAATATTTTCCTGAATATTTTAATTGTTCTTTGCTATTACTATTATTTTATTAATAAGGTTTTGGCTTGATTTTGCCTGTAATTTTGTTGTATCTAAGAAGTAAGGAATGTATTCGAATGAATACATTTGGGCAAGAGGAGAATTGCCCCAGATCTTGATTTCATGTTTGAAGGAGAAGAAAATCTTCATGTTAAGTGCATCTCTACACAGGTGAGGAAATGGAGTAAAGTAAGAGATGGGAAATGGAGACTGTGATCTGCCACCACTGTCATTTTGACAGGCAAAAGAGTTGACTGTGTATGTGAAGGAGAGTGTGATCTCACACACACACACCCTTTTTTGATGCTTTACCAGGAGTAGATGAGTCACACTTACATTTCCCACGGTGAGCTGTTTGTAAAGCAACTGAACTGCAATAATTGCCCCTAACTCAGGCAGGTTGAAGTAGTCTGAGACTTAAGTCCCTGATGAAAAGTCAGAGAGATAATGGCTTATATTACCCTAGAAATTATTCTCCCAAGACACATTGCCAATTTAGATGAGCTAATAAGAATTTGTTCTACATTTGCATATATACAGGTAGAATTCAGAAAGCCAAGCTCATTGTTAAATTAACAAAATATCTAATTTTCATTAATAAAATAAGTATCTTTTATTAGACGATCTCTAGAAGGACAAGGAAACAGAGAGCTATTCTTGCTTGAGGTCCAGAAGGTGCAACCTAAGCCATTTTGATATTATTGGTTGTTAGATGAGACCTTCAGGATACATCTATTAACAAAGATTGGCTTCCTGAATGAAAGACTTCTAGTTCTGGATAGATCGTTGTTAATCCTCTTGGTCTGTTTCTGGTATATTATTATTCAAATATGTAGATTATAAGAAAGCCGTATTCTTTCTGCAGCTGATGCTCGAAAGATTTGTGGTAGTGCTCAGGTACTACAGTGACAATCAGCATGGGCAAACTGTCTATAGTTGGGCTTATATTTGGGTGAGTTTCTGCTCAGGCAAATTGAAAGGATAGATTGAATGCTCTAGGAAATTCTAATTAGTACAAACAAACATTTTACATTTATTATCTGTTCTTATGACAAAACTCATCTTTCTACCTTCAGGCACTGGGAAATGGAAAAGAAATGAAACCTGGGGAATTAGTAAAGAAAGGGGAGGCAAGAGCTTTAAAACCACTTTGCTTAATAAAGATTATGTGTATTATAGTGAGTATACTTACAGAAGTATTTTCTTTCAGTTCATAAATTAAGTTCTGGACACTTTGCATGTCAAAATAATTACTATTAGTTTTGTGAGTGTGTTTGTGCATATGTGTTTGATACTGGTATCTTCAGAAATAAATAACAAAATAGCTATTAACTTGGTAGCTAGGTCTGAAACAATATGGCCACAAAAAGATTAAATTAGATAACATTAAATTAGATTTGATAGGAGTAAAGATAAAATTTAGAGTGTATAAAATTCTTTTCCTTAGTCACAAGGTGAAAAATTAATCTTACCTAACCTTAACTGTCTAGAAGTTAGCTGCCTGGATTGTCATTTAGGATCATACTACTATCAATGAAGAGATAAATGAGCATTTCCAGAAGGTCTTTCATCTAATTTTAACATATCTGTCTCTGGAGATCCTGATCTTGTCTTTTGATTCTTTGTATGCATCAAGATGAGTAGCTTAACCTCAATGCCTATTTTGGAGCAAGTGTGATTATAAGCTGTTGTATTTTCAAAGTCTTCAAACACAGCTATTATCATTCATGGTTCTACTTTACATGGCTACATAGCATTAATCCTTTTCTCCAGCCAGAGATGAAATAATCATCATTTTTATCATGAATGACGGGCAATTTTGAATACAGAGTAAAACTTAAAGTTTACTGAACTGACATACAACTTGAAGCTTAAAATTTTGTCAATAGTAAATTCTTTATAAACCTTCTTCTCTTCTGTGACACAATTTGCCTTCTATGTTTAAATGATCATGTAACTGGGGAATATAAATATTTCTCATTATTTTTTTTATGTACTTAAAATAAATACAGTTTTTTTGATGCTCTTCAGTAGTAATGCTTTGGTTAGAAGGGTCACCTGCAGCCTGAGAGAGTCTGAGATCTTACTTTTTAAAGAGATCAGAGGGATTGAGAAAGCCACTCAATCACATACAAATCATACACCTATCCTGAAAACAGAAAATGTGAGAGTATTTATGGAGGTATCACCAACTACTTATTTCTATTTTCTTATTTTTTTTTTAATTTGAAGTACCTATGGTTAACCACTATCAGGAATAAGATATTGAACTGTACTGAAATAATACACTCATTTTTATTTCTTTTGCCTAAGTGTATAGTATTCTGGGGGTTGGTTGGTTGGTTTTGACATTGCAAAATGTAAATATATAGTTGTCTAATATTGTTAACAAAAACATTTCATGTTCCATAGTATTTAATGCTTAACTTCTGTAGTGAACCTGGTAATGTCAGCAGAAGTTCAGTCCCCACAGTCTCTGCCTTCTGTAATCAAGCCAAGTGGCATTTTCAGAAATGCTGAACTTCCAGTAATCATTCGACTATGAATAGGAGCAGAAAGAGTAGAAAGAAATTCATCAATACATAGCTTGCTTTTTCTTTTTCTTTTTTTTTTAACTCATTTTTTTAATCTTTTTTTTTTTTTTTCTTATTTTCTCTTGTGTTTTTTTGCTTGTTTGTTTTATTTGTTTGTTTTGTTTTGGTTGGTTCGTTGGGTTTTTTTCTATGAAGATTGAATAATGTGTGGTTTCAAGGAAAATCTGGCTTTAACTTATCTCCAGCTAACATGAGGCCAAGTCAAAATCTAACCTTGGAGGGATTTCATGAACAAGACAGCGTTTTACATTTAAACCTGCTCTATTTCTGCCCTGCTGTCATCCCATGCTGCAGATGGGAGAAACTGTCCTGTTTTATCCTGTTGTTTCTAGTGTGGACCCAGTGGCTCACCTTTAGTCATTTGGCTGGTGTAACAGATTTCAGGAAACTATTTGAAATATAACTAAGAAATCAACTCTCTGCCCTTCAACACTCCTGACAGGTCCACTTAGGCTGAAGTCCATTCACTAAATATCTTTATAAAAGGTAATATGAAACTGTGGCTGACAGTAACTTCAGAGGCAGTTGCTTTTGATCAAAAAAAATAAATCAAAGATGAAGAAAGGAGATAAAAGGAGCCATGCTACCCATGTAGTAGTACACAATTTTCTTTTTTATCTTCAGTAAATTAGAGTCTTTTGTTGGTTTTACGAGACCTAGGACATCAATCACACCTGTGAGCTCTTGAGGCAAATACCTGAATTTAAGAGTGAATAAGAAAAGAGTCAGAGCTGGTATGCTGCAATATTTTAACCATGCATGAGATAAATGATGGAAAATGTTGGAGAACATAAAGAGGAAGGAAGAATAACTTGTGTATGACAGGGTAACTGGGAACCATAATAAGTCAATGACACTAGAAGAAAGACTTTTTAGTGAGAAGACACTGTATGTGGAAAAGCAGGGAACACATCCTTTTGGCAATGTCTACTAGATCCCTCATCTCTTGTTCCACAATTTGCCGTAACATGTGAGTTTGCATGTCCATCTATACCCTACTCAGTCTACCCTCAGACACCTAGAGGGCACCAAAAACATGTGAAGAGATACCATGTCACAGGACTTTGTTCTGTTTGGCTTTATAGGTGGATTTGCTTGTCCTCTTCTATTTTCTCATGGCAGAGCAAATCATTTTGTAGAGTTGCCTTTGTTTAGCTTTAGGGAAATCCAAGATCCTCAAAGTAATAGGAAAGAGACAAAGTTTGCACTGAATTACTAAATGAAGTCTACTCTTAACAGTAGGTAACTTGACATCAGTAATAGAGGTAATTTAGTAGCATCAAAATATTTATTCTATTTTTCCTCTCCAAGTGCTACTTCTAGCAATTCAGGGGGTAGCACTTTTTGTTTGTTTGTTTGTTTGGGGTTTTTGGTTGGTTGGTTGTTTTTTTTGTTTTTGTTTGTATGTTTGTTTGTTTTTATTTTGGGGGGTTTTGGTTGGTTGGTTGGGTTTTGTTTTCCTGTGACTTAAAGTACTTTACCTTTATACATTAAAATTAAGACTGCATTGAGTACAAAAAAACCCTAGGGTTCTGAGTCGTGGTCCTGAATTGCACTTTCAGTCTGCTATATTTTTAGGTGAAGTGGGTGCAAATGTGAAATATTTTTACTAAATTTATTCTCTTCTTTGCAGAGCTTTAAAGACAAAGGTTTTCCTTCTTTCTTGCATGCAGTGATTTGTACTACAGAATGGTTTGGTGTAGCACTATAATCCTTTAAGGTATCAGACTGCCTGGGAAAGTTTAGCACTTTTCCCTATCTCATAGCCTCTGAATACATGTGGGTTTTAGGAAGAACAATAAGGAAAGAAGGGTTCATGAGCCATTCAAAATCAACCCTTCCTTCATTTTCCAGGGTAGAATTTTTCATGCAACCTGTCACATCTGTCATACAAGTATTTATGTTTCAGATAGTTATTAAAGCACTCACTATATGAAATGGAGATTTAACCAAAATAGCTAATAGAATTTGAAATTACTTCACCAAATGCAAATATCTGCTTTAGGATTAAATTAATTGTACCTTAATCTCCATTAAGTATCTCAATTATCTTCCTACTGACCACAACATGAGCCTAGGGTCACTTGTTGGCGTAAGCACTTAATATGTAGATAAACACATTTAGTCAGGTGGACTCCATCCCACAGGAGGTTGCAACCAGGAAATAATCTGTCAGTAGCACTGCTCAGATATTTTCAAGCTCCCTGTAGTAATCTGGTGTGACAGTTCTTCCCCTTTGAGTTACACCTAAATTCATTGTCCTCTCCCCCTGCTTTTCTTTCAAAACAATAGAGTAGGTCTGTAGAAATCCTGTACATGTGCCTGGAATGTCAATGTGAATATGGTTACACAAGTATAATTTGGGTGCTACTTTATAGTTGCTTTACTAACCCAAATTCCTAAATCAGGGCATGTAGACCTGGAGGCAACATGAAGCAATCATCTATTTCTGTCCAGTTCATTAATTCACAAGTGTGTCTTCAATTCTGACAGGAATTTCATCCTCCCATTTCCTAAGAAAAAGACCAAAGATGAAGATTTCACAGTATTTCCATGTGGGTTGTTCACACTCAGCAGCATCTCCTGAGACCCCAGACTGTAGCACCTTTGAAGAGTGGGAAAGAACTGTCCTGTAAAACCATTATTTCACCTTTTAATGCACAAAGAGAAGACTGAAGTAAAATTAGTGTAAGTACTGCTATGTACCCAAGAACCAAAACCGGGTGAGAATAATGTGGTAAAAAAACCCCAAAAACTTTAAGAAGTAATAAAATTTTTAACTTGGAAAAGGTATGATTGATTCACCGTTTTGAGTAGCTGAACACAACAGAGATAGACATGCTATGAATTATTTGTGTCATGACTAGGAGCAATGGTAAAAATAGCCACGCACCTATCTGATATGTATTTGAGAAAACAAACAAACAAACAAACAAACTGACCATACCCCATTTTGCAAATGGGACTGTTAATCTCATGATATCTTCTCTGTTCTACATACCTGTACAGGGAACAGCATTTGTAAACTTAGTAGGTTACTAGGTCTAGTACTAAGCAACTATTACCTGAATTTGTAGTACAGAAGCTTTTTCAGTACATTATCCAAGACACCAGCCAGCATATTTTTATCAAAGACTGTCTTCAGCATCACTAATATACTAATATTATACTACACTACACCCATTCTAAATTAAGACAGATGTCACTTATTTGTAAAATGCAGTAGGTGTTAGAAGGTGGTCTGGCCAGACTCATGTATTCACTTTAAACCTTTGTGGTTTTACACCTTCAGTCGATATAAAAGCCTTTCAGCTTTTTGTTCCTTCCTTTTGAAAGCTTGTTGATCTTTTAAGTTGCACTCCTGCAAACTTCAAGAACTCACAGGGAGCCAACACACAGACACAGTAAGTCTGAAGTTTGCTCCAGTTCCACAAAAATCACACAAAACATGTGCTCTTTTATTTCCTTTGTGATGTTAAGATCAGCTAATCACACTTGGGCATCTTTGTGGAGCTGCACTGCCTTCCTCACAACCACCCATTTAGAGAATTAGGTCTTTGAATACTGAAAGGTGTGTACAGATGGAGTTCCTCTGAAGCTACCTAAACATAAAGGACCAGCATGTGTAAAAGTGACATCTTAGAAGATGCCAGTTCTACAGCCAGAAATCTGTTGTGTAACTGGACATTGATTTTCAGAGGGAAAAGGTCTGGAAACAAGTTGGTTTCCTTCATGCTGATTCAATTGAATGAGCACATCCACAAAATGAAAGTTCAAGAATTATGAATATGCTAAATGTTCATTGTAGGATGCTACCTGTAAAGGACAAGGAGGGTACAATTAAGAGAAGTATACAGGTATGGAACAGTGGGTGAAAGCAAGGAGGAAGAAGGAGTGCTAGGAGGAAGATGCAATCACTGCAAAACTATCAATAGGTAGCTTGAAGAAGTCCCTCACCAGCTGGAAGCTTCATAGGTAGCTGTATGTCTGTGTTCCATGACTATATCTACACTAGTAGATTAGTATCAGTGTCTGCCTCCAGGCAGTGGAGCTCCATTGTCCCCAGTGTTTAATTGCTGTAGTGCAATAATTACCACTCACAAACAATTCTTGTGCACAGTTCAGGAGCTAGCTCAGGCCCAAAATAAATTCTAAGAGTCAGCTTGCATATTGCCTTATTTCAGAAGCTAAGTGAAATCTTTGGTATGTGTGTGGGCATTTCCATGCCAGCTATATGGGATGATCTCAGGCAAATATAGTTTATGAGCGATAGTTTTTTCTCTTTGTAGTTCCTTGAACTTCTGTAGAGTAAACTTCAGTGAGACTAAAAATGGAATCTATTTCCTTTCTTGAAAGCTAGCCTATACAAGAAATCTTCTCATTAGTGAAAAATGTTAGCATTACTATATGCATTATTTACATTCATATTTTAGCTTGCGTTTGCAATATCTGCATTTTTTTCCTCTGAGCTCCACTGAAAAAATGATTGCAACATGTCCCTTGTCCATAGATTTAGCTCATGAGATCATTGTTACAGCCACGGGTTTAGAACAACAACAAATGGCTGTAAAATGCTACCACCGGCTGTTGCAGATGCATGGAATGACCTTTTGGAGATTGCTTGAGGAAACCTTGTAAAATCTCCTTTTGCTAGCTAAAGCCATGTTTACTGCATAGCTAATGTTTTTTCACTGCCTTATGTGCATTTAAAGACAGTAATTTGGACTGACACAAGTCATAACTTTTCATGCTTCATGGCAGCCCCCAACTAAGCTATTAATTTACCACCTGCTTAAGTTCCTGAAGAAATGAGCTGTCAACAATTTTTCTTAAGCTCTAACAAAGAGTGATTTCAAACAAAGAAAGGCCTTAGGAGAATGAAATATGTACAATATCCTGGTTAATTTCATCAAACTATTTCACACAGTTCATATGGGATTAAAAAGTTGAATGTTGATAATATTTAGCAGACTTCTGAGTCTAGTCTCGGTCAGGTCTTCTACTACTAGAATTTGCTCTGCATGTTTGAAATTCACACTTAGTAATATCAGAATAGCTACATTAAATATGATGGTAGAATAGGGCTGCCTTTCATTGTAATTCCTTTGGAATTTTACTGGAATAACTAATATCAAAATTAGATTCAAGATATCACAACCCTGAATATAAAAGTTTGCATTTCAAAGCTTGGTTGGCAAACACAAACAATCCCAAACCTTTGAGTTAAAAATGTGTCAGACATCTTTCATACATGGAACAGTATATTTAGAAGAAATACCTTCCATGGCAACTGGAAGCTAAAACTCTGGCTGGATGGTTTAACTGTATACTAGATTTAATGTTCCAATTTTTTTTGTTATCTTTTCAACAAGTAACTGTCTGAGTGAGTGGAGTTGTGGCCCTATAGTTTGAGTCTTTTGCCTGCCAACATCCACTGAAAGCCACTGAATGCTCAAAGACTTTTGGGAAGTTTTGAAGTTAAATCCACATCTGACTCATTAAGTGATGTGTTTTGTTTTGTTTTCTGAGGGAATCCAAGTAATTAAGTTTCTATAATGGCTCCAGTGTCCTATATAAAACTATACTTTTAAAATGGATTTTCTAGGTAAAGTGAATGTCCTTGCTTCACTTCACAGCATGGACAATTCATATAGATCTGGGCTAGGAGGCTCCACTTAGTCAAATGTTCTTGTTCTGCCCATCTCCGTGACCATGACGAGCTCCAGCTATGTGTGAACCATTGCTAAATATTAGTGATTCTCCTCATTTTATATTTCTTCCCTCTTACTAATTCCTGCTTTCCTGAGTTGCTTCTGCCTCGTGGTAGGCTCTGGAGGTCTTGTGAGAATAATTCCTATATAGAACCTTTTGCACTCTCTCATCTACAACTTTCTGGGTGCTCTAAGTAGAATCTCACCAAAACAAATATTCCTCATTTTTGTAATTACTCATAACCAGAATTTTTCACAAGTTTATTCACTAGGCAGTTGAAGAAAGCATATGTGAACAGAATGGATAGCTCACGCTGAGGAGCTATAAGTAACTTCAGAATGTAGGTCAAGATAACTTGCAGATGCTCAGTCCGTACAGGGCTAGCTTCCATGGCTTTACATGTGTAAAAGAACAAGCTCTCTTTATTCTTACGGAAACTAGAAGGTGCTCTGGGTTCAGTAGAAGGGATTAGCTAATGTCACCCAACTTTAAGTCAGTCCTTCATTAAGGTACCTAATTTAGGATATCAATTCTCTATCACTCCTTCTATTATCAGTGCTGAGCAGAGTTATTTCAGGCTGTCTGTTATCTGCATCAGACTATGTAATTTGCTTAATCCTCTCTGTTGCATATAAGGAGCCCAAAGACTTTAAAGGTGCACTGGTCAAATGTCTAAATATATGTGACACAGATCTCCTCCACCATCCCTAATCCTTTAAGACCTCAAGTCATCAAACTGTTGAGAGAGCAGTCAAGTATAATGTTTAAGTCTTGTGTACAGTGTAACTCAGCTATCCATTTAAAGTTAAGCACTTTACTGAAGAGGGCTGAGGTAAAAACGGTAAAATGCTTGGTTGAATTGGGACCTTATTTACTGATTTGCCCAAGGTTATTTTATTTCTAAACAGAAGATCTTTGTTGTCTTTTGACACAAGTAAGAAGAGAAACATTCATTACTTTTTTGGGAGTTTATGGATGCCTTTCACAGACTTAGGGTATATACTTTGTTGTATAGTAAAACACAAACATGAAGAAATAGGTTTGCTGGTTAATCAAGCATCCCAAGGTGCCAATAGCTTTCAGCATCTCTGTTATAAGTGAATTTCATGTAACATTTTGAGGTAGGCCTTTCTTCATAATTATGTTTTGTGTTGTGTGAAAGATCAGATATTTTTTATTTCATAATATTTTATAACAACTACCCATGATATCTTTAAACGGTACTACCTAATTAGCATATCAGTAATATCTAGAACCTCAAATTAGATTAAAAGTAGACTTGGCCAACTAATAGCCTAATAGGTAGTGAGATACATGTTCCTGACTAACTAAGCATTTTTGACAGTAGAAATTTAGGGAGTTGGTGAGAAGAACAAGACTGTCACATAAAGGTTTGTATCACATTGCTAGTGGGCATGCGGAGACAGAATGGTTACTATAACAAAATGTGAAGTTCCACTTGGAAGAGGGAAAAGATGTTGTGAACACCAGATGTAAGGAAGGTAGTGCCTCTGACAAAGGACTGAGAGTCACGGCAGACATGAACTCTCCCTTTCTAGTGCAATTATGAATTGGTAATGCAGTCCTGGATGTTTAAATCAGGAACTATAATACAGAAGAGGGCACATAATCAAATTCTTCAATAGAATGTGGTTGAGAATAGATAAAGTGTGTCCTTCTTTTGTTCACATGAACAAAAAAAGGAATATTCTAAATCTGGAGAAGGTGAAAAAAGACGGAGTATCTGAGGATAGGAGAAAATTTTTAATAGTAAAACAATTGAGAGTTCAAGTTGTTTAGTTTATCAAATAGAATACTGAAAGGTGACTTGGAAACTTTCGAAGTAGTTTGAATTAATGTCTGCTTGGCTTTTTTGTTTTGAAGAACCAGTAAGGCATAATGAGAATTAAACTCTGGACACTGAAGCTGGAAAAACTCAAATGAGTTCTTAGCAAGGCTAATGGAATGAAAGGATTCTGTGTTTATATCTGTCATGGAGGCACCCCGAGGTTAGTTTAAGGGACAACAAGGTCCAAAACAACTTTTATTAAACTGGTGAGAAACAGGGTTTTAGCACTCCAAAAGTGACTTAAATACAGGATCGGAGATCAGTTGAGGAAAATTATTAAGGGGCAGCAACTAATACAACAGGCAGTCTACAGAGTGCATGCACATGGCTTCACCCAAAACAATGCTGGAGCCGTCCCTGAGTCCCGGAGAAGTACACACTTGCCTGAACACGGTGTGGGATTATTTTAAAAGAGATACACGTACTCGTAGTGAGTACGGAAAGTGTACACTCACGATTGTGCGAGGGTAAATTTATAATACACTCACAATCCTGCGAGCGTAAATTTACTTACACGTGCAAATGTGCATGGAATATTGAATTAATGTCTGCTTATGTGCTTATGTGGAAGCACGGGAGGAAAATACACCCGCGATTATGCGAGGATTAATTTTACATGTGCTCATATTGAGGAGGCACGGAAAGTATAAATACACTCGTAATCCTGCAAGGGTAAGTTTTACTCACACCCGTGGCGGCAAGGCAAGCGCAGTCTCCATCCCGGGGGCGCTCCCCGCGGCAGCATCTTGCTCGTGCTCTGAGAGACCCGGGACAATGGGCGGAGTCTCAATGAGAGTCCCATTTTTATACTGGCTGATCAGATCTGACTGTAGGCATTCTAGAAGCTTCTCTGCACCCCCACACTGTTTGTGGGATGCCCCTGAAGTCTCCAAACATCCCCCACACTGGCCGCAGGTGCCCAACGGCTCGCTGGGGCCTCGGCACTCCGTTCTCCTAATGGCCCTGGCCAGGGTGCTCTGGGGTGAAACAAAAGAAGCTGTTAGCCTCAAGTAGCAGAGAGAGAGGGAGGAGATGTGCCTGCTCCTTCCATACTGAAGGAGGGAGGGGGAGAGAGGGGCTTTTGCATCCTGCCACAATATCTTTAAATCGCATGATTTCATGTCTGTCTGGAATTCTTTGTTAACATACCATGGTCAAGGTGTCAGTAAGTGGTTCAGCTGAACACTGTAGATATAAACTGTGTATGAGACCGTGTTTCCGCAAAACATGGTCCCACTCATTCCCATTTATCTGATCTTTTTCCTCCCTCTCTACCCTGGCTCCCAGCCCTGTGGCTTCACCCAATTGCTCAAATTAGATAGATGCAGCTTTCTAACACAGGAGTAGTCAACCTCTCGCTTCCCTGGTGAGATTTATGCCGGATTAGCACATATTGCTGTGCTTTACTGCACAGTCAGTCCGTGGTCAGAACTGGTGTGAAGGAGGGAGTCGGAATGTGGTGTCAGGACCACACAGGAGAAGCGGGTAATCCCAGAGCAGAGGAAGAATCCTCTGGGAGGTAGGAGTGGGTCAGTAGAGTAGATGAGACATAACTCAGAGTACTCTTGCAGTCTGTTAATTAACAAGTCCAACTTCCACTGAATTTTTATAGAACTGAACTGTTCTATAGAACAGTTTATAGAACTGTTTATAGAACTGAACATAATTGTTTCATGCTTTTTCCAAGGTGACAAACAGTTTATTACAGAACCACAGACTAATTCAAAGTTTCTTCAAAGCAAGTGTTTGATAAATCAGAGATAATTTCAAATAATTAAAACAATTACATAACTTCACATTTACTACATTAGTATTTTATTTTTCGTTTTGTTTTCTAGAAAGGTTTTAATCTTCTTGACATCTGTTTTTGTCAGCTTCCATTTGGAATGTAATAGTATTTAAATTCATGGCTTTGTTGAAACCCAGTTCATAGAAGGTATAATGATATTCCTCTGTTCATCTGGTTCCTGTTTCAAACCTATGAAAATTTGGCTAATACATCATGTTAAATCCTTCAGTATGAGATATTTGAAAATGAGTCATGTATGAAAAAAGTAAACACAAAATTAGCAATAAACTCAGCCTCTTAAAAATTGAGGTGTACTACTCAACTAAACCTGCACAGCTTCATGTTACAGTCATTCACTGTTTCTTTACCTGTCCTTGTGTTATTTATTTTGTTTTTTTTTTTCCTAACACACTGGCTTCCTCCCACCTCTTACGTTTTTAGGGTCATTTAGCTCAGTTCTGTTCTTACATATGAGTTGGAGTCCAACATCATCATAATAATAAATATTTTTATTTTATTTATTATTTATATATTATTTAATATATAAAATATAGATTTATAATAATTATATAATTTGTTTATCAACCAGAATATATGATGTCTGTAATATTATAAAAGCAGGATCTTTGACTTAATTATAGCATTGTTCTTTAATGTTTATTAGTGAAATCTTAAAATTTCTTTAACAAATAAAAAGTCCAGTTATATTTAAGTATTTGATCACTGAGAAAAAAAAAAAAAAAAAAGAAGAAGAAGCGTATTTTCATTGATTTTCATCTGGTAAAATGAGATTTTTCTTTACACATTATTTATTCATTAGTTAGCCATGCTCATTGAAATGCTAAAAAGATCTAGGCAAACAACCATATAACAGAAAGGAAAACATAATAAATTGTACATAGTGAAACACATCACTGAAGATAAACACTTTGTGAACATTCCCTAGGCTGATATTGTTCATATCCACTATTTGGCAATTAAACAAATAAATGTCAATATTGTCCTGCAAATAGCTACTGAGAAAGAATAAAGGTCTACAGGGCTGTGTCATTAGCGCATACTTGTTGCTGATTTAAGACAATTCAATTCACTGTGAAGCAGTACAGGGATTTTAAACCAGAAGAACAGAGAAAAAAAATCCAGGATGTTTAATTTGCCAGTTCTCTTTTGAAATTAAAAGTTTTGAATGTACTATTTCTCCTAAAATAAAGCTACCCTTCAGTAGAGGAAGGACTCAGCATGTACTTTTAATGGGTAGCAGCAAATTGCACAGAAACTAGGAGATCAGGCAAATAATTTCCTTGCTCCTTTATTGTATATATCTCTCCTCTAATCCTGTATTTACAATCTTAAAGAGATTTGTACACGTTCCTTGGGACTTTTCCCAGGGAGCAGAACTGACAAACTTATTAATTCTTTTGATAATAGAGGTCCTGTGGCAGATGCACTCAATGCCCCCCTAGCCAAACCAGCAGCAGTTTGATCCAGACTCCAGAGGAGGGAAGGGCCTGAGCCACAGCCGGGCCAAGAACTCCTTCCAGGAGACCCATAGGGAACCAGAAAGGCAACAGAATGCCGGTGGTTTGTGGGCGCATGGAGTCTCGTGCAGACTTTTCCTACTTTATGCAATTTGACTATCACTTCATTCTATAAATGCAACAGCCTGGAGGAGCCCACCTTGAGATCTCCCTGCTAAATAAGTGACCTGTATGACAGTGGTTTTATTACTCAGAGGTCACTGGATGAGCCCAATTCAAGTTCAATGTTAATCATTTAGCTTAAGTAGATGCACGCCAAATGTAATGGATTATTTAGAGATATAGAGTTGTATGATTTTTAATATACTCTTTCATTCATGTTACTTAGTAGACTAGATTTCCTAGGAAAAATGGAACTGACTGGGAAAACAATCCAAGGCTAATGCAGAGACATTACAGACATCTGTGGAGCGGGGCTTATTTTTGCACTTTGCTGAGAAGAAAGGATTTATGCAGATAAAATGGCACCTTCAAGGATATGGACCAAAAACAATGTCAACAACTGAAGAAAACAGAGGCCCTCATGGAGTCAGGAGAAAAGGGTCCAATGGGGAGCAAAAGTACCTGGTGGTGAAATTTTGCTATTGGACTGAATCTTGGTATGAATGGTCTGTAAAGATAAAAAAGTTTGTAGTTTTCTGTGCTCGGATGGACCTCTGCGCAGGTACCCAGCTTGAGACAGCCCTTCTGCTATTCTACTTCATTAAATTTGTTATTTTCTGAGAATTTTGTTTCCTGAAAGTCCGCTTTGCATGCTGTTACATGTCTCCCCTGAAAGTTTGCCTTCGGAGCTCTGAGTACAGTCTCCAGAGAGAACAGTTATCAGAGGAAGAAGATGCCTGAAAGTTCGTTTTGTGAATGGATACCGGCATCTGAAGAGAAGGCAAGCAGCATTCAGCTTCGTATATCTCCCCCATGCAGTAAATAGAGCAAACCTGCCACCAAACTCTTTAATGTCGTGCTTCTCTTTAAGAAATCTAAACATTGTTCTGCAGCAAGCAGAACCCTAAAATCACTTCCCGTGACAGGTCCTAAGTTAAAAAGGACTTGGCCACCGATTCAGATTCTTTCATTGGTGTAAACACATTAAAATGAACTTGAAGAAAATCAATCCACACTAGTTGACGGGACACACTTTTTTATATTGTTTAAAAATCAACACTTCTGTGTAGTCTAGACAAGAATATGCAGTATGAAAGGGTCTGAGGTTAGTTCTGGGTCACAAAGCAAATACCTATACTGTGTGACTACATTAATTTTCTCGTTGTAGTTTAATTTTCACTTTGCCTATAGACCTGATGAA
The DNA here is from genome assembly GCF_036013475.1 of Columba livia. Lineage (NCBI taxonomy): Eukaryota > Metazoa > Chordata > Aves > Columbiformes > Columbidae > Columba > Columba livia. Next base: position 155,971,437 of record NC_088603.1, on the reverse strand, counting down.
ATTGTAATTCATTTACTAATTTATTTTCGCTTTTAAACTGCTACTGTACCATAAATATTCCTGCAATTGAAAACAATTTAAAATGTTTAAAAAGAAATACGAAGGTTAACCTTTCAATTTAGATTCCAGGAAAAAAATAATTGTTCAACCATTAGCTATAGCAGAATGTTAATATAACTGCCAGGAATTGTTAAAAGAAAAATGGTTGTGCCACACTAGAAGCAAATAAATAAATAAATGCAGCCAATTCAGAGTAAATGAAAATATATTGACCTAATTTCCCAGCGACTAGAAAAGCTGCATGAAGAAGACCTGCTGGTACAAATTATGTGCTTCCTATATCAGAAGAGGAGACAAGAATGAGCGGCTGGTGACCAAATTTTGCCTTATGATTATCTTTTTATTTTCTTCTAGCATTCAGTAAATAGGGGGAAAAAAAGTTAATAATATTGCATTATCAGCATCAGATTTAGAAAACTGGATTTCTAGTGAGCAGGCTGTCTCCAGGAGATAAAATTAGACATAGAATAAAGTACAACAATGTGGGACAAAGAGAGAAGGGAAGAGGCTTGGTTTCTGCCTTAACTTTCAGTAGCACAATGATGATAAACAGAGAAAACCTTAGCTTGAATGGAGATGTATCTTTAATAGCAATTGGAAAGTACAATTGATCCATTTTTCATAATATATAACATCCAGAACTTCATTTGAAAGTAAATAACTTGAAGCACACAAGCAACACCCTAACTTACACGAGGTTGTTCAGGAGTTTGAAGAGCTCCATCCTTATGCCCTATTGGTAAAGTTTTCAAAAATCAGGAGTCAGAGTCAAACCCTGGAGCCAGCCTAAATGCTGTGAACCATTTGTTGTTTTTCTAATAATACTCTTTGATTGTCTACTCAGCCTTGAGTCTGAGCTGACTTCTCATTTTCACTTCTTATCTCCATGATCTCAAGGTCTGGAAAAGTTTATAACACAAGAGTAGCTGGGACATGGAAGAAAAATGAAGAAAATTACAAGCATCACACCGTGGAATGGGCAGATAGTTATTAATGTAGTTATTCAGCTAACATCTCCATAAGGCCTGCAGCAGCTCTAAGCCAGTAGATCCTGCCTGAGCAGGTACTTGACATTCCTCCCCTCAGCCCTCCTCCCGCGCTTTGCTGCTCCTGGGACAAGTATCCTCTGTCAAACCTTCAAGCCTCATGCACACTAAAACACTGAATTGGCTTGATTTTGTTGTCACTGACATTTTTCACCACAGTTTTTGACTTTGGAGGAGAGTTTGCTGATCTGAAACATCTTTGGAGTGATGCTGCAGGGTGACAATTTGCCATCATGCTCACATTAAGGGATGCTCATTCTTGGTCACTTGATGTCCTTTTAAAAGGGTTTATGTGATTTACTCTGTATTGCTAATTGCATCGCCTGCAGTCACTAATCCTTGACTTCAAAATCAAGATGTACAGAGTAGTTGTGTCCATGTTTCTCAGTGTCAGACCTCTCCGAAGGTGACTAGTCACACTTGGCCTTGGATTTCATCTGTGCTCTATGCAGTGTCCCAAAAGTCTTAACACATGCTCATGTGTGTTGTAGTGGTGGATGGGTGTGCTGTTTTGCATTGTATTGGTTCAAAGTACAGCAACAATTGGAGGGCTGTGCTGCAACCTTGTACGGTGTTAGTTTTTCATACCACAAATCTGAAGATGTGAATTCTGTGCTGTGGGTGTAGGAACAAAGTATGGGAACATGCCTGGAGATATAAAAGCTGCTGCAATGATGTGGAGGACTGATGAGGGCAAAGGGAGCTAAAATACCTTTTACTTACTGTTTTTTGGGACAGCCCCCCAAAACAAACTATTTGCAGAAACCACATTTTGTTCTAGATAGAATTGAATGATTCACTCCAAAATATGGCCTGAATATACACTAACAGTTATGCAATCTGGAGGATGAGAACTGTGAGCTAAGCTGTCTGGCAGAGTAAACATATCTTTCATGTCAGCAATACAGTCATCCTTGGAGCTGGGTTTATATAAAGGTTAGCTTATTTTAATTTTACTTATGCAAAATGAAAACAACAGGGAAAATATATGGAAGGGCTAGCCTTTTTATTTGCCACCTACAAACAAATTTCTAACAGATCCTTAGCTGCAGTAAACTGCCCATCTATCTGGCTTAGCACATGATCTACTCCTCAGTACCCTAGAGTTTAATCTAATATTCTTAACACTAAATTAACTTAGAATGTGGAATTAAATGAGAGGAAAATTATGCACTTATAGTGACAGAAAGCAGATCTTAACGATTTCATACATCTGGCATAAATGTAGTCAGTGTAAACCTTAAAAAAAATCTAATATTGCTCAGTTAAGTTAATAATTTTAAAGGAAAAGAAGTAATATTTGAATTGATATTTAATTTTCATTCTTCTTTTCCTGAAAACATATGTCTTTCTGGACAAAGCAGTTCAAAAGATCAGTCTTACATTCAGCATGCTCACTTCATAATGACAGTGGAAAATGGGTGGGATATCATTTAGGAATATGTCATAATCAGTGATTCAAACTTATGGCACAGTACATTTTAAAATAAAGGACCTATCTTGTATTGAAGGAATATGAAAGCAACAGTTCCTGTTTCTGTCACCTGCCTAAATAACAAATGCCAATGAAACATGGAACTGCTTCATGGTTATTGCGGATGATTGCATATTTCCCAGAGGAACAAAAATGATGACACAATTCTTGGTACACCTGATTCACATTTCCTTGTGTCATGTCAAGTTGTTGCAGCTGTATATCCTCTCCTCTTCCCTCACTGAGATCTAGGCTGCATCATGGATCCACTGCTATGGACCCTTGACCATTTTAATTGTATAGGAAAACAGAGGAGCAGGTTCCATCACACAAAGCTATTAATATATCAGGTTTTTTTTAAGGTCTGGGAGTTAAGGATACCTCTGGGAAGTGTCCTAGAGCTGCATAAGCTCTCTGAGCTCTTCAGAAGAATGTGGTCAACATAGTGGTTTCTCAGTGTCACAGTACAGACCAAGGAGCTGAGAGATTAAGACAGAGCTAATACTAGCAGGACCAATGGTTCTGATTTAGGTAGTACCTATCGTGCAGTTTAGAATCAAAAAGCTCAAATCCTGTTGGCAAAGTCCCATGTAAGTTATTCATAACATGAACAAAACCCATCTTAATGTTGCTGAGCTTAAATCACACTAAAAGCCTGTCGTGGTAGCACTCAAAAATCAATTTAAGCAGATAATGAACTTTGAACAGACTTTATTCTAACCAGAACTGTTTAGTGGAGAACCAGCTAGAAACAGGGTTTATCCAAAATCCTTCAGCATTCTGACATTATAAAATACAGATTGAGATACTGGTTAGGTGTTCAATTACTACACAGACAATTCAGAGTCAAGGGATTGCACAAAATTAGAATGATGATTCAAAATGCATGTCTACCCACTCAGAAAAAGTGAGGACTCTTAAGGGTACCCAGAAGATATAATCACTAACCAAAAAGGGAAGATGTCACAGTCCTCAGGAAATTGCCTGAGATGGTGTCCTGGATCTAAGGAGAGTCTTCTATAGCAGACCAACTACTCTGAGGAAGACCGAATCAATAGGTTTCTACAACAAGCTTCGTTTATACCATAAACTGAATCTGAGCTGTGGTCATTTATGGTGGTGGTCTAGAAACTTCCCTCAGCCAAGGCATTTCATTGTTCCATTGGTCTGTCAACCAAGGGAAATGTGCACGACCATACTGGCTTATCGGTCTAGAAGTTTCAGTTTGTTGTGGGAGGCAGAGAAGAGGTGCAGCTGCCACAGAGCCATGAAAGATTTTGTATCTACCTTGTCTTATTGGAGACTTGGCTCCAGTTTGAAATCTAAGTCAGTTGCATGTCATACAAGTGCTCCAAACTGAATCTCTAATGTTAAAACATAAACCACTTCAGCAAGTTCAATTGGGTTCAAATTTTATTACAGTTTTGCAAGACATAATAAACACCTTTGTTAACAATCTGCTTAAGGTAACTACACCACAGCAATTATTAAGCTACTTAATCCAGAAATGAGAGATCAGTTTATAGTCTTTAAATATTTCAAAGCAGTTTCAGGAAATGAAAGTGAAATACCTTTGTCTTTGTTAACTGATCACAAAATTTCTGTCTTCTTTTACACCAAATGCAGTTCTCTTTAAACACTGAATTTATGAGCCATTTTAAATGTGAATAGAAGAATGTTTCTGATTTCCAGTTCCAGTACATATTCCCTTGCACAGATTTCTTGCTAAAATCCTGTGAGTGCTGCTAACAAGCATCATTTTCCCTTTATAGGAAATAATGCTGAATAGAGTTAGCACTGTGTGGCCAACTCAGCTCATAAATGACTTGCTCAGTTACAGCTATAGCAGTTGTGCATAGATATATAAATTTTGTGTTAATAATGAAATACAACCACTATTTAAAACAAAAAGATGAAGCTTTATTTTTACAAAATATAGAAAACAGTATATTCTGATTTCCTCAGACTTGGTTAAACATTTGTATTTATTATGAATGATGTAAATTTACAAGAAGTTCCATTAAAGCCAGATGCTCACTTTTTAAGGAAACATTTTGGTTGAAACAAGTGATACCTCTAGGTAGAACTGATGAAAAAAAGTTATTTGCATTTTCAAATCTCAAATCCTAAATAACAGTTACTTTTTACATTAGTAGGTGACTGTATAAACAAACAAACAAAAATAAATCAAAACAAAAAGGTGGAAAAAATCTAAGAAAAAAAAAGCATTAAGGCAGTAAATTGTAAGACACATAACTAGTGAGAGACAAATATTGAAAAATTAAAATCAGCTGAAACTTCCATTAACAGCATGCTCTTGATCAGCTGACCTGGAGATTTGCTTAGAGACTTCAATGATTTGCCAAGCCTATGTGAGGAGAGAGTCACAAAGTCACATTAATATGATGAGGTAGCCATATAAAGTCCCTACTTGATGTTATAAAGACCAGTGGCGGGAACTCTCTGAGCAAACAGTGTTTGGCCAAGCAGTAAAATAACACTTTTTTTAGAATAAAAATTGCACAGAAAATGTTCTGGGGTAGGCTTTGGGAACAAAGCATAAACACAACTGACACAGAGGAAAAAACCTTTAGTGAGTTGTCCTACTAGTGACTTACCAGGAATAGACCAGCTGGAGTCCCATTGACTCCAACACACAGTTATACACGTCTTGTCCAAAGGCACAAGGTTTAGACACAAAACATCTTCTGAGACAGGCTGGGGGTGAATGAAGAAAGGCAGAAGAGGAAACAGGCAGTTCTCTGAATCCATTGAAAAGATTCTTCTGTTGAAGAGCCCAAATACAAACCTGCTACTTAGTCATGTCTTTATAACATGTAACCCTGAATATCACTGGGTGATGGATTTATATCTGTTTGAAGTGTCAATGCCTCTTTAGTGTTGTGTTGTACTTTCAAACAAAGGATTGCTTTTGGCCACTAAAATAATTTAAAGAATATCTTTAAAGAATATCATTAATACAGTAACTTGCCAGAAAACCATTGCATTTTTATGTGCCTTGAGTTTCTTCCTTATGCACTGAATCACTTGTAAACATTTCCTTGCTTCTCAAGGGTTGGAAGATGAGATAAGCCAGAACCAAAGTGTGTTATCAAAGCCACTCTGACATGAAAAGTTCTCACATGCTGGTCAAGAATCATCCTTTGTTACACATTAAGCCATTATGTCACAGCTGTGGCAAACTCATACCAGAATCAAGTAATGCTTCTACCTTTTTTTCATTTTTTTTTTTAATGAGAGAAGGATCTTAGACCTTTTACTGATGGAAGTGGGGAATAAGGAAGAGAAAAAAAAAAGATGAGAGCACGATGGAAAAGGTAATACTCTATTCTGAAACATGTTTCTCTGTTAATCAACTTGTTACAGTCATTAATTGAATTATACAACTAGAGTCAGTGTGAATGTTTGAAATGTTTGCCCTAGAGAAGAGAAGAAAGGGAAGAGTAAAACATCTCAATGACTTCACTCTGTGTTTACAAAGCTCAAAAGTCATGTGCACTTGTAAAACTTAAAAAACCCAAATGAGTGGAGGTAAATAAAAACGGGGGCTGAAGTGTTTTAAGTCCCAAATCCAGAAAAGAACGGCACAAATGAAGTACATCCCTGATAGGAAAAGTTGTGCCATGTGTCTGAACAATATCAAATGCAGTGTTATAAATAGAAAGAGGAGAAAACAAAACAAAACAAAACAAAAAGCAACAACAAAAACACACACACTCAAGTTCTGGTTCAGTGGAAAACCAAAAAATTCCTTTATATAAATAGTATATTCATCGGAACGTAAAATTCTGGTCTTGTGGGGCTCTGTTAGGGATTGTGGAGAGGGAAAATAATATCTATGGTTTGATTCACTTATGTGAGGGCAGAAATCTTGCATTTCTATTTGCTGCCTCAGGCACAGTATTCACACTGCAAGTGGGAGCAATGCCTGAGAAAATTTAGCCCACTTCATTTTGCCTTCACTAAGCAACAGATTACCTGCTGCCGGCTTGTTCACTTTCTCTTGTTGATACTATTCTAGATATATGTATATAGGTAGCTAAAACTGTTCCAGGGCCAGGGCAGGAATTTAACTGTGTTTGAAGAAAGGTAAAAAGATCTGTGTGGTTTTAAGCTCAGCTGCGTGTAGCCATGGCTACATTTGTCCTAAGAAATACCCACGAGCATTCTCTGGATATTCAAGTGTGATTTAGATATTGTTAATGTGTTTGAATGGTCTCATGTCCTCAGAGACAAAATTTAAAGTTTGGTTAGTTTGGTTGTTGTTTTTTTTTATTGTGAAAGTGTACAACTGCTGGAACAGATTGTGTAGAGAGGTTGTGTAGTCTCTATCATTGAAAATATTTTTTAAAATGATTGGACATTGGAAATATTTGAATATTGGAAATATTCAAAACAAAAATGGACATTTTCCTGAGCAACCTGCGGTAGTTGATCCTGTTTTGTGCAGGGAGATAAGACAACATGACTTCTGGAGGTACTTTCTGACCTAAGCTATATTGTGACTGTATTATTGTGCCTACTTGCATGTCCTAATTTAAGGTTTCACTGATTATTTTGTGCCTTGCAAATAAGCAAACTGTCCTAGCCCAGCTCTTCCCTTATGCAAACTGATAACCTGCTGCGTATGAAAAATTCTGTTTCCCCCTCAGCATGTTCAAGTGATAGATATTGCTGACTTTCAGACCTTTGTAAATAAGCCTTAAATAACCAAGAGACAATTTAATGCCAGCCTCAAATATTATTTCTCTAGAGCCATAAAACATTTATCAGCATTTAATTTGGAGCAGCAACAACAATTGCAAAAAAAAAAAAAAGGATGTTTGCTATTGTGGCAGCTGGGATTTTCAATCATTAGATGAGTAATCTGACGAAGTGAACTGAGAATGGGCAAACAAAATAAACACCTATCGTGCAGACAAATACTAGATGAACTGCTGCTGCTGCCAGTCCTTAGAGATGCGTGGAGTTATTAACCAAATTTTAGTGGGACAGGTCATACCTCAACAAGTTAAATCAATAATAGAACCAAAATCACCGCTGAGTCTCATTTGTAAGGAAAGACTGGCATACATGACCCCGGCACTCTCTAACAAGCATGCTGTCATTAACAGAATACATAATGAAGGATAAAAGCAATATTTCAGACAGCCTTAGAAACTGACTTACAAATTAAAGCCTCATCGTGCAAATTCACAGATTGGATACAAAAAATCACCAAACAGGCTGTTGGCTCGCTCATGCTATTACCACCAGCCCTTTATAAATGATGATGAGTGCATGTCCTGCTCCAAAACCAAGGACAAGAATTGGAACCTTGCTGTTCCTTTTGGCACAGAAATAAAGTGAGATGAACCAGGGCTATGTTGTTTCCCCATTATTTCTGGAACGGTTGAGCTGCTCTATGCATTAGAAAGAAGAAGCCAAATTTTGCTCAGTTCTTGTCACTGCCAGCAAAATCTACAGCTTCTGTATCATACATCTCTTGTAGAAAAAATGCAAGAGTAGGTCACTTTATAAAAGCATTCTATAGAATGATTACAGAATTTTATCAAATAACCTTCATTTCTTATTATTTTAACATCTATAACACTATATTCGTCTTTGCCTATTCTAGAATACTATTTATCATTGCAACTGTGGTCACTTCTGTGTAAAATAGAGGGGACTCGCAAATTTCATATAAGTGTTTAAAATTTGAATGGCATACTAATATTTTAGTGATGGAAACTGTACATGTTGGAACCCTGTGGAAGGAGAAGGTACAACTTTTCTTTCCATGAAATTAAGATGTGGATTTATGTTTTCATTTCCCCTTGACTTCCTTGTTTCAAAAAAGTTGCACTTTCCGAAGCTGGTGTCAAATATACAATTTATATAGAAATATGCATATACACAGCCTTTAGAAGACAACAACTGAAAGAATATGAGGCAAAAGAATAAAATAAGAGAAAGAAAAGGAGAAAATATATATATATTTTAAAAGGTTGGATTTTCTTTCTCTTTTTTTTTTTTTTTTAATTTTTAGTAAATCTGCAACATTAATCAGAATCAGACAGCAGATGAAAAATATGAATCTCTGGTTTCCTGTTGACCAACTTAGGTTGACTTGACTTTACAGTTTGGCAATCTATGTGGTGGGTTTTTTTTTGTTTGTTTGGGGACAAATGAACCTGTTAATGAGAAAAAAAAAAAAAAAAAGTATCAAACCTGAAGTCAAATAGCTGCTGTTTTGTGGGCAAAATACAAGTAAAATTGTTATCTTGTTTGGCATTGGCTTTATCAGAAGCAAAAGAATCTCCTGTCATTTTGAGGTTATTTAACCTTTTTGTTTAAACTTGTTTCTTCTAAATTAGATCATTTCTATAACAGATAATGCTATTTTGAAGAAAACAGTTCCAAAGCTTTATTTTACTGAAGGGAGCCCAGTTTTGTTGTTTTACATGCTATTATTTTGTACATTTGTTTGCTTTCAGCTGAATCAATTCTACAAAGCATTCTACACTTTTAAAAAATTATTATTTAATCTAGTTATGAACTTCTAGACTTTTTTTTTTTTTAAGAAAAGAACCACCTAGATGTCTCATTCTTGTTACATTTTTCTGTATTACTCAACAGCTCCAAAGACTTTGTGTCTCGAAACCAAAAATAAAAGACAATATGCAATTTGATACTGGCTGGCCATGGTTTTTAGATTATATGCAAAGCAGTCAGATGAATGAGCCAGGAAAGTTGATCACATCCTCCGATGCTAAGTCAAAGAAGGATGACTGGTCTGGAAGTTGACTCCAGCTCTGTCAGTCTTCCCTCATAGGACAGATGACCCAGACTCTTCTTCATCATTGAGGCCCTTTGCTGGACTGTCTCCAGTGTGTCCATGTCTCCCTTGTGCTGTGGAGCCCAGAACTGGCCACAACACTCCAGGGGTGACCTTACTAATGTTGAATGAAGGGAAAGGATCACCTGTCTCAAACTGTGAACAACACTCTTGATGCAGCCCAGGGTACCACTAGTGTTTGCAGAAAGGGTGCACTGGTGGCTCCTGTTCAACTTAGTATCTCCCAGGACCCCCAGGTCCTTTTCTGACAAGCTGTTTTCCAGCTGGGTGGCCTCCAGCATATATTGGTGCATGGGCTTGTTCTTGCCCAGGTGAAGGACTTTGTTCTTCTCTATGTTGAATTGTCCCAGTCTCCTTCCAATGCAAGTAGCTTTGATTCTTTTCTAACTGCTCTTACCTTGTTATATTGCTTCCTAGCCCAAATGGGTAAAATTAGGACCTAGACAGCAATAAGTAGGCAATAGCAATGTTTTTCAGACTCTTGTTCCTGTGGAATCACATGTTATCCCTTTGTCAACAACAGGGTTCTGAAGGCAACCAAGTTACTTCATGGAAAATGGAAGCAGGATATAAAAATGAAGGCACAGTTGAGATAAGGAGTTATTAATGGGAAGACAGGACTCCTCTTGTCACAGAGCACAGCTTTACTTGCTGCTTACCAGCTGTTCCCTCTGAAAGCTCACCCTCTAGACACTTGGACAAAATACTGAAAAAATGATTATTCCTCAAGGCAACACACCATAACATTATTTAGTGTCCCAAGTTTGAAACCACTTATAATAGAAGCATGTTGATGACAATGCTCTTTTTCTCTGAGATTTTTGCTGGAGCAGGACAGGATTTGTTAGATGTTCCAGTGATTTGGAGAGGATTTAGATACATTATGTTTATACCCTGTTGAGCACCTGTAGGCAATACATAACTAGAGCACTGGTTTCAGCTTTTATCTCAAGCTTGGTGCCTGGGAATTGGTACTACCATCCTCTCCTTTCACTGTAAATTTGTTTTTGAGCACTTCTTGGCTTGCATGCCTTGATGGCATCCTTTTGAGTGGCTGAAGCATTTAAGAGTTTATTAGAACTGCATGTAAGAAAAATAAAACAAGTGGTATTAGGACATTACATCATACTACAAGACCACCAGAACAAGTGAGATGATGAAGCTCAAGGGACAAACAAATGAGCCATCTCTGACTGGGGAAGACTAAAAAAATAATATAGGACAGTGAATCACTTTTTGTTCGTGAAAAGAAAACAAAGAGTAATAGAAATTAAGACAATCTGCACAGAACCTGTCTAAACCTCATTTTGTGTTTTGTTCAGCTGTATAGCAGTGTACTCTTGAAATTTGTCAGACCTTCATAGATGAAGTGCAGATTTATTGGAAAAAAGGAAAATATCATTTCTGTTTCAATGGAAAACAAATTTCTTACTTATATCCTCCTTTCATTTTTTTGGCCGTCCTTTCCAGCTGTTTAGCAACTTGCATACATGTAGAACCTAGTAAAAACATACTTATTTTAACACAGTTTTTTCAATATGCTGCAGATAAACAGGAAACAATTTGCTCTTTAGTCTTTGACAGTGGAAATAAATTTAGTGCATAATTTTATTTTTATCCTGATTTCTGAAATGTGTGGCTGCTGCTGATGAAATTGCTATGAAATCCAGGTTATATATGTGTCTAAATAAAAGCTGTGTTCCTCACTTAATTTTGTTTTTAATGGGCAGCTTCAATAAGGTGCTTTTTTTATTGATAACAGCTGCAGCAAAGAACTCTGAAGGCTCAAAAGCAATCTTGTTTTCTTCTATGGATGTATGTACAAAACTTTGAGCCTCAGCCTGAACATATTTTTCTTCATGGTTCAGCACAGCTGCAAAAAAATGCAACCTTTATAAGTAATTTTTTACTGAGGTAAATGTCAGCATTTATAATAATTTTTAGTTTTGTTTTCATTTAGTGATTACTAAAGAAGTCTTGAGCACCAAAGAACCTGCATAGGATAACAAAAAAAAACTTATGTGTTAGGATTAAACTCCAGACATATTTCAAAATTGTCACGTCACTGTAAGGTGCAGCACACAAACCTCAGAGAGCTGGGATGTAGGAAAGGCACTGATCTTTCCCAGCATAATTCCAAGCCTCACCTCCATTTTGCAATCGGCGCAGGGCAGATGTGCCATCAGCTGGGGAACTGATTCTTCCACTGTGCTTGGCGCTGGTGAGACCCCACCTTGGATACTGTCTTTGGTTTTGGACCCCTCACTACAGGAAGGACATTGAGGTGTTGGAGAGAGTTCAGAGAAGGGCACCAAAGCTGGTGAGGGGTCTAGAGCACAAGTCTGATGAGGAGCATCTGAGGGAACCAGAGTTGTTTTACCTGGAGAAAAGAAGGCTGAAGGGGAGACCTTCTCGCTCTCTACAACTACCTGAAAAGAGGTTGTAGCATGGAGGGTGTTGGTCTCTTCTCCCAAGTAGCAAGTCATAGGACAAGAGGATATCTCCTCAAGTTGTGCCAGGAAAGGTTCAGATTGGATATTAGGAAAAATTTCTTCAAGGAAAGGGTTGTGAAACATTGGAACATGCTGCCCATGGAAGTGGTTGAGTCACCATCCCTGAAAGTGTTTAAAAGACATAGAGATGAGGTTCTTGGGGACATGGTTTAGTGCTAGAGTTAAGTTATGATTGGACTCAATGATCTGAAGGGTTTCTTTTGACCAAAATGATTCCATGATTCTGTGTTGTTGACACCCCATTAACAACAGGTTAATCCTACTATGCTCCCCCTTCCCACAGAATGGTTAATTCAGGTGGCCTCATTGCCTACAGAATGTCTTCCACCTGGGAATGTCAGCTTCTACAAAAGTGTATGAAACCCTCCTGCCTTGAGGCTTGACAAGACAGATAAGGAGCTGTTGTAATTCTGCAAAGCCTGATGGTGCGTTCAAAAATACATTAGGGAATGGAGTGTTTGGTGGTAGCTGAAGAAAGAGGGAGCTGTTCTTGGTGCCTCTTATTGTAGTGTCTGTGGTACAGCCCAGTAGGTGACACCACAGAACTTCCCTCCTCTCCCTTCCTTTTTCTTTTGTCTTTCCTCTTCCCTCACAGTTTTTTTCCTTTCCTTTCCTTTCCTTTCCTTTCCTTTCCTTTCCTTTCCTTTCCTTTCCTTTCCTTTCCTTTCCTTTCCTTTCCTTTCCTTTCCTTTCCTTTCCTTTCCTTTCCTTTCCTTTCCTTTCCTTTCCTTTCCTTTCCTTTCCTTTCCTTTCCTTTCCTTTCCTTTCCTTTCCTTTCCTTTCCTTTCCTTTCCTTTCCTTTCCTTTCCTTTCCTTTCTTCCCTTTCCCTTTCCCTTTCCCTTTCCCTTTCCCTTTCCCTTTCCCTTTCCCTTTCCCTTTCCCTTTCCCTTTCCCTTTCCCTTTCCCTTTCCCTTTCTCTTCCTTCTTTCCTTCTTTTATTTTCCAGACTGAACCCCCAAACTGAGATTGCTGCAGTTTCTTACTGACATTTTGATCTTTTATTGTATTTCTATATATATGATAAATACCTGGAGAACTCAAGGGGTGATAATACAAGGTATGATGAGTCTAAATACACTCAAATATGATTCATGTGCAATGGCTTAGACCTGAAACAGCTCTAATGCTCTTTTGCTTTTTTGCTTGTAAAATGTAACAGAGGTTTAAGAGAGCAACATCATATAAAATAAATTGTATAGGAAACAAACAAACAAACAAACAACAAACTACCACTGAAGCACATGGCTTTATGGTAAATACTCATCAGCTGCTTCCTGAACAAAACTACAGGACACTTGGTGTCAGGACCTTGTAAATTTCTCCCATGTTTCCCTTTCCACGTTTAGCCCAAGTTAACAGAGGCCTGTTTGGCACAGCTGAGTTTAAGAATAACCAGGAAAATCACCACTGACAACTTCCAGGTTTTTTTCATATACTTCCTGTGTATTGCAGTGCCCAGATTGCTGAAATGAATCCCTGAGCAAACAATTATTTGGGATGGGTTTCAGTCATCCCCTCCCCAGGCTAATCTGGGCACAGGTGTGACACCACCATGTACTTTTGAAACCTGCAGCACATCAAATCTTTAGTGAAAAAACAAAATTAAATACAGATTTAGAAACTTGATGCGCATAATTACTAAGACAGTGTGCCAAACAAACATCACAGCGAGGCTCTGGTGGGCACAGACCACACTGTCCCCAAGACCCACCCCAGCTTAGATGATTAAAGTTGGGATGATTATTGCTTCTGTTAATGACTCAAGACCAGAACAGCTCAATCGTGAATCAAAACCCCACTGCGTGAAAATATTTTTACGTGTAAAATAATGAAAAGAACTTGCACTAAAGATCTGGAGCCTGGATGCATGTTGCTTACTTGACTTCACACATTTCAGGCTTCTTCAGCAGTCATTGGAGAGAGCAAGAAACACCTGCAGAAAGTGATGCAGGGATTAAGTGAGATCTTTCAGCATGTGGAGGTGCATTTCTGCCTGTTTTCTCTTTTGAGAGGTCATAACGTGCAAAGTACCTCAGTTCAGTAGTCAAGACCCTCAGTTTAGTGGGCAAGGTTCAGTGAAATTCATTCAGACCTTACAGTGTAAGGTATAGAAACAGTTAGATATGGCTGAAGAAGATAGTCTAACAACTCTTACTGGTGTAACAAACAGTTAAGCTCCTGTCTGGAGAGCGACACAGCTGTCCAGATACAGGCTTCTACTCTACGTTGCTTTCCGATATGATTCACTACATAGATTGGACTGTACTAGTTGCCTAAACACATTTTTATGGCCTTTTGGATGACCTAGATCTATTTTTCTGGGGTGCAGGTCATCCATTGGTCTTATGTTTTAGCAGTTTGTGAATGTGGATATCTTAGGAAACTGAAGCTGTCCAAAACAGAACTGAATTAAAGCCAAACATCATAAAAATTCCACAACATTTAATCTGTCTTTCCACTATCGAGTATATGGTAGGATTCATAGCAGAAGTGAATTTTAAGGTGAAACTTAAAGAGTTATCTAACAACCCAAGACTCAGACACTGTTGTAAGAAAGATCCCACACATATGTTTGAAACAAGATCATGCTAGTTTTTCAAGGCCAATAGGTAAGTGTTCATGACAATTCATCTTAAAGCTGCTTTGATGAAATGTTTCCCAAGGTTTGCCTTTCAAAATTCAGTGAATTATTCATGAACACTACAGGTTGATTTCATCTCTACAAAAAATTCATGACCTCTTTACTCACTTATTTGCTACTGTCAAGCTCCTCAGGGCTCAACAACTCTTTTAATAAAATGTCATTCCAACTACTGTGCATCATGGAATATGAACTTTTCTGGAGCTAAGAAATGAACCAAACACATTCTGATTTTTCCAGTATTATGGGATATTATATAAATTAAACTAGAGCTGACAGTCAATATATCAATATTAAAGATCATGTATAATTTTTCAAGAAACGAAAGCAATCGCTAAAGAAAAAAAAAAAAAACAAACCAAACCAAATAAATAAACACAAACCAAAAAATAAAACACACACAACCAACAACAACAATGAAAAAAGCAAACCACACAAACACATAAATTTTAACATCTGAGTAAGTCTTCATTTTGCTTTTTTTCAGGATTCAGAATGCATGAATTACATGGATAAAAGATTTATAAATGTCTATTGCAAGAATTTGACTAAAGCATTTGTCCCATATACCATAGTAAGACAGAATTGTGCCTTATTTGATGAAAATGATCTCTCTTTAATGCCTCGTTTATGAAATGGATAAGCATCAAGATGGCCAGAAAATACGTGCCTTTGAATGTATGGCTGTAGTTTCTTATATGAACAGGACTTACTTGTCCTGATCATCTAAGAGAATCATCACAGTGTGAAGAAAGGGAGAGAGGAGCATGCATAGGAAAAGTCTTGTTTTAGCCTTACCTTGCCAATATTCAGAACATGTAGAAACTCAGAACATGTTAGAAACTTCAATTGTCCCATTTAGAAACTTCAATTGTCCCATGTTAGAAACTTCAATTGTCCCATTTGCTCTCTATCCTTCCTGCCTCTGCGTCATTCTCACAAACTGTTGTCATTCTCAGTAAATAAAATTGGTGATTAAACGACAATATTCTAGTAACTGCTGAAATTTAAGCCTCCTCATTTGCATGAGAATGAAACATAGAAAATAGAAGTAATCACGTTCTCAATTCTACTCACTAGTGCAGGGTTGAGTTTTTTGTTTGGTTGGTTTTGGTTTTGATTTTTTTTTTTAATTACATAAACCAAATCAGATACAGAGAAGAAATAGGGTGGGAGCTTTAATTTTCTTCTATAATGGCTAAGCAAATTCAGATTCTGGATGTGAAGTGATAAGGGTTTCCTATATGGGTACCCTGCTGTAAGCAAAACAAACAATTGTTAGACACAGAGACTTGTGAGACAACAAATCCACATGGTGCTTTGGAGAGGGTATGTGGAGATAAAGATAGATTTTTTATTTACTGTGAAAAAATATTGTTTCAAAAAGTGTTATTTCCAGACAGGATCACTTTTGCAGAGCATCAAGTTTAGAAAAATGCCTCGGGCACCAAAACAGATGTGGGCTCAGAGCTTATGCTTCTAATTTGCGATCACATCGTACTCACACATCTTTGTCACCCACTGTAGTTTGTTATTGATCAAATGCTATTAGAATAGTTCTCATTTCTCCATCACACTGCCAGTTGGAGGCCATAGCCTGACTACTTCAATAGCCAGTACCTGAAAAGATGCAAGTAATCTGACTCAGCCATTTATTGTATGCAACTTCCTTGGCTAACAAGAGCATTTAAACTCCAAATCTAAAATCGTGAGCTCCTCATACCCTTGGGTGAATTGTGGCCATTGCAAGACAGAGTCTTTGAAAATCAGGATCTGGTGGACCTGGAGTTTATGTGAATTAAGTTCCATTTCATGTGCCTGTCCTCATATAAGTACTGACACACTGTGACTTTGTGCCCTCGAGTTTGAAGTTTCAGAAATCATAACTACTCATTTCTTCAGTTATATCAGTAAGATTCTTCCTAGTCACCTGTAATCAATTATTCATGGATTATATACTTTGGATGAAAAAAAATAAAAAGAACTTTAAATGTATTTTAAATGATCTGCATAGATAATGTGCTAACAGCAGAAATCAGGCTTGAAGTGATAATAACACATTGCACAGACAGAGAGGAACAGAAGGACCTAATCCACAAAAGGATCTGGATTTCTAAATCCCACTTACCAGCCATGTTATTTGGCCGAAACTTCAGCCCCACCCCATGACACCTATTTTTGCCGATGCTTTCACACTGGGTGCTTTCAACATTTTTCTACACAAAAGTGAGTACTGATGGGTTAACACTACCTAAAGAACTCATTTCAATGCATCTTTCAAATGCATAGCTACTGAATCAGACATTGTAAAATCAAAGAGAAAGGTAGTATCTTCATCTCATCTCTTTGCATTATTTTTTATCTAACACCTTCATGGCTTGCTACAGATTTCTTGTGTAGTGAAAAATTATATTTTTCTCTGGTATTTTCCCTGTTTATGTTCATGTATATTTTACTGGGCTTTAACTTATTTTTCCTAAGGCAGCTAGCACTATCACTGCACTCTGTGGACACAATTACTCATGAGTCTAAACATTTTTTGTGCATTAAGAAGCATCCAAAATCAGTTGGGGACTGCATGAAATTTACCTGCTTGATCAGTTTCTATTAACATCTCATAGGGTAGCATTGTCTGCTGTTCCATATAACTTGGAGTGATTGTTTTGCCATGAGCAGCATGGTTACAGCAGATCTCCGTCTCACTGTCAAGTTAGGGCTTGTATTAATATTACAAAATACGGTAGAAAAGTTTATCTTATTAGGTCTCGTTTTAACTGCCATCTTTGAGAACACTGGGACATTCCTTGACAGCAGCAGGATGATCAAGTTGAACAGTAGAAGTCAATTTTGAGTCGTTTGAGCCTGTTGACCTCTTTTAAAACCTGTATGCTGTGACTCATTGGTACGAATAAACTGAGCTTCACTGAGTTTAGTGAGACTGCACCATTTGAGGCCATTTAGCTTCTATGTTACACTCCACTGCACTAAACAAAAAAAAAAAAAAAAAAAGATGAACGCTTTTTCAGTTGATTGGCTAGTTGGTTGTTTTTTTGGTAGGATTTGCTTGTTTCTGTTATCCATTACAATTGTTAAAATTATCCTAGTTTCAGCAACTTGACATTAAACATTCACATACTAGAGAAATCGCCACCCATAGTCAATGACACATGAGACCTCCTACAGGTTTAAGATGACAGATTGCTGCATAAAGTATATCAGAGATCAAGGAATGAACAGTACACATAAAATCATGCCAGCTACTGAAATTAAGTGGCATTTTTGCTTTTCTTTTAACTCAGGCATAATAAAACATCTCCAGGAAAGACACTTGATAATTGACAATGTTGTGTATAGCATGTGCATTGGATGATCTTCATCTACTCTTTTACTAAAAGAGCAGACATTATCTTCTTCAATAGGCAATGGTGATATATAAAGTCACCTGGCACCTGCTTCAGAAAAGGTATCCTTTGTGCTGTTCGTTGGAGACAGGACTCATCATTTTTTCTCTTTGTTTAAAGACTACAAAGGGCATTGGGTAACAACACAAGGTCTTAAAATCCAATAAGGATTTTCACTTTTCTCAGAGGAAAATTACATGTTTCAGAAAAACCGATACTTTGGTACAATTCTTGTTTATATTATGGATGAATTAGCAAGGCAGGTTGTCAACAGGTGGCACTTGTTGCAGGGTGGGGAAGAGAAGCTCTGAGCACACTTTCAAAATTTAAATAACACAACTTTTATTTCCCTTTTAATTCTCTGGCAAAAGTGAATAAGGGCAGTGGAGGTATTACAAAACCAGATAGTAACAGAAGAATTTGCATATACTGTAAATACAACTGTCTCCTTGGAACACAGTATACAGTTTTACATATAAGCCTAAATGCACATGTGCACACAAACAGGTACCCTCTCTGAGGGATGTAATTCCCTATATCTCTGCTGTACAACTGTCCATTGTTAGGTTCAGCAATCTACTGGTGGATCTGAGCAGGGGTCTCCACTGGGCCTTGTGGAGTTTGGGTGTCTTGTAAGAGCATCTTAGTGCTGTCCCGATAGTCTCAGGGTCTCCTCTACTGAACTTACAATGCAGCCTCAATGTTTTTTTTTGTGTTGTGTCTGGTCTCCTTCTCTCTGCCCCTTATCTTTAAGCTGTCCCTGAATGATTTTGACTGCTCCATCTAAGTGGGATTAACGTGATTTATGTTCAGGCTTTATTTCTAGGCAGATGCCTTTCCTTATTTTAGTCTAAACAATAAGACAGTTTTGTAAATTTTAATCATACTGTATTGTTAAGCAGGTTATCATTCTGATTAGAGGGCATGAACACTTCTCCACAGAACTTAGGAGGAGCATAGTTCAACCCATGACACTTCACTGGCTGGTAGTGGCTGGGAAACAAGCCTGTAATATTTAATTGCATTCCACTTGATATATGCAAAGCCTCAAGAGGTAGTTGGCAAGTTATTCAGGAACTCAGGAAAAGAAAAAAATCAGTGTGTTTATTCCACATTTCTTGTTCTGATTACATTTAATCTTGCTTTGCTTTAAATTTGGGAGCTATGAGGGGGTAGGT
Source organism: Columba livia (assembly GCF_036013475.1). Classification (NCBI taxonomy): domain Eukaryota; kingdom Metazoa; phylum Chordata; class Aves; order Columbiformes; family Columbidae; genus Columba; species Columba livia. Next base: position 155,952,264 of record NC_088603.1, on the reverse strand, counting down.
TATTGTTTTTTGTGGTTGCTTGGTTGGTATGCTTTTTCTAGGATACAAAGCCATCAGGTTGAGATCACATAAATTAAGGGAAATGGTGTGTTTATCTAGTGTTGAATCCATGATTATGGAAGAATCGGTCAGAGAACACAAGGGAGAGTTAAAAAAATAAGAACAATGCCCATGGCTCTCATTAAGTTCTGAAAAAAAAAAAAAGCTTAAACGTCCTTGTACCCACAACTTAGGGACATATATGTATTTTTGCTGCAGACCATAGGTGTACTTATTAATGAACTGGTATTACACTAGCCCTCGTTTGGCTGGTTAGCTACTAATAAAAATCTGCCTGCACAAAATGCTCACTAATTTAAGCAGTTTCCAACAAATTCATGGGAAACAGTTCTAGTCAGTGTGGTGATTCAAATATCTGTAATGGCAGGGAAACGCTGGTTTGAAAAGCCTTTTCAGTTCACCCTATTTGGCAGGGAGCAAGTACTCATTTTGACCCCTAGCCATACACAAAGCCTTGACTTATTTCTAGAGCAATACACAAGTCATGACCTTCTGACAAGGGTTCACTGTTTGTTGTGTTTCTTTTCTCTGAATCTCCACTTGTCATCAAGAGTCTAAAGGACGCAGAAGAAAGCACATCTGAGGAACTCACTAACCTCAGGTTAAAAAAGGTTTCTGTACCATCTCTGTGAAACTTCTGTTGGCAGAAGCCTTGCTTAAAGCATTTGAACAACAACATTAATGAAACACAGACATTATTCAGAGGAAAACACAGTTATGTTTTCACAAGGTCTAAAAACTTTGTGGGAGAAAATACCTGCATATACAGCTACAAATTAACCTTTTTTTTTTCACACACAGTGGCTAAGTAGAAGTTGTTCCATGAGATCAGCCACAAGGGACAATTATAAGACAGCTATTATTATTGTAAAGAGAATGGACAGGTTAATAACGATTCTGATTGAAAAGCATGAGAAAATATGCAAAACTGATCTCTTTACTCTTCAAGTTGTTGTTGCTAAGTAATCAGTTGGTAATTCAGGACAAGGGGGTTATTGCTCAATGTAGTGTTTACTACCAAGTTTCTTTTCAGCTCCTGTTAATCAGTTTTTTGGTGTTGTTGTTTGTTGTTTTTTGTTTGTTTGCTTGTTTTCAGGAGAAGAAGTGTATTTTGACAGTCTAGAAGGTTTTCTACATGCCTAAAACCTTTCAGAGGTACCAAGTAGGTGATATAAGCAAGCTATATAATTTATGAAAATATTTACATGTTCTTATCTTAGCAATGGTTCTTAGAAGACAGACATTATGAAAAATTGTATATGATGATTGGCAAGTACCATGATTGGCATTGCCTAGTTAAGCTAGAATATTTTATGCTTCTTCAGGTTAGGTCCATTCCTTTATGAATATCTGGTATGTTTAATATTGACTGCTGCTGCTGAAGGCAGGCCATATACAGTAGATTCCTTTTGAAAACATTATGATTACTTAGTATGAAATCCTTAAATATGAACACCTGAAAAGAAGACCTATTTGTAAGGATCCCCAATACCAGGTCATACTCTAGGGGATGAGTCCCAAAATTTCCACTAATATTACTTATCCGTTGTCTAATATTGCTTAAGCAATGTAAGAGTCTTATCCAGCCAAAAGAATCTGCTAAATACCATCAGATGAGCAGCTTGTACCAATCATTTTCTGCACAGCCCATTGACCCACCTCAACACACTTCACGTATAACTCAAAATTTCAACTTGAAAAATATTCACAGCAAAAAAGCACTGAGCAGGAGTTACAGTGATGAGTTGTTGGTTGAAGCACAGAAACCAAACCGCTGTTCCATAAGACAGGCTATTCTGAGATGTGATGAACTCTAAAGAGTGCTTGAGACGAGGAATTTTGCAGAAGCAAAGATGATAATGCTCCTGCTTTTCTGGGGCATTCTGCAGAACTAAAATATTTCTTTTGATAAGCTCTGCCACTTCCATCTTGTTTCTGTATTTAAATTTATAAGAATTGAGGAGCACCATGGCAAGTCTTGTCAGCATCAACATTCATCCAGAGTCAGTGTTACAGTATGAAATGGGAGCCACAGGTTCAAATCCAATATACATTTGTTGTGGGTTTTTTCCCTAAAAAAAAAAAAAAGTGAGGCATACTTCCTGTGCTGAAGTTCACACACACTTACCCCAAGGATCAAAATCCAACAACAAAAAACATCCTCAGCTCTCTTAAGTTAAGGTTAAATAACCCACAAGCTGAATACAAAACTAAATATTAATTTGGTTTATTTATATTTAATAGGAAAAATGAAAAAAATCTAAATTAAAAATTATAAATATGTTTTGAATGGAAATTTTGGTAAAAGGATGTGTGTGATTAATAATGCTTTATTTCTAATACTAATACTTCAGCTCTGAAGTGTAGAAATTGGTTTAATGTTCACAAAATCATCTGTAAAAAAGTCAGGAAAATATGAATGATAAATGTACTTCTTTTTGAAGACTCAGGACTGACTTGTAAATAGAACCATGAAGAAATCTTTTCTGTTCTCCACATAAACTTCAACCAGGGAAGCTTGTTTAAGAGATATGGTTATGTATTGTGGTCACATAAACTGCTGTCACAGGGAGAGGCAGAAGAAGAAAGAATAACAAAGGAATAGAGACATCAGCACAAATCTCAGGACTCTACGGTATATCAGAGTAGCAGATCATGATGGAAAAGAAACATATCCAGTATCTGTGTATGGGAGAAAATAGAACAATTAAAAACAAAAATTAGAAAGTGATAATACAAAATAAATATGAGGAAGACACACAGATAAAATAAGGGAAAATCCAGAGAAAGGTACCTTGTTTAAAGACAAACATGATAATGAGTTCCTGGTGTAGGTTACTGGAAACTAGGAGTACTTGAAAAGAAAGCAAATTAATATGTGGTGGATGAAGGTCCTAGCAAAGAGAAAAAGAGAGCTTGATGGAAGAGAGGAAAAAATAAACCAGATCAAACAAACAAACAAAAAAGGTAAGGGAGGTCTGTGGAGAGGAAGAGACAGGAAAAATGTGGGCTCACACCAGCTGCCTGGCTACTGAGCACCCTGAGGACTGCACAGGGTTGTCCCTGCTGCATCTTTACATTGCTTTCTGAGGCCATTCCTCACTTCTCTAAGTTAACAGCTGCAGAGGTGAAGCCCTGAAGGTGTCAGTGGAGATATAAGTGAATAAACAACGTCCAGGCAGGGGCTACCCTGTTATTATGATGCACAAAGGAAGCAGCTGAGCAGGGTGGCTGACATGTTTGGTCATGTTTTTTCAAGTTTCATCATTTTCTGACAAGAATTGGAACAAAATCCATCATATCTGGAGGTAAAATGGCTTACTTTGTGACATGCCATTTTTTTGTACCTTAACCAAGCCCAGATCTGGGAGAGGAAAAAATTGAGACATCTCTCCTTCAGCTTACTATTGCTAAAAAGACATCAACAACAAATATTTAGAAAGCAATCACACCTTCTGATGGTGTGCTTTAAAATCGTTTGGAGTCTTTGGGGGGTTTTGGCTTGGGTTTTGGGGATATTTTTTTTAACCTGCCACTTAATTTTAACCAGTTAACTCACGGGTTTAGATTTACATAATTTGTTCAAGAAATATTGACAAAGATTTTTGCAGGTATCTTACTACCAAACTGATCTAATTAGCACCTCTATTAATGGTGTCTGAATTATGCTACTATTTAAATTGTTCTTCACTCCAAACCTTGACAGATGAGACCATTTATTATACTCCTGTTCATGGGAAGATATACACACATCTGAATTCCCTTTCTTGGATTTTGACAGATAATAAAAACATAACATGCAAGGGGGAAAAAAAAAAAAAAAGAAAAGAAAAAGTCTAGAAATAGATGAAGAAAAGGTAATCCTGGATACAGAAAGAAATATAAACAGTTGTCACAGAAGGCAGGGTAGGGATACTTGATTTCATATGTTTGCAGCTTTACAGACCCTTTACATCATTCTTCATGCCCTTGTCTTGTGCCTGTATCTCCAGCTTTAAAAGAGCGACAACATTTCCCTTTCTGTCAGGAAAAATGTATGTATGTTTAAGTACCCACTGTTAAGGGTGCCTGATTGAGAACAAGACACTGCCCCTTGTTAGTTAGATCTCTGTGTGTAGTACTGTGAAATCAAGATAAATTACATCAGGCAAAATTATCTCATAGTATATATATGTATATATATATATTTATAGATATAAAAGTATTCAGAGTTATGCCCTCCATAAACAAAAATTATACTCTTCACTTTGTGAAGTTGGCTGAGACTGAATCCTATCTATGACCTCGGCTTACAAAGGACTATGCAAATCCGTCTGTCAAGATTATCATGCCCTAAAAGCCTACCAGTCTTTGCAAACCCCTGCATTTAAAAAAGGGAAATTGCTTTATGTGGAAGATTCCCATTATACATGGAATGACTCCTGATGGCAAATGTTCTTCAGTCAAATTAAGAGTGTGTACAGGAGGGCTTGTCTATACTTACTTAAAAATAAATATCATTTAACCTAGACATGCATTCATTGTGACCTCCTGTTCAGTGATTTACTAAACAAAACATTGGAGACTTGTTTTGTTCTAAAGACTGAAAGTATTCAGCCCAAGGGAGAAGTCTGGTGAATAGATTAATATTCTGTCAGGTCACAGGCTGTTTACATCATGGCTGAGGCTAAACCCGGCTGAAGTGAGAATGGCCAAAAATCAATCTTTTGTAAATGTTGTAAAAGCCTGAAGCTTAATAATTGTATACACAATTATTCAAGAAGTATACAAAGGTATTTTTCTGCGTAAATATGACATAAATCAGCACAGGATTATATGCTACTGTTAGTTCTTGGAAAAGCATGGCAAACATATTTTATGAAATGGCAATGCTTTTGCTTACATTGAAGAAGAACAAGTCTTTTCAAAAGAAGGAAACAGAGTCATACACAAGAAGCATACGTAAAAGGAGGAGAGGATGATCAGCTGCTCTATGTCAATGTTTCTCCAATGCTGTCTATCATGAGTATCACATCTCAAGGACAAGGGTGAAATTGAAGAAATGACACTTCTCTCAGTCACCAACACAAATTAAACCCTAGATGGAAATAATGATACTTTAATGGTCAACTGTAATTATGATATTATGATATCATTAATAGGATACAAAATAGGATACCAGTTTGCTTCTAGGAGCTCCCTCCCTATTAAGACTTGAGCATGTGCAAAGAAAACTGAGTAGGAAATGATCCATATATTGCAGAAGGTTCTTTGATAAATCCAGATGTTTTAAACATGTGTGTGCTAGCAAAAATTTGGGGATGCCTAACGAGACAGTGGATTAGTTTGAGATAAAAATGCATGCATAAATGTTTTTTTGAGTTACCAAAGTTGTCCAAAACCAAAACAAAAAGCTCTGCTGTAGAAAAAAGTCAGGAGGAAAAACTGAAGACTAAACAAGGTAAGAAATGCATCCGTTAACATTGTTTGTGTAACCCCATTCAAAGTCATGTAAATATGAGGCCATTCTTCATTTTAAGATCACATAGTGTTTTCTTTTTTAGTGTCAGACTCAGCAACTAATCCTCAGGAAGTACTCAGCAGAGATGTGTCTTCCTATCAGAACTGTGCAATTGTTATGATTGATCACTAATTATATTTTATGCACTATTATTTACTTCAAAACTATGGAATATGTCAGTCTTCTGTGTCCTAGAAACCCGTAAAACTATGATTTGAATTTCAGAATATCTGGCTGCATATATGTCAGTATCAAAACTCCTATTTAAATTTCACTAAATGGAGCATATACTCATAGAATAGTTGGGTTTGGAGGGGACCTTCAAAGCTCATCTAGTCCAACCACCCTGCAATGAGCAGGGTCATCTTCAAGTAGATCAGGTTGCTCAGAGAATTGTCCAACCTGACCTTAGATATTTCATCTCTCTGGGCAACCTGTTCCAGTGGTTCACTACCCTAATTGTAAAAAATTTCTTCCTCATGGTTAGGCTGAATCTCCTCTCTTTTACAGAATCACAGAATCACAGAATGGTTAGGATTGGAAGGGACCTCTGGAGATCATCTAGCCCAACCCACCTGCTAAGGCAGTTTCACCCAGGGTAAATTGCAGAGAAATGTGTCCAGGTGGATTCAAATGTCTCCAGAGAAGGAGACTCCACAACCTCTCTGGGCAGCCTGTTCCAGGGCTTTGGCATCTCAAAGGAAAGAAGTTTCTACTCATATTCAGATGGAACCTCCTATGCTTCACTCTGTGCACATTGACCCTCATCCCATCATTGGGCACCACTGGAAAGCCATTATGGTTTGTCCTGTCACAATAGACTCTGCTAAAAAGTCTGCCCCCATCCTTCTTACAGGGCTCTTTTAAGTGCTGAAAGGCCACAATAAGGTCTCCCTAGAGTCTTCTCTTCTCCAGGTTGAACAACCCCAACTCTCTCAGCCTGTCGTCATAGGAAAGGTGTTCCATACCTCTGATCATCTTGGTGGCCTCCTCTGGCCCCTCTCCAACAGGTCCATGTCTTTCCTGCACTGAGGGCTCCAGAGCTGGACACAGGACTCCAGGTGGGGTCTCATCAGAGCAGAGCAGAGGGACAGAATCACCTCCTTGAACCTGCTGGAGAGTGTATCAAAGAGAATCTTTCATGTCTCCAGCCTTTGGGCTTAGTGTCTACCACTTACTGAATCAGTGTCTAAACAAAACTTACATTAACAATCATGATTTTACTATGAGAGACTCAGCCTTGGAATGTGCAAGATGATTAAGACTTACTAGTGAGAAATCTTTTGGTCATAGCTTGAATCCTAGATTTAGGCACAACTAGTGCTTTTACCATTAAGGTAATTAAAGCTTGAAAAAAGTCACCACAAACTTGCTCAGAAATTACTTGCTATTTCTTGTATGACAGCCGTGTGGGAAAATTAAAACAAACCAACCAACCAACCAAACAAACAAAAAAGTCCTTCCCTGAAAAAATAAAAATTCTTTATCCAGAATCAGATGAGTGAGATAAATTTTGCAATTATTTGAGCAACTAAAGTGTAAAATATTTCTTTGGACTTGAGAACAGAAAGAGTAGGTTGAAAATGCAACATGAAAGTTCTTGAAGCTTGGATTTTTATTTCAGCTAACCAGATTTCAGGTCACTCCATATATTCTCCTGGAAGACGGTGAAAGAACTAGAGGAAGATAAATAGGTCTATCATTTATTTAATCTGAAGGTTATCCCCATGAGGTGCTAATCTTATTCACTTGTCATTGTCAATCAGTTTATGATGCAAGAGGGAAAGGTGTGGGTGTGAGCTTTTAAATCACTACTATGTGTGAGTGTGTCCAGGAGCAGCTTTGATTCTACAGGAAAGTACTGTAGCCTCTTTAATTGACAGCACTAACTATAGAAAGAAATGTGAAATCCTCTTTCAAGCCTGTCAGCTTTAATTATATTTTCTGAGGACTTTGCAGATAATGGGTCTCATTTCTTTCACAGTAAATCACTGAGCATGAGAAAGCTGTATTGGGTTTCCAATGCCCAAGATAAGTAAAGCTTTTGGTCTCCCTTCAGAAGCTTTGTCTCTTAACAGAAACATTTTCAAAGAGACAGTGTGTTGTTATTATGTAAATTGTTGTATAGACTGCCATTGTTGACTTGAAGAGGTGATGGGAGGGAATATAAGCCCCACACACCCCAAGAGATTTATTGTTAAGAAATCAATAACAGTAGTACTGCATTTTTGTGCCATTATTTTTTGCTTTGAGTGGCTTTATCACTTTTCCATAACAGCTCCAAGACTTTCTGATCAACAGCTTAAGAGCAGCTTACTGAATTTCTTGTCATAAACCATCCCTTAAAAACATAAAAATGTAAAAGTGCTGTTTCAGACCCGGAGTCCTTGTAGACCAAGCTCGTGTTTCTAATTGGGCATAAGCAGACCCCAAGAAGAGGAAGAGCAGGGCAGGCATACTTGCCTGGAGTGTTCTCTTAGCCTTTGTATATTTTTCTGCTCAGGGCATTTTCTGAGCCTGATGTAGAATATCAACGCTCAGAAAATGTCTATTTTTCTCTGCCTTTCCCTTCATGGTTCTGACTAACCCTAGGAGATGTGGCTGCATTACCATGGATGTACTTGTGGAGTTCTGCTATCCCCACAAAGAATTTTACAGGGTTTTGCCAGCCATGGCTGCCATGGAGGTTGGACTTCGCCTGAAGCAGGAGCAAGAGTGGATTTTCCATTTCCAGAGGTGATTACCCAAATGTAACCTTAGGTCACTGCTGAACAGAGTGCAAGGTAGACTTCCACATGTACAGATATTGTTGCACTCGGAGTACAAGATTTAAAGAATGTGGGGTTTTGTTTGTTTGTTTGTTTGTTTGTTTGTTTGTTTTGTTTTGTTTTGTTTTGTTTTGTTTTGTTTTGTTTTGTTTTTGTTGTTTTTGTTGTTTTTTGTTGTGTGTTTGTTTGTTTGTTTGTTTTCTTTATTTGTTTTGGTTTGGTTTATTATTTTGGTTTGGTTGGGTTTTTTTTGTTTTGTTTTATTTTGTTTTTCCCCAATATATCTGCGACCAGTGATTCTAAAAATAATAACCTCCCTCCATTTTCTATAAAGAATTATATTTCCATTTGGTACAGACTGACTGATTTCAGTTAAATTTGGTGATTAAAAAGAAACTCAGAATCTGAATTTTAAAAGATCTTACACATTAGGATTAAATCATGACTTTCTACAGCTTTTAACAGCTGCAACAATGCATACACATATGTCAAAATATACTGAAGATGCAAGTCTGTGAATGTTTAATTCTTTATTAAGATACTAGTAACTGGGGTTTGTGTAACTAAAAGAGTACCAACTCAAATTCAAGAGTCAACTTATTCCCATGCTTTTTTTAGATTTTCTCAACAAGATCTCTCCAAGGAAGTACAGGCAGAGGACATTGTGGAGGCCTGTGCTAGAGGAAAACGTTAGATTTTTGTAGTGGAGAGTGTATCAAAGAGAATCTTTCATGTCTCCAGCCTTTGGGCTTAGTGTCTACCACTTACTGTGGTCTTAAAAGATACTGTGTCTTAAAAGATCAATATGATGAAAAGCTAGAGGACTGTGATGAGATTCAGTGTATGTCAGTTTTGTGCACGGCTTTGCTACTATGTGGTGTTCATCAAATCAGGTCTTCCTCTTGAATTCCACCCTTGGTTGTCACTTTTGTTTATACTGTAAGTTTTTGAGGGAGGGGAATCATTTCTTGGACTGTGTTTGTATAGCATTTGGTATTCCAGCTCTGTGACAGGTTTCAGGCTTCTAGGCACTGTTTGTATTTAAATGATGTGTATGTTTATACTGATAACATGAATAGATGCATTTGGTTTGTAAATAAACCTCCAGTTTAAGTCCATGGGTATGATAAGAACCACCCAGCTATGTCACTTTAGCAGGTTGTTTTATAATCGGAATTAGCTGACAAGGTTCCCTCTGTAGTCAATATTTGAGGGGAAAAACTTCCACATAGAAGTTACTAGCCACCTATTTTGGACACCTATTTTTAGACCAAATAAAAGACCTTCAAGATCAGTCTGTTTCTCTGTATAACTGATGGAAGGATTTTAAGCAAGTGACATAGACTAAACCCCTGATTTTTGGGTCTTTACAGTGACGGAAGAAAAATTTCAACTTACATCTGGCATTAATTTGGTGTGTTTATAGTATTAGCACCATTGTATTAATCCTTGGTAATATATGTCTGATTTGTGTTTCTTGACATGGTATGTTGGTGAGAACTGAATTTTTCCCTGTAGCCAGGCAGACTGTTTCCTGTGTCGGCACAGAATATTTTTTATCTTGTTGGTAATTGCATGGATAAGACTTTCCAGAAGATAGTATTTCCATAAATTTCTCAGATATCATCTTTTACCTTGGCTTTTTGTTTCTGACTGAGACACCTCCAGCTCCCTATTTTATTTTAATAATGACAATTCCTTTCTACAGTGTTTTTGGTTCGGGTTTTTTTTTTTTTTGCGGGTGGCGGTGTCATTGATTAATGCTGGGTGTTTGGAGGGGGAAAAAAAGTAATAAAGTAATCTTATATTCTTTTGTACATTCATGCTTGTATTACAAAGCTGCTAGTTCAAAATGCAGAGACAGACCATATCCTGTAGATACGGTTTAGATTTGTACACAGGTAGACAGACTTTCCTTATTCCATTATGGCTGCAGAATTCACTGTTCTCTCCGCAGTTTTGAGGGTTTAAAATGTTTATTGCTTACTAGAGTGCAAATACAGAGTCATTGTTACCTGCAGCAGTTTGTATTTTGAATGCTAGCATTATGAAAGACCCCCTAATACTTCAGTGGTCCATTACTGAGGTGGATTCAGCAGGGGTACAGAAAGCCTCGCAGAGAAGACTTCAGCTCTGCAATACTAATCCAGCAGAATATTCAGCAATATTAGCATGGCAACTTGAGGGTGGCTCTTAAAGTGATGTTTGCTACATTTAAAATGTTGAACAGAGCTGCAGAGAAACACCAAGGGTGGGGCAAGAGGGTACCCCCAGTTTATGGTACTGCTGCACACTGCCCAGCAAGATGCAGGACCATAGCAGTCTATGTCTGCCAGGTGGTCAGGAAATCCACAGGATGTAGCTGTATACATCTCAGAAAACAGCAGATCTCAGTAGGAAGTCACACCTGAACTATTTAGAAGAAATAGAAGCACAGATTTATTTATTTATTTATTTATTTATTCTTGTCTCTTCCATGAGCTGTACTAGCTGGTAAGGGTTATTGTTTCAGTTTCCTGATTGGTATCTCCTCTCTTTTCTGTGGGCCTTTTCTCTGTACCGCTGTTGGGCTGTCTTCCCTTTACACTTGGTAGACTGCACTGTGTCAATGGAGGAGATTTATTAATTTTTGTATCACTTGGAGATCTTTCTGTTGATAGGTTCTGTCATTTTCTAGGAGGAACTGAACTTGGACTGCTGCCTTTGGAAGTTGCACATGTGGTTGGCTTGCTGGGCTGCTTGCTTTGAGCGTCTAATCTTGTGACTGATCTAGTTGTGGTCCCAGAATGTGCTTCATCATCTTCCTCATCATCTTCTTCCTCACCTTCTTCCTGCTCTTTTAGTTCATCTTCAGAAGATGTTAATTTCCAATGTTTTCTTTCTGTCTCCAAGAGTTTCAGTTTCCTCTGATTGAGACAGAGAATGCCTGGGCTTTCTTCCCCTTTTACACACAATTAAGAAATTAGCTGGTTCAGGTACTAATAGCAATAATGTGCAGAGAGCTCAGAGCTTACGTGTGCTGCACAGCCTTGATGGGAGCTCAGGGAAGCATCTGAGCAGCCAGCCTGCACCATATTGTCAGAACAACACTGCCAAAATTAATGAGCTTAAAGCCAGGCTGGGAATGTCCTCCTGCTCTGCTGCTGTACCTTTGTGAGCTGCACTGACACATCCTCCAGACCACACGGTGCCATCAGGTCTCTGTGCACTGACAGAGCACAGGTTCCACTTCATCTCATTTACTTCTTGTCTCCCCCAGCAACATGCAGAAAAGCATCTGGTGGGAAAGACGATTATGATGTTTGACACCAGCTGAGAGCTCCCTTATGCCATGGGGAATTAAAGACCTTTCCTTTGGGTCTCTGAGCATAGTAAAATGGCAGGAAGAGAAAGAGGGATTCTGGCATATGGCTTCATTCACTGCCTTCATGATGAAAAGCTTGAGCTGGAACACCTGCTGAATCCAAGATTGAGCAGGACAACACTCTTGGGGTGTCAGGGATCATATAGTTGTATGAGCTTGGGACGAAACTCAAGCGCCAAGCAGAAACTCTCATAGATAGGCAAAGAAGTAGTTAAAGCAAAGACTGTGGGATTTTGATAAAAATATTCTGCAGTTACAAAGTGACTTTCTCCATCCTGATCCGGGCAGCTATTAACTCCCCTATCTTTTCAACTTCATAGCTCTCCCTCTAAATGCCTTCCTCTTTCTTCTCTCTCCTTCCCTTCCTCTCTCAGATAGAGGAGTTTTGGAGAGATCAGGAACAGGAATATATTCAGAGCAAAAAAAATATATATACAAAACAAATAAATTAAAAGGAAGGTTAAATTACATGACAAATGGCAAAGAGAAAGGTAAGAGGGCAAACGAGCCTCTCAGGGAAACTTTCTTAATGCCTGCACAACCGATAATTTTGGTGGTAATTAGTGTGTTTATGCAATGCATATTTTAAAATCCTTTCTATAAACAGTTAACAGAAAATGTACCATTGCTTTACTTTAAATGCACTGTGGTTATTTTACCAAAATAACTTTTACTCCCATCTTTTCTGTCCATAACTCCTACAGTGTCCCTAACTCCTACTCTCTTACCAGTTATCTAGTAGCTTAATTTACTGTAATTTAGTTCTGCATTGATTTGATGGCTTAATTACTTTCTAATTATTTTTGGCTGTGGGAGGAAGTCAGGTGAAGGCAGAAGAATGAGCTGCTATAAATTATTTGTAATCTAGTACAGTGAGTTTCACTCCAAAATCAAGGTCTTATTTTGCTTGGCATTACATGGAGAGTAATAATCCAAACAGATGAGGGAGGAGGCAGAATTGTATTATTATTAGCCCTGTTTGGACCGAAGAGGTGATTAAGGATGGATCAATTTACTGCCTGTCGAAAAGTAAGTCGCTTTCAGAAATAATGTTCCAGTCCACTTTACTAGTCCCCAACAGAGTTATCCCTTCTGTACTTTTATTTTCTTATAAACAGTGGGTTCTATGTTGCTGTTGAGCCTATTTCATTCATGAATAACATGAACAACAAACAGATTGAAGAATCTCTTCACTGCAACATCAAAAGTAAGCAGTCATAAGTAGAAGTATAATAATCCCAATTTCTAATTCTTTTCCAAACCCTGGTTTGGGTAGATTTCTCATCATATGCTCTCTTCCCCTCCACTCTCAACAAATATGGGACTGAGTTGCCCGGTCTCAAGCATCTAATTACATTTGAAATTCTCTAGGGAGTCACATCCAGTCTCTTTCAGAGGAAGGATTTTCATTGTGGGTTACTTTGATTCAGACTAGGTACCCCTAAGAGTTCCATGTCAGTTTTCTTAGTATTTCAATAGAAAATTCCTCCTCACTAATGCTCCTTCTGCCCTCTTCATTCTCCAAAATTTGTTAGCAAAAAAAGTCCTCTAGACTTTCGGAAAACAAGCTCTAAAACTGTCACAACTATGAAATATTTTAACTTTCATGAAGCAAAATCTAACAATAACATTTAGCTGCAACATCATGTATTATGCCATACACATTTATTCTGACTTTACCAATCTATGAACATGTGCATCTATATCTAGAAACGTATACGACACACTTATGCACATATGCATATATAGATCTTAAAATGTGCTAGATGTTAATTTTTTTTTTTTTTTTTTTCTATTTTGGATTAAAAAAATCACAGTTGAATCTGTATTTTAAGATCAACAAGTTAAGTATTAGAGTTAGTGCTTTCACATGCATATGCACAAACATTTTCCAACAAATAATGTAATATTGTGATGCTTGGCTCATTCACATCCAAGTAACCAAATAGTGTATTGAAATGAAAAAAAACACAACATTATAGCTTCAGGCATCAGGGTCCAGGTCAATGATACAGATTAACAAAAAGAAAAAGAAAAAAAGAGCTGAAGAGCTGTAGGCCAAGCATTGCTATGTCTGCCAGCTTTGACATATTGGGTGACAGCATAATACATTTAGCCCTAATCTAACACATAATCCTATTGTAATTAAAATCTAGCACATTTTGCACAAGGTCACATTTAGTTTTATTGACCACTGCGATGCTGGGAAAATATTTATAAAGATGGCTTGGAATGTCTCAAGTGCTAAAGCAAATGGATGTAAAGTGTTTCCCACTTGAAAAACAGCTAGATAATTGTCCTTTTGTGATTTCTGTAGAAATCTCTATTTGTCTGATGGCTGTGGTATACCACTCAAAACATTCTCCGTGCCATTATCACTAAGCTTAAGGTTTTTGAAATGTCAGTTATAAAGCTATAACAATGTGTTAGATATCTTTCTCTTTTTTTTGTTCATATGTAGCTGAATTTTGTGGAAATTCTAACAACTACAGGACAGAAACACAAAACAGATTTTCTTCTGCTTTCTTATGTGATTCCTTGGAGTCCTTTACTAAACCGAGTATGGATGTGAACTGATTTTCCATTTTAAATGGAGAAAGGGTGTGTATGCTGTGAGTTGATTAGTATCGAGCTGGAAATTGAGTATTGCCAATGCTGGTTTTGTGCAAGGCTAGTATTTGGAAGCTGCAATCATATTTGGAGAAGATTGAATTATCATTTAAGGACAGCACTTGCATCCCTTCTTCTAGGTTTGTAAGGTTTAAAGAAGCAATGCAACAAGGCTGAACATCTTTCTCATGAAACTTTAATATTACATTTAGCACTAAATTTAGTTTGAGTACCCTGCACTGTCCTAGTCTTCTTGAGCCAATGGAAATAAGCAAATTATAATTATAGTTTGGTCACTCCTTCTTTTCCTGTGGTTACATCCTCAGTAACAGAAGAGGAAGTAAGCAGTAGCTAATTTTCTAGTAACTATCCAACTTCTTGAATAAATCACTATTCTGGTGTTGTCAGTACAGATTTTTTTGGGGGGTGCAGGCATTGTAACTGTCAATGTAAAATGCTCTTCAACCAAGTTTCTGTGACTTAAGGTGGTAAGAATAGATTGCAGTTCAGAAGATATCACAGAAATTTAGGTTTCTACATGTTGGTGTCTGGGGGTATTATGGGTATTTTCTAAGAAAGTCACATGAGTGTTTAAACCTTCATTGTAGTCAGTTGTGCTCTAGACAATTTGGTCAGTGGATCTTAGACAGGTAGTTAGTTTTTCTTGAAGTAGACACCTAACTTTGATCAGCGAAATATCTATCTAGATTCCACAGATTATAGGGACTGGGGTTTAGACTAACAATTCAATTTCTGTTGCCTGTCCCTATGTGTCTAGTATCATTTTGCTACAGGTTGATGCTCTACTTGGCTTCCAGATCTAGGACATGGTGAGACCATCTGAACCAAAAGTTCATACCAAAAGATCCAGTTATTTCACTAATCCCAGTTATCTCACAGTAGTTGAGTCTTCTGAAAACTAACCATTTGCTGGCTATTAGGCAGCAAAACAGGACAAGGGAGGGAATGGAATACAGCATAACAAAATGATCTTCCACTGCTAAACTCAGTCTTACTCTGAGGTTAAGAGTTTTCACTTAGGTGGTTAGCTACTGTTAAGTAAATTTTTAAACAATAATAAATTGTTGCACACCTGAGTCTACAGTGAACTTAAAAAAAAAAAAAAAAAAAAAAGAAAAGAAGCTAAAATTATGTATAGACTAACACAGAATGTTCATACTTGTGAATTTTTTTAGAAGAGAATTATGCCAATTTTGTGTATCTCAGCTCTCAGCTTCAACACCTGCTGTCACACCTAGCTTCAAGAGTGTACTACAAGAACTTGTCCACATAGTTCTTGCACTGGGATTCCCTGACTTCTTATTCATTTATATGGAGTCTCTTGAGCTTGGAGGATACGATCCTTGAATATTAGCCAGCTTTCTTGGGCCCCTCTTCCCTCTAGGACTTTATCCCACAGGACACTTCTAAGCAGACCTTTGAAGAGGCCAAAGTCTGCTCTCCTGAAGTCCATGATTGTGAGATTGCTTTTCACCCTCCTCCCTACCCTCAGGATCCTGAACATCATCATCTCATGGTCACTGCAGCCAGGGCTGCCTTTGATCTTCACAGCCCCAATGAGTACCGCTTTGTTGGTGACTACGATCTTGCCATGATCTTTTATGCTAGCTCACAAACACGTCTAAACAAATAAAATAAACAGCAATTTTACATTCTCTTCTTGATTCCTCATAAAAATATTTAACAGCATCAGTCCTAGTATTGATCCCTGTAAAGGTCTCTTCCTAGTGATAAATATTTTTGGAATGTCAATTAGCCTTTTCTTTATCAAACTAACTCTGGCAATTAACATTGCATCTATTTTTTTTTTTTTTGGGGGGGTTCTTATTATTGGATTTTCTTCTTATCTTGCTTTTTTGCACTCCTGAATCATTTTTGTGTGCTCCCATACTTCAGTGCTCCAGTAGCAAAAAGTCCAGGAGCTCTGATCCGCAGCTTGCTGACTCCATTCTCTTCTATCACACTGATGGAACAAGGATAATTAGGATATAAAGAGTACCCTGCAGCTATTCAAAAGTCTACCTAAAAAGCCAACGAATATTTCCTGAGTGCCATTGTCTTATCCTGGAGGAAGAGCTTACAGAGTGTGTGGTTTGCTATGCAAGAAAAGAAAGAATGAAATAATATTTTGCTCCATTTCACACAAAGGATTAAGGCACATAGAAAATTAAAATGTAATGCACAAGTTTAAAAACCATTATTTTTTTTTTCTTTTTTTTAAACTGTGAGAAATTAAAAGCACTACAGTATTCTTCTGTTAATCTAGATCTCATTCAGGGTCACAAAGTCTTGCTCAGAATATTGTAGTACAGTCAAATGTAGCTGAAAGGCTATTTAATCTTTACAGAGAGATACCATAAAAGTAATAATAAAAACCACATGAAAATGTCTGCTTAAGTAAGAAATTCTGGGTTTGGAAGTTTACAGAATGGCTGAAAAAAGTTTCAGGTTCCCCTTTTTTTCGCTGTCACTAACGCACATATATTTTACTGTAAATCCTTAGTAAGAAATATGCAGGGATAAGTATTAACTTTGAATCTATGTATGACTTGGAGCAATTCCAGAATTCACCAGACTCTGATGGATCTGATCAAATTGGATCCATTTCTTTACAGTGATAAACTGTGATTGTTTATTCGTTTTACAAAATAAATAAGAAAAACAAAAGTTACTTGCATCCTTCTATTTAATTTTCCGTGATCTACCATGCTGAGATCATGCTTTTGAAATAATTCTATGACATTTGTTTTGTAACTACATATTACAATAATCATTTTTCTGATAAACACACTTATCCCACTGCCCTATGGTGATGCAGAATAAATCATTGAGAAAAACAGAGATAAAAGTCAGAAAAGGAACTTCCTCGTAATCATTGTTTTCACATAAATGTGTCTCAATTCCCAGCAGCAATCTTAATTTCACCAAACTGGCCTCTTTGGTTTTTTATATGTATTTAGGGGAATGAGGAGTGAGGTGAAAATATGAGTAAAAGTAGTGAGTAAACACCAACATCACTTGAGCAACCGTGCCTTAGCACAGCTCAGCTCAAATGAAAGCTGGTTATAATTCCTCATGTAGACCTCTAGTAGAGTCAACAGGAAAGGTTGCTTGGAGGATAAAGAAATTCTTCATTTTTCTTCATATATGGAGGTTGAATAGTGTCTTTACATAACATAGGTGTACTGGCTATGGGAGAGCCTTTTACATCCAGTCATCTTCTCATTCACAGTGTGAGTGATGCACAACTCAGGAGTCCTGCCTGCAATTTCTCATGGATTCCTCCCTAATGCAATTCAGTACAAATGAAGACTCACACCACAAGAAAAATCACTGCAGTTCGTTGAGCCATAAGAATACAATTTCATTAATAATGTGTTTATTCTGAAAACCTTTCTGCTTCACTTAGATTTAAATGGGTCTGTTTTCCATAGTTGATCACATTTCCTGCTGTATCCAAGCCAACAGTTTCTCAGGGGCTTGGTTTTTTGAGTGGTGTTTTTCGTTGTTGCTTTTGGTCAACATCAACTTTTTCAAATACTACAATCTTCAAAGAAATCTAAGGAAAAAACACAAAGCACCCATTGCAGCTTTCATCTAATTATGTAATTGTTAAAACAGCATTAAAACTGTGGCAGAAAACATAGTGAAAAGGGAGAATTAGTGCCACTATTACTAATTTAAAAAATTGATTTTTGAAAAACAGCTTCTTTTTAACAAAATCTTTCTTGAATGAAAATTGATGTTTGTTTTCCCATCATTGTGGTACAGTTATTTATTGTTCACTTCATGTGTGATAAATGATGAAATATATTAAGCATAAAATAAAGAAATATAAACTTTTTTTTGTTGTTTTTGAAGAAGACATTGCTATCTGCACTGATTTTGGTTTTTTTCCTTTATCAAGGTTTAGTACACTCTTAATTTCTCCAGTTCTTTCTTAAAGAAAACTAACGATGCTACGAGTTTTTCTGTTAATTGAGTAATCAAAGATGTATTGTCATAACAGTTTTCTCATGTTGAAATTTTTAACTTAACAGCTTACACTATTGAAGTCTGGTCTATACAAATACATCACTGTCTTATCTCCATCTGTGACTAGCAGGTTTTATTTCTGTTATTGAGGATTGTTGTTTTACTCTATTCCTTGAATCAGGTAAGAATAACCTTTTTCTTTTTTTTTTTTGTTTTTGTTTTTGTTAATGCTCAACTTCCTTTCCAATTCAAATGATCCATATTCCCAGCCTGCTCCATTCAAACTCTCTGAGTCCACCAGCTGTGATTATTTCAAACAGAATTTGTTATTTTCCAGTGTTTTAAAGTGGACAGATTCTGTTCTTCGTTCTACCTCACTTAAACGAAAAGAAACTCCATTAACACCAAACATGCTAAAATAAATAGAAATGATCCGATAGAAAGTAACTCTCTTTACAGGGTGTATTGACATCTTGGTTTTGTCTAAATTCTGTTTGAAGTTTGGATATGATGTGGTCCTTTTGCAGTGTACCATGATTCTGTTAGATTTGATTGAACTGATTGTGAACAAAACTGTATTTTTTTTTCATAAAGTGATTCCAGTAACAAAATGGACTACAAATTTCTGTTTTCTCCCTGTTTCCTTTCCCACTTTCTCATTTTGTGACATCTTCCCAGCTTCTGCTACTACAACCACTTGCTGGGCTTCCATGTGAAGTGTATCTGAGGGATAACTTGGCTCGAACATCAGTGCTGTTGGGGGAAAGGAGTGATAATAACACAGATCCCAAACAAGACAAATGACAGTAGTGGGAAGGAAGGAAATGAGAGGATCCAGTGTGAATGAATAGAGAGCCTGTGACATTTGGTGGACAGAGGACAAGAACCTCCTAAAAGATACTGAGAGACTATTCTCTCCAGGCTATGGTGGGCTTTGGTCTTGACAAGAGGGTGCTTGTTATTGCAGATTTCCCAAATTTTTCCTGTTGTTCAATAGGTAATGAGAGAGGTTGGGTCCTTCGGGGTCTTGATGTAATTTCTGTTGAAGGCTAAGCAGCAGGTTGTTAATGTTTCTAACTGACGTACTGAGATAGGTCCTGCTTGAAATTTCTTCACAAGCTTTGAAAAGAGTCTCAAAGTAGTTGCCTATGTTTTCTTCTTTTTTTGTCTGTTTGCTGTTTTTGTGGGTTTTTTTTCTGGATATCTCTAAAACTCTGTCTTTCTGTGTACACTTCTTGTAGCTGAAAACAGAACATGTCCTGCATACAAATGACACAAAACTATTTCCAAATATTGCAAAGAGTCATAAACCATTATTTGGAAGTGTGAACCACCCTAATAATTTTCATGGGCAATAACCAGGTGCTAGGAATAATGATATTTCCCATTAGTTTGGTCAACAAAGTTAAAAAAGAAGGAAAAAGGATAGGCCTTACTGTGAATTGTGAAGTGCACTTCCCAAGATGGAAGTCAGCTCTAATCTAAAGATGAGTGAAGTTTAGAAGACAAATTCAACAGACGCAGATTTGTACATTGATTAGGATGGAGACAATAACCAACCAAATATACATGGCATATACTACTAATCCTAAGAAAACCTGTAGTGGAGCAGGAGTTCAAATGGAGCAAGCTCAGCGTAAAGTTCGAGGCGGTGATATTTAAACCAACTTGTTTACGACTTACAGTGCTACAGAATTACCTAATCTCCATCTGCTTGTCTCAGAAACAAAAGAGCAGAAATAGCAGAGTACCAGACATGCAAACCATTTTTACTGGCATCCGTATGTCATTCTTGAAAAAGGAAGCATCGGTAGTGCAGAACACACACATATCCTAGTGCTGCTACAGAGAAAAACAAACCTCCCAAATGACCTGCTTACCACATCTTAAAATTAGGATAAAAAACTGTTGGAGAGTTTATCTGTGCCCTTAGTATAATTGTACAAGCATTGCATATCACTACCAGCCATGGACAGAACTGTAAAAGACTCATTCTTGTAGTCAGAGGGGATAAAAAACATATGCAAAAAATAGTATCTTATCAGTAGAGGAGGAAAGGCTGCTCAGGGAGTTATGCCTTGTCAAAAGAAATAGAGGAGGTATTCAAAACAAGGCAATATTGAGAAAGAAGTATGTCTGATCTTATTTTCCTAATTGACACCCCACTTTTAAAAATGAGGGAATATTTTTCTACCTGCATCTAGTTAATTAAAAGAGATGTACACTTCACTTATATAAGGTGTATTTGCACTGTGTTTTCAGAGTGATGGGACTTTACCTGGATATAAATGTAATCTACAGTGCTTGTAAAACAGATCCAAGGCTGCCAGCATTGTTTTCATATATGTGCGGTATCCTGGTCTTAAAACTTTCCTCTTGTTTCAGTGAAGGTAAGAGTTTAATTACTAAAGCATTCATTCAATTGTTAAAATTGAACTCAGGTGAAGAAAACACAATTAATCATCAATTACAACTGACCTCTGCTTCCTGTACAGTATTCTAGGCCAGAGAGTTATTTAGAGACTAAATAATACTTTGTTTGGAAAGAAAGTAGATTACAAGGTTCATCATATGAATATGTTAAGTAATTTATTCTGAATGAGACTGTGACTCTCTTTCATCCTCAGGTAAGATGAAATGTACACTGGAAAAATAATCTTTGAGTATGTTAATTATAATAATAACAACAATAATAACAACAACGATAGCTATTACAAAACCTTTCATCCTCTAGGAATTATATAGGTCATTATAATTCTACTCACAAGTTGTATTAATCAAAATGCTTATAAACTGGACAAAGGAGGGGAAGGCAATTAAAGAGCAAGCATAAAAAAATAAAGAAGTTTTTTTCATTTACCACACTTTCTTCTAGGAGAGAACTTATGGAAATAACATGTATGCCTGCCCAGTTACTACACTTAATTAACTATTCACATACTACAGTTTTTGCAGACAACTGGATACTCGACTAAATGAACCTTTGTACTGACTCAAGTACTTGCCATTCTTATGCTGGGAAGACTAGATCATTGTTGAGAGAGCTGGCATCCCTCTATTTGCTTTAGAAGAAAGGCATTTTGGATCAACTCAAAAAATAACAAGACTCAAACCTCCAAAAAGGGTAGTGGTAAAATTTATGTGGTTAAGCTGCAAGCTTCTGCTACTAGCAGATCCTCATTCATCTCCTGCTAAAACCTGAAGGCACATGTAGTTCAATGCTTTGCCAGGCTGTGGGGATTTCCATGACCCATAAGGCAGAGATCCTCCACAGAAAGATCTCAGGTTTAATAGGATGGAGCAGCTGACTGTGTGGCATACACCTCAGTCTGAGTAGTCTGCAGAAAGGAAGGGTAGGACTAATCGATCTCACCTGACTTCCAGTGCAGGCGCCTATATTTGAACTGGTTATCTGTGTTCCCATTATCATCAGCAGAGATTTGATCAATTCAGTTAATGGAGTTTGGGATGCAATTCCTCTGAACAAATGTGGGCATCAGTTTAGGAAGAAATTAATCACACCCTAAATTCCTTTATCTATGTTACTAGATCTTCCCTGACAGTAAAGAGACCCAAAAGTGACTTGCTGAAATACAGATTAGCAACCTAATTTAGTCAGATGAATCCTGTCATAAGGAATACCTCCTGAAGAAAATTATAAATGTTCAAAAAATGCGTCCAACCCAGCCTGATAGGACTGACCAGATCACCAAATGGCTGCTATCCTTTCGTCTCGTAAAGACAGAGCAAGAGGAGGTTCCTCTAGTTTGTTTTCTCTGCAGTGTGGTGGAAGAGATGACACCTGAGACACGAATTTGGAGAGATTACACTTTGTAGCTACCTACAAACAAACAGACTGGTCATGTGAAAATCTTCTTCAGGGGGATTTTCCACCCTTGGAATAGCGCTAAATAATTTTTAAGTGTTTTACCACATGTATGCAGCTGCCTTTAGAAAATCAGGCCAGCACCACTTCCTACAGGCTATCTTGCATTACAGCATCTATGCCAATAGCATAAATAAGTTGGAAACATTGCTAAATAATTATATAATGTAGGGGGCTCTGAGATGTACTGATTCAAGTATCTGAAGTAGCACATGATCTCTAGCAAGTGAAGGGTCAAGCCTTTAGCTCAAATACTTCAGCACCTTGTGCCACTCAGTGCGGCAGATTTAAGCTATATTTGTGCTCCTGTGGCACTTGTACTGATCCACACCCAATACACCTTGAGGCTGGTGTAAATTGTACTGCCTGATAACCTGGTAACAACTCAGAGTTCAGCTGAGCATACTGAAAAACCATAGTCTTATTCTCTTTAGGCCATACAGTCTTATTGGATATGCATACCAGGAGAATAATTATATCTCTGTTTTCACCTCTCCTTTCTTCCCCTGGCCCCTTTTTCTCCTTAACTCCTGAGGTAGTAAAAGAAATTGGAAGACACTATTTTCCAGCTGCCATGTTCCCCCTCCTATATTTTGAAAACTAGAAAGACTTAAGAAGTGTATACCAGTGATTGTTATATTCATTAAGGCTGAAATAATTAAAAAAAAAAAATGAAGCTGATCTATGGCTGGATGTACAGGGACATAAATATAACTCAGAATTTAACCAGAGCTCATGTTGTCTGGTGTAAAAATCCAATAAACCTCCCTCTTTAAAGGAAAGTTATTTACAGTGGTTTTCCTCCCTTAGGGGATACATTTACAAGCTCAGTGCCAATAATTCTAGGCAGGAAACATTGTGATTACATCTGAAAACAGTGTTCAGCAACAGATGAATTAGCTGTCCCCTTTGCTGGCAGATAACTCTATTTGTGTTCCCATAGCTATTGTTTTAGTTAAAAAGTAATTTTTAACAGTTTATCAGGGATTAGACGAACACAATGTCATAGAGACACAGAATAACTTCGGCTGGAAGAGATCTCTCAATGTCAAAATGCATCTAAAAGCCAGTCTAGTTTCAAAGTTAGACCCACAGACATTCAAATATCAGAGCTTCGTGGATTCCAAGCATCTATCAAAGACCTGAAACTGTCAATAGGTCAAATTCCAGTTTTAAGACTCATTTATATAAAATTATTTTTGCTTTGGTATCCAATCAGCCTTCACTGAAGGATGTGGAGAACTCACTGTAGGGGCCACTGCTACTTCAAGGTCTTGAACAACTAATACCTCTGGTTTAGTCTCCCAATGATTTTGAGTTTCCAGATTTGTTTCTGGAATATGTTTCTGATTTGTATTTAGCAAAAGAAAAGTTGCATCACCAGTCCTAAACAACAACCTGTGACAAAGGGCATGAAATCAAGTCGATATTGGTCAGAGTCCTGAGGGAACCTTTCTCTAATGAATTAGGTTTTGATGTCGTTCTTAGCATGCAAGCTTGAAGATGAGATAATGATGTCTAAGGTACTTCTAAACATAAACAGTTTATGTTATTCGCACTTCTAATGAGAAATGCACATCCAGGCAGCCTGAGAATCATTGGAGAATAGCTACATGACTTCAGCTGTTTTCCTTATCCTTATATCCAGTTCCCAACTATGTCACAGGTGCACTTGGCAATAAACCTGCTATGAAAGCACACTGTGTTTTGAGCAGAATGTTACCTCTCCTTTTGTGGGCCCTAATGCAGAGTAGTTCCCAAAATGCAGGTTAGGTTGTGATAGAAGCTAACGTCAGAGTAATGGGATATGAAGCTATTGGGTTTATATGGCAAGGTTTTGGTAGTGGAGGAGGCATCTGTGAAAAGAGATCAGGGGCTGCCCCCACATTGGAAACAACTAGTTCTTCCTGTCTCCAAAATCACTGACCAAAGCCTACTTCATCAGCAAAGGTGGTGGTGCATCTATGATAACATGTTTCAAAAAGTGTGAAAAAATACCGTGTAGCAACTGTGATAGAGAGGAGTGAGAAAAAAATATGAGAGAAAAACCCTGCTTTTTCATCTTATCTTCTCTGACTGTCCTGTTGAGGAGGAGTAGTGAGAGAGTGGCTAGGTGGGCATTTGTCAGCCAGCCAAGGTCAAACCCACCACAGAGACTCTGAAATAAACTTCAAGAACAGATAGTGGACCACTGGCATAGATTAACAGGAAACTGCTCCTGCTGACTGTCTTCAGAATCAGCCCTTTACTGACCTTGAAAATAATATAAAAAAAAGGTTATGAAACCACAGCCTCTTGGAAGTCTCCATTACCAGTCCTTTCACCTCAGCTGGTGTCAGGTAGTGTGATTTTTAAGGTTATCTTCCTTAGCTGTTGGATATTAGTTCCATAGTTCAGATTCAGGAAATGGTGATACGCAGGATTTAAACATACAATACCTCAAACTCCTTAGTCACCTGAGAGTATCATACTCACAGGTCTAAACTTTTAGATCTACAGTGTCAAAGCACGAGCAATGAAGGCGCTTTTGTAGGATCGGGCCCCCAAGTGACCCTAGTGATTGCTTTCTCCTTTGGCAGTAAACTTTTGTGAAAATAAATTGCCCAATCTACAATTTGTCCCTATAGTGTTCCACTGTTTACGGATCATTTACAACACTCATGTGAGCACCTTGCTAAAAGAACTTTGAAATATCAAAATGGACATTATTTGTGTAATGAGGTTTGGGGTTTAATAGCTTCATTCACACATGAGGAATTGCAAGCTTTCCTGATAGGCATCTATTAAACAAAATGGTTTGCAACCTCTGCTTGAAGGATGAAAAACCTATGTGTTACTGCTCTGGCCTGAGATTAAATAGGGCTTATGTCTGAGCAGAAGCATATTGTAGGAAGAAAAAGCAGCACATTTTTGCTACAACAATTTTGTTAGGGTGACAACTGAAGTGGGACATAATCCATGCCACTGTCAAAAAGGAGAATGGGGTTGGGAGAAATATTTCAAGAACATGGGAGCCTAACTCCCAAAAGTATGCACTTAGGCTCAGTTTCCAACTTTGATAATGTTCTTAAAGTCGCAGGTGGGTGCCCAACATGATTTTTTGAACTCTCACCTTTTCCACCATCTTAGCAGTCAAAGAAATTCCAGTCGTAGGTCAGCTGTGCCACAAGTGGCGCCTAGCAAGATGGGATGAGCAAAACTATCTCTCTGAGCCATTTACTTGTGTTTATTATAAATTCCTTTGTTATGTCTATTCTAGTTAATTAGATAGCTTGAAGGAACATTCATGGGTTCTGAAGTTTCATTCCACTAGGCCTTAGCACAAGCTTGAGATCATTCCCAATAAGCAGTTTGGATGTGGCTGCTCTGATTTGGAGGCTAAGAGGGTTTAACAGGACAAACAGAGGCCACTCTGTCTCAATCAAAATTTAGTGCCAGAGGAAAATTCTGATCAAATTTATTTTGAATCATTGCCTGGTGGATTGCTTCCCCATTTTATTGCATAAACTCTTAATACTGGCACGTGTTACTATACCTTAAGAGACTGTTTACCTGATTCAGTTGTCCACCAGCTGCAATTTCAGATGGTTTAGAATGCCATGTGTGGCTTTGACTTTCCAGAATGGCATAGGTTCTGTGTTATATTTGCCAGTCCCATGTGGAAGTTGCTAGACCCCTTTGTACAGAAAAATGAATTTCAACTCTGGTGAAAATTCATTAACTTAACTAACTATAATGACAATGTACAGCTTCATTTACACATTAATTATATGAAGCTATTGTGATCTGGTTTGCTTTGGTTTATTTTCCCTCAACTCAGAATCGCAGAATCACAGAACGTTAGGGATTGGAAGGGACCTTGAAAGACCATCCAGTCCAATCCCCCAGCCGGAGCAGGAACACCCAGATGATGTTACACAGCAGACTGGCACAGGTCCTGTGATATAACTCCCTAACTCTATAATGTATATGACATTTCACATGGCTTTGCACACCAATGTTTAGGCAGCTGCCTCTGTTTATATGTTTGTGCAATAGGTATTTTGATCTGAAGCTGAATTCTACATTCAGTGACTGTTAATCAAAGAGTCTGTCCTGAAGGAGACACTAAAAAATCATTGCAGTGTGCAGTTATGACTGTGTCCACACTAATAAATCAAAAATGGCCAGGTCAATGGCTTGGTTAACTAGCACTTTATCAAATAATGCCTGAGGACAGTCAGGAGTGAGTTAAGATCATGGGCTACTGTAACTAGGCACTTAGTACAGGACCTCACTATTTTAAGGACTGTTTCTTGCTGTGCTAAATGATCTCACTGCTAAAGGATTTACTTTATTCTGCTTTATTCATCAGTTTGTGTGTTTTCTGTGTGAACAGTTAACTTGCATTTTTGTGTCACAGTGAAAATTATCTCAGATCTTGGTCTTTTCCACAGGATGGTCTCATTGCCTTTCTCTTCAGGCCCCTGAGGAACTTTCATTTTCATCTCCTCCTTCACACCAATACTGGGGCTTGTTTCATCTCTCAGAGAACCAGTTCAGAGCAAGCTGTATGTTTTTCTACTGCGCTTATTTCATGGGTCACCTCAGGGTTTCATGCCCACAAGAATAACACTTAGGTAAGTGTTTTCACAAAGGAAACAACTCATGAGCGCGTTGGGCTACAGAAGAAAAAGGGAAAAAACAGTATGGCTAGGAGATACCAAATCACTATTTGCTTTATCCGAACTGCCACAATGCAGCCTGAGCGTGCAGATTCTCTGTGATAATTTAAAAGTGGTGATGCAGTGCTCAAGTGGCTGAAGTTGTGTCCCCTCCTTCCTCAGTGATGGGAGCTTTCAGTGGTGTGTTATAGCCTCACTATACAGGGAGCCAGTTCAGGTGTCTGCTGATGACTATCACTGTCTGGTGGGTTAGTCTTGGCTAATGGCTGTGGCCATTCTAGCCAGCTGGGACCAGCTGGAACCATCTGTGTTGGGGACAGGGCAGCCCTGGCCTCTCCTCACAGAGGCCCCTGCAGCCCCTGCCAGCACCTGGGCACAGATACCTAATATACTCTGCAAGAAAGAAGCCCCTAGGAGCTCTTTTGGCATCTGTCATTTTGTAAAACTTCATACCCCACATGGTCACAGACTACCCTGGGACTGACTGACAGGAGCAATGTCCCCACTGCCACCACTGCTGGTTAATTCAGCTGGACAGCACAAGAGGAGGTCCTTTCCCACTGAATACTTGGAGCTGTCATTTTGTTTCAGCTTTCATTTTATGACAGAGAGTCACGATTTCATGAAACGTCATATCCTGTGTGTTTTCCTACTGCCTTCTGATTGGTGGGCAGAACCTGATACCCATTCTCATTCTCTCAGAAGTATTTTGTTACTGGAAGCCTATAGCCACCATGCACACAAAAGCCACCATCTTCGACAACACCATACACCTGTGTGTTTACATATTGATATGTGATTGGATGGTTGCCATTTTTTTAAAGTCTTATATCCACCTGATCCCAGAACACTCTTTGATTTGCAGCGTGTTTCCTTTGAACTTTGAAATGCTCACATATATGAAAATATACAATTGTATATGTGTATGTGTATGTGTATGTGCATGTGTATGTGTATGTGTATGTGTATGTGTATGTATATGTATATGTATATGTATGCATATGCAATATCTGCATTTCTCCTTATCTGGAGTCATTGCAGTGTTTCATAAGTGCAGAGGCCAGCTGGGATGTTTCTGGGCCACCCTAAGAGTTAAGGACTTCGGAGCACTGGGTAGCATCAGCATCTATCCGGTGACAGAACACATGCTGGAGGGTGAAAGTAGGTGATACAACTACTGAACACCTCTCTGGGGCTTTGCAACATGTCCTTGTGTTTTTTTTTTTTCCCAAAGCCAAGCTCTGTTCTGTAATGTCACTGCAAGTGTTGCAAAGAGATTCCTTGGCTTGTAGCTACCACTCAAGAAGGGTGCAAGCTTGATCTGAACCTTGTGCTTCATCTATCTGATTGGTCTAAATGTCTCAAATACTCCACAAACTCTCAAATGACACCGAATATTTATCTGTAGGTAACTGAATGGTCTCTGTGCAGAATAATTCAAGTGCTTAAAGTTGTGTCTACTATTATTTTAGATATCTCAGAGTATCCTGCCTGATCCAAACATTATTTCTCAGACCTCCTGTAGATTTTATGTCACGAACAACAGCTCTAGGTGGATATCTCAGGTATTCCAGGCCACCTAAAATGAGTCTACATATATATTTTCTAGGTATTTTAATTATTTTCCTACATGGAAATTTTAAAATTTAGTTACATACAAGCCAGTACTGAAAAAATATCATGAGGGATACAGTTCTGGGCTCCAGCAGTTACATTTCACCTGAATTATTTTAAAACTCTGTGCTACGATGGGATGAACCCAGTCCTACAAATGCCTTTTTTTTTAAAAAAATTTAACTTTATTATTATTATTTTTTTTTTTAATTTAGTGCTAAAGATGCAGTTACTTAGAAGAACCTAGCTGAAAAGAGAATTCACTAAAAGACAACTGATCTTGTTTTAATCAAAACCAGAACAATTCAACATTAGTGCTGGTTGGCAAGCTAGGTTGCCATTTGGCTTCTGTTCTGATTGTCAATTCACCTGTTAGCTGCTTCAGAAAGGAGACTTTTACCCCGTCTAATTCTTCCCACTTCCATGGGAGCATAGTGTCTTTTAACAGAAGATATTACATAGTCGTATCTACTGATATACTGCTACTAAACACATATAAGAAATGAAATTCTGGACAATCAATTTAACTCATACAGAGAGAAATGTTATTAAAGGTGTATGAAATAAGCTGGTAACTGGTCAGACTTCTTCAGCCTTTTTCTTCTTTACTCAAATGCTGATGTGCCTTCTATATCTGTTTTCCTTTCTTTGAGTCCTGCAGGCCTAGACAGCAACAAAATAGGTCATGACACAAATCCTTTTTCTAAAGAGTTATACTGGTTTAAATCTCTCATGAAACTAAAAAGATAAATTTTTTTTTGGCTTTATTTGTATTGGAAGTGAAGGAGGGAAACTCAGTCAAGGCTGCTTTCATTCCATTCAGAACAACTACATAGTAATTTCATATGCCTAAGAAATCCATTTTCAAATAACACCTTTAATCTCTGTGTAAGCAAGTTTAAAAATTCAAGCAAAAACTAGGAAAATTTAGGAATTCTGGAATAATAGACACATAGGTAAAATTACATACTTGAGGTCATTTTCATCACTGTAAAATAGAAGACAAGGAAAAAATTGCATATGTACAGATATTCATATATAAACAGCTGCTCTTTACCCTCATATAATGCAGTAATATTAATAGATCACAACAGGACATGCTAAAATTCTCTTCATTTAAAACCACTGTGAAGGAGTAAAGCATTAGGAATAAGGGCAGTGCTTTTACTTGATCAAGAAGACATACTGACAAAATGAAGACTGCTGTTTAAAAAATAAAAAGCTGGATATTGCTTCAATATTGCTGTAACTGAGCTAGTCAGGATTTGAATCATTCATGTCGAGAAACTGAGTCATGAACATCTAAATGGAGTGTCCTGTGCACTTTGTAACAGTTCTTAGCTAAGGCCAAGAACTGATTTGGAGAGCTCTTTTGTGTGTTTTCATCAGCAAATAGCTGGTTGGTTTGTATGGTTCATTGGTTTGTTTGGTTGGTTTGTTTTTGTTGTTGTTCTTGTGGGTTTTTTTGTTTGTTTTTTAATGAACAGGACGCTTTGATAGGAAAATATTAATTATCTGTAGATGAAAATGAGCAAGAAGGCACAAATACATTAAACTAGTGGTGCTACTTCGTTAAGGTGTAAGAAGGTTGAATACATTTCCCCACTCTGCCTAGTGCTGAGCAGTGATTTGAATGTTGCTTCTGCTACCTAAACAATGCCCAAAGTAATCTTTCATCTCAAATGACTTCATTGATATAGTCTGCGAGATCTCTATTTTCTCTGGCCTTATAATAAACTGGAGGGAGGCTACAGCTTTAATTCCTCATCCTTTGCATTTTAATCTGTTTCCCTGTTGAGTTTTTTTTGTATGGACTTTGCACCCATCTTCACTTTTTTTTTTTTTCTATGACAGACTTTACAAGATGTGACTTTTCACCTGATTTGGAAGAAAAAGCTTTCAGACCTTATATTTTGAAGTAATTTCTTGCCCATTTGTAACCCAGAAACTGTCTCTAAAATCATGTATGACATAAAAAAGATTAAATTTTTTTATTAAGCCCAGATGAGTAAGTTTTCTTTCCTTCTTATCACCTTGCCAGAGGATGAGCTGTTATGCTTGTATTTATTTAAATAACCATCTCAGAAATGTTAAAACTCTGAAATGAGGGGTATTCATGTGAAGACTCTTCACATCCAGAGGTAATCCTTTGTGGAAGTATCATATCTTTAAATCCAGGCAGTCCTAAATGTATGAGGGAAGCAGTTCCAAAGAGCCTGAAGGAGCTACAAAGTGGTTCTGTCAGAGAATCAGTGGCTACAACAACGGGTTAGCAATCAGATATCTATGATATACTGGGGGGAGTGGGAAAGGTATGTGAGACTACAGTTAATAAAGGGCTTCTCTATTAATGTATTTGTATGTGAAATATTTAATTAAAAAAATAAAAATTGAATAAAATTAAATTTTGTTTGTTAGCTCAGACCATCTTTTCACTAGAGAAAAACTCTGTGTTCAGACTTAGTGTTATCCATTATGACTAAACCACTCCAATGAAGACCCTACGCACTCTAAAAGTTGAGTTTTCAGTGTGTCATGCTGTTCACTCAAAAGTACTCAACAGTTTTGCCCTTAATCTATCAAGCCTCCACTTTGCAGCACATTGCACGGTGGAAAGGAAAAGCTACTAATTCACACACGCACATGTATAACCTTTAAACCAAAGTGTTAATTGAATAAAATGACTGTGGGGAGCTAGTATGCACCAAATTGATCCCTCATTGAATTAATTCTACTTCATAAATAAAATCTAGTCTTAAAGGGATATAAAAATGACAAGGGCAGTAAAGCCAGATAATACTTTCAATTTAAACTCTCCTAATACCTAGCTGTTGTGTAAAAGTCAATTAGTCATCATCAGACATATTTTCTCAAAATATTCCCCTTGGAAAATATATTAAAAGAATAGTTGTAACTGGTGTGTGGTATCAACAGATGGATGTTATTTTTCAAAAACAGTACTTGAAAGTGCTGTGGGAAAGATCTTGATAATCACTATACATCAACATTTTACAACTAATTTCATACAAAAGTAGAGTGCAGCGAAAAGATCTTTATTCAAAATATTTCAGGAAAAAGGAGGTGGTTTGTTTCTCTGGACCATTTATATTTTTAAATGTTATTTTACTGTTGAAAACAAACATGTTGAAGAATCTGCACACATATGCCCAGCTTATTGGAAAGTGACTTTCTAGTAGAAGAATGTCATCAAAGGCCTTCTCCCTTATATGTAACATATTCATCACATGTCCATCCCAGCCTATGGGCTCAGTCTTTGTGGCCAGATGTACAGAATGCCCTATGCAGGGTGGCAATGTCAGAATCCACTTAAATATTGCACAAAAGAAGCTCACAATCTCTGAAGAATGACCTAAAATACTTCACACTGAAAAGAAAAACACCTGGCTCATTTCAAAGCCATGACTGACTGTTCTCAGCTGTCTGGTCCTGTTTGTCTAAGTCAACATTTTACAGCTTCATTTTTGTAAAACCTTGTTGGATCCACGTGAAGAAGCTCCAAACATTTTACAAAACCCCAAAAAGAAGTTTTTCCCAACTGTTTTTTATAGTCACCTAAACCTCAGGTTAGGTCCTGCTCCTCTCTGGAGGACAGAAGGAAGATGTCATTTAATCATTTTACCATAGTAAGGGCACTGTAGGAAATGTCATGAGATCAGAATGACACAATTTATGAGGTAGCATCAAAGATTTCCCCTCTCTCATTTAGAAGAAGGGAAACATGATTTTGACTTTGTTTACCAGATCTTTCCCAGTTCTAATGGGAACCTAGATAGTTAGATCAGATGTAGACAGTGGCACTTTATTTCATCCCAATGATTCCTACTGTTTTGGATTTGTTGTCACCTAGTTTAACCTGGAGACAACATAGTGTCCCTTTTTCAATATGATGAATTCTGCAACTTGCTTTCTGATTTGGGTGTTCTTTAGAGGAAAAAAGAATTACAGGTCTCATCCAGTTTAATTAAAAGAAGGTACTGAATACGAACTCTCCTATTTTGGGTTAGGTTACAGAGGGGTCAAATGACACAGTGTCAGCAGCAGCAACTCTTCATTTCAATGGATGTTTGATGGAACAAGTACTGCTGGACAGGCAATCCCTAGGTACCCCTTCTGAACCGGCACTCTCAGTTTAGGGGTCTCAACCCCTCATCTCTTGCTGAATTTCTGATCTAGCAGTGCATGTGACTCACATGCTTGCAGAACTATGTATGTAATCTAAACTTGCACAGCTCTTTTTCCTTTTTGCCTCCATATTAGTTGTAGATCCTACAGATGATACTTTTGTGACGTTTCAGCCAGTCTGACTTAAATGAGTGTGTGAGCTGACACAGGTAAGATGGAAAAACAACCACAAGAGCACAGATGAAATGCAAAGACTAAATTTATTTTGATTACCTCGTGAACCAGGGAAATCTCCAAAACCTGGACAGACTGCAGGCACCACAGAGCTTGGTCCTTGCTAGAGCATCGCCAATCTGCTGTTTTCACCTGTATTTCAAGGATTCATGAAGGCATAGTGCAGAGAAAAGTCCCATCAGAGTTCCAGACCCGAGCGGACGGAGGAAGAAATGCGGCCGACCCAATATGAGTGATAAAGCATACTTCAACTTTATTGCCCGAGATAGCGTGCATTTATACCAAATACCATAATTATGCATACTTGTCTCTATCTAATAGGCTAAGCACATTTACTTACTCCACCTACTTGGGTTTAGCTAGCTATGCGCATCCCACATTCTTCTGACTCTTATCTCTTCAAAAATATCCTGACCCTGCCTTAGTTAGTACTTTTCCGTTCCCCCCTTTCCCACGGCCTAATAGACAAGCTAACTAAGGCCTACTTATGTCAACTAAAATGGGCTCTGCTCGTACAGTTGCTTGGTGGACTCATGTCTGTGCTCCTTGAGCCAATCCCCGACAGCATAGTTTTTCCAGTGTGCTTTGATCTTTCCCACAACAGAGCAGGAATCTCAAGCTTGTTCAATAGAGTGACTCTGAGTCTAACACAGACCTATGTTATCTTAAAACAGAGGTTCTACTTGTCAAGCACACAAAACTAAACAACAATTAGTATGATGCATTTGTTTTTCTACACCACAGCTGCAAGTAACTTGAGTATGTTTACAATTCTTTTTGTTCCGTTGTATTCCCACAATGAGCAATGACTTCAGCTTTACCTTTGTTTTTTTCAAGTTCCTGGAATAAGGGAAACATAAAATTTATGAGCTGGCCCAAATTCTGACCTCACATATTTGGACATAAAACTAGACCAAATTCATTGACCTGCTTTTGGTCAGTATAAACAGAGCTGAAAGCTAGCTGATATGGACAAAAAATAAAACATCATACTTCATAAAACAATATAAAAAAAATCATATGATGATAAGTATACTCAACATACCTTATAAATACCCTATAAATCTGGTTTGATAAAAGGAAAGGCCCAGAAATGGTGATCATCAACCTACAGAAATTCAAAGGAATTAAGAGAGGGTGGATCTAAGTGAATAATTATCAGCAAAATACTTATTTATATAATTTTACTTTATTTAATTAGGTGATTATGAGAAGATCTTAAAATCACCTGATATAGTCAGTGTCAAATAAAATTATTTTTTTTTAAATAAACATTTCCCTTATTTAAAAAACTGATGAAATGTTTGGTGTGAAAATTCACATGCTGTAATTTGTTTTTATCTGGTGAGATGGAAATCTGACAAGTGTAGACCTGGACACAGACAGAAGAAGAAAAATGTAAGGACAACAGCAGGACACGAAAGGCAATAAATGGGCAGAAATAGTGAGAAGTGGAAATAGAGACTCCTTAACCCTTCTGTGAATCTTCCCTTGCTTTTAATATCTATATAGTCCAGCAGAATTTCAGGGAAAACTGAGCAACAAAACAAAGATTGAATCTGATGAAATTTATTAGGAAGTTTTATGTTCTTCTTTGATTCAGAGTGATATATTATGTGGATTTAAATACTGAAGACAACTATTATGGAAAGTTAATCTTCCCCAAATATTGTAGGAAACATCCAATATTGAATGAAATATTATTTTTCATTATTATTGCATTTTTTTTTCTGTACAGTTAAATGTGGGTATTGTCACAAAGTATATTTGACAGTATTATAAACAGGATGAGCAGCAAAGTATTTTTAATTTGCCATGGAATTTTGTGAGATGTCTTTTTTTTTTTTTACTGGACTATCAAAGCAAGAAATGTCTATTAAAATAAAGGTCTGGAAAAAATAAAGTGCAGCCATTACAATACTCCCCCCCCACCCCAGAGAATCTTAATCATAACAATTGTGTTATTCTGATCTTAGAATTTCCTATAACAACTCCACCCTCCCCACCCCCCTCACCCCCCCCCCCCCCAAATAAAAGAAAAAAGAAAAAGAAAGGAAGAATTTCACATTCTCAAACAAATGATCAAGCTATTCACTGTTTCTTTCTAAATGAGCTTTGTCATAATGTTTTACTTTCAAAGTATTGCAGGTTTCTCACTTTATTGTGAAGTTTCTGCACCACTCTAGTCGCAAACTCATTTTACTAAGTTAATTTCTTCACTTGAGTTGATACTTGTAAGATATTTTTCCTCCTTTATTATCCAAGTTGTAAAAGGGAAAAAAAATATTAAATAAGGCATTGTGATCCAATTAACATGATCGTTCTAAAAGAGACAAAAGAATGGCTGAATATACACAAGTATATTCTGAACACCTGGAAAGGTGCCTCCTCTTCTTTAACAGGCCAGAGGAGATACAGAGATTGACTCCATTCTGTGTGCAAGGAGAAGGACGACATGCATTTCCAGCTCACCCATATGTAGAAAAGTTTGGTAAAATGCTTGGTTATCCCAATATTTTAGTTTATCCTAGGATACAATCCAGAAATCAAGTTGCTTTGGCTTTTTGTTTTTAATCCTCACTGGAGCTTAATACATTCATTTCATTTCCAAGCACATTCTTTTCATTTTAGAATTTTGTTTTAAAGGTAACAAAAACTATGTAGCATAAAACATCAGGACCCAAATTTCTCACCTTGTGTCTCCACTGTGAGCTCTGGGGTTGCATGCAATTAAGAAACAGAATTGAAATACCTCCATTAACACAGTACTGCTGTTTTAAAATCCGTTCTTGTCATCAGCAGTTTTTATTTATCATATTGGACTACAGCCAGATAGTCAAAGGTCTTTGAGTATGCAATGCCCATTGATTTCACCGCAAAGAGTTGTTTTTGATAACACTGAAATCCCTTTTGAAAAATATGGGCCTCATTCCTGCCAGAGCCAGATCTCTGTAGGATGACAAGAATCCCAAAGCTCAACAAGCTTTGCATCAGTTCTGAAGGGTTTTGTTCTTCCTGAGCAATAACCTTTAACTTTATCACAGCTCTTTAGGAAGTGCTTTCCAGACATGCATTCTCCTGGGTGCCAGTTGGCTTACACTCTTAATTATTCTGCTGCTACAGAGTAAGAATGCAATTCATCCATTCTTAAACACTCCTATTTTGACACAAGATCATAGAGTTTCAGTTGATTGGTATCACTACCTTTTCCTGTTCTTCACATAGAGTGTGGTAAAATTGAGAGTCTGTTTGGTCTGGGGAGCTGAGGAAAACATCTCAAGAACTTCCACTGTTCATTCAGATAAAAGGGATTTTTTTATTTTTTATTATTTTTTTTTTTTTAACAAGATTGGAAAACTCTGCCTTATAGCAAATTACTGGCATTGAGGTGACATTCAGACATTGGCTTATGAAGAAGGAAGCATGTTCTTTTAGCAGAATACATGCAGACTAGCTTTCTGATACTTTGATAGTTTATCTCCTGCAGTCATTGGACTCTCTTCATCAAACAACTTCATAAAAACAGTGATCAATGTCTCTAAAGTAATATATCCTACTCAACTTGTCATGGATGGTCCCACTTCTCATTCATAGCTGTGCATGGATCACCAGGGCTTTGGTACCACTGGTAATACTCAAATCTTTACTCTTCAGTCGTAGCAGATCCAGGCTCTTGATCTGTCAGTCACTGCTAATTTTATTTAGTGCAAAAGTGTCGTATAGGATATTACAGCTTATTATTTTGCATATTGTGCCACTCCTGTTCATAGTAACCAGAAAAGATTATTTCCATGGGAAATCAAAGCAGCAAAAAACGAACATTTCCATTGTTCTTGCTCTGCTCTTCAGAACAATAATTTTTCTGGTAACATGGAGGATGACACACCATGACATTTTCCAAAAGCCACAGGGAAACAAGTTCTCAAATCAATGATATTCCACTCCTCTTCTTTCCATGACCCTATATATATCTCCTCACACACATACAAAGACCTTGAAATATAAGCCAGAAATTTGCCAAAGTACTGAATAGGAAACATCATAATCCTGCATTCTCAGACATGATAACAAAATTAAGTACCTCAGCTCAGCTTTTTATAAGTAGGGAAAGGTAAGAAGTGTGAGGATTGACTCAGACACTCCACAGTCTATGACCCTAACTAATTCTTCAGTTTGCTTTTTTGTTTGTTTGTTTTGACCAGTTTGCATCCTTTTTTGACACTGTGGAATTTTACAGTTCCCTTCAATCCTCACAATATTTCAATTCCTACCCTTTTAGGCCCCCTTGAACTTTTGTCCATGCAGAGTAGCCCCATTTCTGCCTACTTGTTGGTTCATTGATGGATCTTGTGCTCCAGAGACTGGACTCCTCCAGTTGTCCTGTTACTTTCTCCTCCAATGTGTCCTAGCAGTCAGCCTTCTCTACCTTGTTAACATTCTGGATCCAGAAATTAGAAATTGTGCATTGTGTCTTCTTTCCTCCCAAAAGGTCTTTGAAGAATTCTACATTAAACACGAAACAAGTTATTGCCACGTGGCACAGCTAACCTTAGTATTAATGGCCAGACCTTCAGCCAATGTAGCTCCAGTGATATCAATAAGCTAAATTACCTGGCACTGTGGTGCTTCTCTGGACCCTCTCCAACCTGTCCACATCTCTTTTGTGTAGCAGAGACCAAAACCGTGCACCATATTCCAGATGTGGCCTGACAAGCACTGAGTAGAGCAGAATAATGACTTGTTTGTCTCTGCTGGAGATGCCCTCGCTGATTCATCCCAGCATCCCCTTGGCCCTCTTTGCTGCAGCAGCACATTATTGAGCTTCATGTCCACATGGACCCCCAGGTCCCTTTCCACAGAGCTGCTCCCCAGCCAGGTAGATCCCACCCTCTGCCACAATCTTGGATTATTTTTTCCTTGGTGTAAGACTTTACATTTGTCTTTGTTCAACTTCATAAGGTTCTTGTTATCCCACTCTTTCAGCCTATCCAGGTCATCCTGCAGGGTGATCCTCCCTTCCAAAGTTTCCACTTCCTAACTCGGTCTGGTGTCATCAGAAAACTACATCAGGGTACCCTTGATCCCATCAACCACATCACGTATGAAGATGTTAAACAGTGTTGGGCCCAATATTAAACCCTGGGGGACCCCATTCATGACAGATTAACAGTTTGAAAAGGAGAAATGTACCACCACACTTTTCTACAGCCTGTCAGCCAGTTTCTCACCCACTGCAGAGACCACTTGTCTAGACCAGAAAGCATCAGTGTCCTTAGGAGGAAGCCATGGGAAACCATACCAAAAGCCTTTGAGAAATCCAGTAAACAGCGTCCACTGCTCACCCGACATCAACAGAGCATATTACTTTGTCATAGAACGTGATCAGGTTTGTCAAACACAACTTGCTTTTTTTTTTTTTTTTTAATTATTATTGGTTTTAGGTTTTAAAAATATTTATCAACACTCCAGACAATCAAGATGCTCCCAGATTTTCATCTTGAACCCCTTCATAAAAATGACTTTAAGCTTCTCTGCATCCTTCATCTGCACCTGGCATCTAGCCTTTATTACAAGTGAGGCTTTAAAGCTTCATCAAAACCATTTTGTCACATGATAGTTTTTCATTTTATCAGTAGTGAAGCTGTCCATTAAAATTTTGGTCCGTATCTAATAATGTATTTGCATATTTATAGAGTTATGAAAGGAAGGATTGTCAAGACAGCCGTGATGGGTTAGAGAAAATAGCTTACTAATGATGCAAAGACCTGCACCTGTTATCTTTATATCAGCAGAGAAAATCATGCTCCACATGGCTCACTAAGCAGCAGATTCCATCCCAGTTTAAGAAAGCTAAAGGTGAAGTCACCACCATCACCACCTCCTTGGTTGGCAAGATGAGTATTCTCCTGCTTGTTCAGTGTGCAGTGACCATCACCAGAGTTTCAGAAGGAGATTATAACGTTCACCCCCAGTCCTAGCTCAGCACTGTGTGCATAGTTATATATCGGCCCTATTCTGAAGCAGAAATTTTGCATTTTCCCAAAAGCAACGTTGCTTAATGATTGAGATGGATAAGGAGATAATTTTTCAGGTGAGTTTATCACTCTTGTGTTACAGTATAGATAGCAGAAGGCGATTTGCAATGAGAGGAGAGTTATGATGTGAAGATGTCTTGCTCTTTAAGGAACTTGCACCAAAACCTACATGCTAAAAACCTGTTGATGTGAAGGCATTGTGTGAGATATGTCCAGACACTGTCCCCCCTCATGGACTTTTTCTTTTGATGTTTATTAACTTGCCTGTTATATTAAAGACTCCTTATGGTTCTCTTTTGTAAATCAAAGTTCTTCTTAATCACAACTTAAGAACACTCCAGAGAGTTTATCTGATGTGTAACGACAAGCAGCAGCTTATCCAAAGCTGCAGATCACCCTCATGTACATTGTGGCACCTGAGAGATTTTCAAATACGGACCTGCATACAAAATAAAATTTGAAAGCTATCAGTAAGAACTGGTGGTGAATCAAAATCACTTTGAAATCAGCAGAGTTTGTGGTAAATTCAGCCAGCCTTGGATCAGATTCCTAAAAACAAAGCAAGATGGTATGTGAGGGTATGAAAATAATTTTGACATGTTCTGGCTAATTATAAAGAACAAATTCGTTGTAATGTCACTGAAGGTAAATTTTTTTGGTGATCATAGGTTTGACCTATATATATATATATATGTATCTTTACATTAAATTATTACTGATAATTTTCCTTGGGTAAAAAAAGACCTGGATTGCCTTCTTGGAACTGTTCTTGGCTTCCTGGATGAATGCTTTAATTATTCTGTGCCTCTACATCCCAGTTAATGAAACAGGATAATCAATGGTGACTACTTTGAGATACATTTGTTAAAAGCATTATGAAAAAGCTAGTCCATACTGTTAAATTGATGGGGAAATCTGCTCAACAAATCACAATAGATGTCTTTAAACCTCCTACATATATAGTTCATTTCATTCTATAGCACGAAGACAAAACAAGCAGGCAGTTACTGGATACTAGTCACTAGTTATTAGTGAGGATGAAATTACGTGAGCAAATCATATGCTCAGTTCTCCTTGATGACAGCTGGTTGTTGAGACTTTCAGTTCTCTGGCAAACATAAGCAGTGTTTTCCTGGCTTGTATCTGTCTTCTGAAAAACAGGGAACGGCATAGTCGAGAGTAACTGGTGACACTGGATAAAGAGTGCCAAATACCATGATAGTGTATGTGTATGTACACAAATTCAGCACTCTGGAACCATCTTTCAGAACACTGGATGATAAGAAATACAAAAAAATTACACATTTTCTGCATTGGTCTGCAAAGTCTTCTTTCCATTCCAGAATCTTCACGTCATGTTCAAATTTCCAAAGGGAAATTTGCAAGTTATAAGATAATCATATGCTAAGGAAACCATTACTGCTCAAAACCGCAACATTCTACCTTAGTGTAATTGGTTGTCTTGCTTCTACTCTATTATAATTGTTTAATGGCCAAATATCATGTGGAAATATTTTATCATCATGATTTCAAATGGCATTTTTACTGAAATTCTGTAATGAAAGATGAGCTACATGTAGCTTGTTTTATGTTTAGTCATTTAAACGGAGAACCATATACCTGAATAACTATTAAGCTTTTGTTGCTTCTTTCTCACTGATGTTGTTGATAATGAAAAGAAACTATACGTTTCATCCTTTTTTGAAAGGAAGAAGAACTGTATGATTATGGCACTGGTTCAAAAAAACTGAGCCATTGTAATTGCTCTTTGACTACAATTTCTACCACAGAAAATATGGATGACAGTTCCCAGACAACCAATGGCTGACATAACCCCACATTACTCAAGGTTCATTAAAAACCTCATCACTGGTGGATATAGAACATCAAAGTTCTCTCTGACAGCTTGTTCTCTGTATTCCAAGGCTGAAAGATAATAATACCAGTAAAAATAAGGTAGAACCATTCTCTGAAAAAAAAAAAAAAGATAATTTTTCCCTGTTTTCAGAGGTGAATCCTATGAATCATTTGAGATCCACACAGCTCTTAAGCAAACAAAGCTTGTGTTTATTTAGAACTTGGTCCAAGTATACCACTGGGATTTTGAATATTGGATAAACTTCAGGTTTGTAACAGAAGGAAAGGTCAATGTTTTTCACACTCCACATAATATCTATCTATGGATTAACAGGAATAGCTTATTGTAAGAAGAACTAAGAATAATGTATACTCAATGCTCAAATATCTTCAAAGACCAGTTCTTAGGCTGTTTATAACTAGATTCTGATTTTGCTTATTGTTAGTCTCTCATATATTCACTCATAGATCTACAACTGTTTTCCTGCCTGAGAACTACAAATACCTCAGATGTGTTTCAGTCTCTGCAAACCTGGAAGCCATGATCCTCTGTTTGTTTGTTTCCAGTCTGTCTTAGTTATTTTATATGCCTATTTTTGTAATATTTAAGTGAAAAAAAAAAATTGCCCATGTCCAAAGCTTTCTAAGTGTGTGGAAAAATGGCACTAGTGATTCAATTTCTATGGCTTAAGCTTATCTAGTGTTCCAGTGTGTAAATCTCTTATCTTCATGGTACTGAGCAGTGCTTTATCCATGCAAATCTCTTCATCATCCCCTTCTTACAGCTAAATAGTTGCTGCATCCAAACCCAATATAAATATGAACAACTGCAGCGTGCTTATGTCTGTCACATCTCCCTAAATACCCCTTTCGGGACCATTTTCTAAATCATTCCAGCAAAGCTCTATGCACACCTTGTTTACAAAACAATGCCTAATTCAATTGTTTTAGGGAACTTTGCTTGATCTATGCAGCTGCAAGGGTATTACTAAGTAAGCTTAAGTCGTGCTTTTGAGAGAGATGAGCTGATTTCATAACATGTGGATGGATTTGCATAGACAACTATAGAGAAGAGTCCAGCAGAGCACTGGTGGAATCAAAGTGCTCTTATTTTCCATAGTTCTTGCTTTTCCTGACAGGTCAGGGGCAACAGAATGAAAAGTCACGTTGACAATTGTACATCCCCTTCATCTCCCAGCTGGAGAACTGAAACACCTTGTGTTCCATCTGGGTCCCTCTGTCACTGGCTTTACATGTGCCATTGCAGGTGGTTATAGCACCACCTTAAAAAATTGTCCATTTATCACGTGCTGAATGCCCTTTAGTATTGCAATAAAATCTACCTCCTGGCCTTGTGGTTATACCTACCCCAAAGATTACTTTATTTTTGTTATTTTTACTTCCTTTTAGTTTGCAAATATTTTGAAGAAGAAATTACCACCTTTTATCACGGTCTGAAGAATGTGTCCTCTACATCCATGTCAGTTGCAAAACGGATATGTGCTGCACATGCACTCAGCTCTGTTCTACAGTTGCTCTAAAACTCTTCCTATTCTGCTTAGTTAGCTGATAGTCTGGTGGAATTGGAAGCATTATGTTGTGCTAGCTATGCTGTCTTCTAGTGTGTTATTAGCTAAAAATGCTGGTCTTAACTACAGCAGACTGATAAGGTACCTGCACTCAGGACAAACCTTAGATCATGATAGCAGTGCAAAAATGTTTATTTCCAGTAAATCAAGAACAAGTGTTCCCTTGTCTAAGATGAACTAATCTTTCTAGATAATATATCTATGGAATATTACCTGCGCTTTTGCCACTTGAACATATGGGTTATATCTATATGAATACATCAAATAGATTCAAGCCATACATTGGCACTGAAATCTGTCAGCACAGAACATCATATTTTCATGTTGTTAAGCTTTTAGACTTCAAAACATAGTGCCCACACACAAGCTGTCCACTAGGAATAGTACCTGGCCTGTACTACCTCCCAGAACCGTATCCTGAGAACACAATTTGGCAATTTGAAACTGTGCCAGGCA
This sequence comes from Columba livia, assembly GCF_036013475.1. Classification (NCBI taxonomy): domain Eukaryota; kingdom Metazoa; phylum Chordata; class Aves; order Columbiformes; family Columbidae; genus Columba; species Columba livia. Next base: position 155,909,488 of record NC_088603.1, on the reverse strand, counting down.
TCACAGTTGCTACATGAAAGAATACTCCTTCACCGACAAGCCCTATGGGTATAGATATAGGTATAGGAAGAGTTTGTGCATGAGAGCACAATTAACAACTCCAGGCAGTAGATTTCTTGTTGTATTTTAAAGCTGGTAAAACAGACAGGTATAACTTAATGGACAAACAATAACTTCACTATGTCACTGAAAATTAAAGGAACCTCTGTGAAAGCCAGCTATGTGAAGCCATTAGAAAATAGGATTTACTTAACAAGAATTGTCACATTTGCTATAGCAGATGTGTTAATGATAGCAATGGTATGTTTTTACCCTTGTCATACTGTTTGAGGTGATGTGCATTACTGTATCATGACAATGTTTTTCATTCTGTGTAGTGCAGAGAAAAATGCAGTTCCTATTCCAATCATTTCACTAATGCTAAGCTTTTAAAAAGAACTACAAGAAAGTTATTGCCGTTTTCTCACTGACAATAGGGTTTGCAAATTCTGCAGCTCTTTCTCATGTTGCCTGAGTATTTTTCCTTCATAAAGGCAAGTAAATTTGTGGTCCACATTTTTTACATCAAAAGACATCTGAGCTCTGAAGAAAAACAGAAAGAAAGAAATTTGTCTCAACAGAAAGTTTGATGGCTACACTTCCAGTAGGACTTTAATAATCAATTCACTATGGAAATAGTGGTTTTTATATCATGGCTCTGGGCACCAGTATCAGTGCTGGTAAAAATTAGTGCATTAAACACTGCCAAGGAGTGTTTCTAGGTAAGGAAACACGATTGTCCATGCTATTAAAATGCACCATTCGATGGTGTCAAACTGTGCCAGCATCAGTCTCCCTAGAACTGTTGGGTGTGGTTTGGGAGTTAAGATAGGCCAGGAATTATTCCCTGAATAAAATGCATTTGCCATGCGGTTTCGGAGACTAAGATAGTTTACAGCATTAGGGGAAGACATTGTATGCCAACTGGCCTTAGAACCAGAGAACAGCCCTGGCAGATCTAGTATAGGCATCCAGTCCTAGCCAACATGGACAAGGAGAGCTGTACACCCACTTATAGTAATGAGACTCAATGCCAGCAACACTCTGTGCTGAAATTAGTGAGGTGGGAGCAAGGGGAAGAGCTATTGCTTTTCTAATTGCCCTGTTTGCTGGTGAAACAGGGTTTGAACTTGATAAGGCACTGCTTGTACCTCACCTGCACACTTGTCTGTATCTTCTACTACATTTCTTGCTCTTTGTTTTGAGCAAACTCTTTGGAGCTTTCTTCCTCTTCATTCAGCTTCATTTTCTTTAAGATGTGAATAAATATGGGGGCAGTAAATAAGGTTGAAAAGCCAGGGTATGGAGAGGAAAAATTAAGTTCAAATAACGTAAATCCCAAAAAGCACCACAGATTTACATCTGTGCAGCAATGATAAATATCAGCTGCATATCTGTGTATTCCTCTTTCTCCTGTATCTAGTGGGCATTTTCTGTATCTCTGTCATGTGTTAAAATATCACTTTAAGTATAAACCGTTTTTTATGGTCCTTCTGGAGCTACCAAGCAGTACTTCAACCTAATCAGAAGAGAAGGAGCCTTGCCAGCATTAATTAATCACCCCATAGAAGTTGTTTTGAGAACATGACACCGCCTTTGTTAATAGCATTTAAGAAAAGCTGTCTGGAATTACTGTCACCATGTTAATTTTTGACAAATTACCCCAAGATCTTGGTGTCCTGGTTTTGCTAAAAACAAGTTTCTCTTTCAGTGGATTTTGCCTGTCAGCTAAAGCCTTCATATTAACTGCATTTTCCTGGAGGACCAGACACATGTTTTGGTAAACCTAGCAATGGAATGCAAACTTATTGATAAGCACGGATGGACATCTCGCGAGAGGGGCGACGAGAAGCAAGTGAGCAAGAAACTGACCAACTGTGTATAACATTCCATTCACGTGAATACTTCATATAAAAGTGGGAGATCACAAGGATCTCGTCCCTTTTGCCCTTTTCCCTTCTGCTTATGGCCGACATTAGAAGAGGAGCTTGCTAGTCATCCCTGCGAACTGAGGCCTAGTGAGAGACTGAATCCAGCTCCCATTGGCTGCAGAGTCTAATCCAGGACTTTGGCTGCCGGCTCTGCAGTTGCTGAGACTTTCAAGATTGGTTTTGTATATTTTGTATTATTTTCTCTATTCTTATTAGTAGCATTAGTAAAACATCTTAAGTTTTTCCAACTCTCTTCACTCTGTCCTTCTTTTCCTCCCAATCGCCTCTCCTTAGTGGAAAGGGGGAAGAGGGAGGGAGAAGTGTGGGGGGGAGAGGGGGTTAACAATACATCTGCCAGGGTTTTATTGTCACCCCGCAATCTTAACCCTCGACACTTGGTCAGCGTATGCTGGAAGCTGGATCTTGTTGAGAAGGCAATGACTAGCTCAAGCCTGGCTTTAACAATGTCAGGTCAACCCACTGGCACAGGAGGGGGCTCTGTTAGTGAAAATAAAAGGAACATGGCAGAGACATGAAGCATCATCAGTACCAGTGAAAATATTGATGCAAAAGGTAATACCTAATAGTCACATGTTATAATTCTGACTGATACACCTGGGCTAGTCCAGTTGACATGCTTAGTCCATCAATTTTGTGTCACTGCTTTAATTCAGTATAGCCTGTTGAATATGAATATTACAAACGTGAATTTTATCTTCATTAAAATAAATATTCCAATTCCATATTGGACCTTTTCTATTAGTATTTTTATTCAAATACCCAGTCCAATATGTAACTTCAAAATAAAAAAAATGTATGTTATGCCAGTGTATGATCTTGGGTCAGACGAAAGGTGCTACAACTTTCCCATTGACCCCTGAAACAGAGGATCTGATTCCCTGCAGTTATTTGGTTATGTTCATAGATGGAGACTATTGTTGCAAATCTTACATAAATAATATTTACTGTATGAACAGATAAGTGGAAAAAAGCCCAAGCTAATACTCTAAATATATGGTGTTGAAGTGCAAAGACAACATAGAGAAAACAGGATGGGGGAACACACTATGTAAAATCAAAGGATTAGCAGAAATTCTCAAGTTTTACTAAAAATGTCTAACTCTCATGACTTACCCCTCAGATCAATTGGTCCAGGAAGTACATGACAGAATCTCTGAAATTAATGAATTTCCAGCTGAAAATTGGTTTGCTGTCTTACCTTTGTTGATCCCAATATACAGATATTCCAGGATTTTGCAGCTTAATAAATTAGGTCCTGATTCAAAGAAGTCCTTATAAGTGTAAGGAACTGCATTACCTGGAATTAGAGAAATAAAACTACCTTTTTTTTTTTTTTTTTTTTTTTTCCTTTAGTGTGATTTAGTGTGAATATGTTAGATTTAGTGACAGAAGCTGGGCAATCCTTCATTTAAACAGCGGTAGACATACCTTCAAGTTTTGCCAGACACCCGTGTTCTATTCAGCAAATCACTTCTTCATGTTTCCTTTTTCTAATTGTAAGCCTAAATGTGTTCTTATATACAATGTATTCTTATATACAATCACTATAAACAGCGTAATTACCAATTATACAGTCAATTAGTATCTACCATGTTTTGAAAAAGCCAGGCAGAACCATCACCTTACACAATCGGTTGTATTAAAACATCCATCTTGATAAATTTTCCTTGAGAAGTGCTGAATAAATCTCACAAAGAGAAGGAAAGAAGCACAGGTTTTGTTGGTGCAAGCAACCCCCACAGAAGTGCAAGAAAAGGAGACTGAAGCAAAACTTTTGTTATCCTGCTGTCCATTGTTGAATGTTTCACAACCATGATGGTGTTACTGATTCTTGAGATGGACTTCTGTATGGCAAATAAGCTTGTGATACTCAGATTTTTATAAAGAGGAAGCTGTTTTGCTGTGGGTTTTGAGGTTTTTTTGTTTGTTTGTTTCTTCATTTTGTTTTGTTTGACTTTTTTAAACTACAAACATTTTTTTTTTTAAATCAAATTCAGTACTAAATTACGTCATCATTAATGTGAGGCACAGTTCCATTCTATGTACTGTGCTGTTCCAAGTGCTGCCAGCTAAACTGCCAAAGAACAACATTATTTCAAATGTTCATCAAAGAGCATAGCATTGATGGTGTATACTTATCCGACAGACACAGAACTGTAGTACTGCAGAACTGAAGGCAACTGAGTAAATAGGTAACATGGGACCTGTCTTTGGGATCCATTTAAACCTCCTAATGGCTCAAGAGTTCCTTTATTTTCCTCTCATTTATACTAAAATAATTAGGAAGAATTAACCCGGATCCTTCTTGGTTACACTGATGCATGGCTCATTTAAGCACAGTCAAGCCTACTTTTTGTATATTTTTATGCATGCAGAAGCTTAGTGTGACAAACACTGTGCAAATGTCTGTGTGTATAAACATAAATATGTATGTGCAGACACACATAAGTATACATATATCAAATATATCTTGGAATTTAGCATCAAGAAGTTTTTTTTTCTAGATGAGTTTGCACATGCAAAAAAGACTGTGTGCCCATACAGACTCTGCAATAAAAATACAATTAAAATTTTATGAATATTTTCATCTTAGGTATACTAAAATGATAAAACACAGAATTTGACCTGAGTCATAAACCCAGGAAAATAGCCTTTCCACTGCTGTGGAAAACTCCTTTTTGAAATCAGAAACACCAAAGTGCCCATTAAGAAAAGAATGAGTGTCATTGCACAGAAGTAAATGGCTCTACATGCTTCAGCATTCTTCTGTAATAGAGGAGCAGGTTATACCCTTCCTATCAACTACCTTGTTAAGAAAGGAATTGTCTCTGTTTGTGAAACAAATGCCTCCCTTCACAGATCTTTTTTTCCTGATCATGAAGGAGTCATTAGTACATTAATCCAGGTAGGCAGAATCATCCCATCTATTTCTCCTTACTAGACCTTCTTGAAACCATCAAAGAACTGAAAAATATCTTAAAATTTAACAGATAAAGTAATTAAATATAAATAACACTTGCATTCTGAGGACCATCTGTGCTTCAGGTCTCCTCGTTGTTCTTCTGTTTTTCAGAGTATGTATTTTCTCACTCTTGCCATCATTTGTGAGCAACAAACTAAAGACAATGAAGGAATTACTCAAACGATACACGTTGTTTGTCATCGTTATTGACAAGCAAGGAAGGCTAAAACTTTGATTTCACTGAATGTCTGGGTGAGATGATTTTTGCACCAGGCACAGAGAACACAGAAGAACTAATTCCTCCTTGCTGGATTTCCCCTCCAGCTGCAGTCACCTTTGCTTTTCCACTGACATGCTTGTTCTACTGAGTGAAATCTAGGCTGTTGACAAGGGCAAAGTCAACTGTTTTCAAATAGGTCTCCTATGCTCTGAAGACAGAACTGAGGACCCCTCCAACTCCTGGAGACATTCCTAGAAACCAGGGAAGTGGTCCAGAATTGTGGTCTGTGTTGGATTTACCTCAGTGTCCCAATGCACATGAACCACATTGACAGTACCCAGAGCATAGTTCTCTTGTTCATCATGAATCATATCAGATTAATAGCTCAATTTAAAAAGCTGAAGGTTATTTATCTTCCCTGCCGCCATCCTCCCCTCAACCCTTCTAATGCAGATCTGCATACTGTCACAAGAATTTGGAACACATCTTGTGAAAATCTCAACTATCAAGGCATAGGTAAGAAGGCAAAGCAGCTTGCTTTCTATTGCAATGAATTAGGCAAATTTGCATAGTTTGTTCCTGTGTCTCATTTTAAAACTGATAACATCTTGCAGAGGAATGGCACTTTCTCCTAACAAGCCAAATGGATAGCTAGTCACTGCTGGAAAATACCTGAAAACAGCACATAGGAGTTTATTAACAACCTGTTGATGTCCCCCTTGACCAGGAAGCAGAGTTCAGAGAAGAGTGTCCAGATGGTAAAAAGGATAAAACAGGCTATTCAACCTGTTTGAAAGGCATAGAAAACATTACTTCCAAAGAAAAAAAAACATTAGCTCATTTGATCAAGATGACATTGAGAGAATTATGCGTTGTATTATTTTTAAGGTGATACATGTGAAGTGAAAAGCATCAGGTAATGAAGGAACTTTAACAGATTTATTTCCTTTTCAGCACATGCGCTGGTGTCAGCCCCAAACAATGAAACAAGCAGATTCTGATGAAGAAAGCAAACGTGTTGATCCTAATTAGAACAGACAAAGCCATTTTTCATCCTGGATCCCTTGTTTAAAGGTTGACTCTTGGCAGGCATGCGATAGCTCAGTGCACTAACAGCACTGGTTACCAGGGTGTCCATCACACAGGGGATGTGCAGCAACTTCAGAACCAGACTTCATGCCTGGAACTGAAACGCCTGCCAGAAACAGATAGGTCATTCTCTTCAAATGATGACAGAATAATTGTCTCCCAGTGAAGGGGTAAAATCTGCTGGCAGACCTTTTGGAGACTCTAAAGCTATTGCTTATCTGCCTGATTATTGCTGAACTTATGGAGACCTTAACAGGTTACTCAGGAGTCTTCAGCATGACACTAAATCCAGAAAGAAATTTTGTAACTTGGCTCAAGGACTAAAACTTAAGACTGGAGCCAAAAATGTAAATTACAAAATCTAAGTGTATGAACAAAGATTTTGCCAGACATTTTCTAAGATTTTTTCAAGAATCTAACAGAGGTTCTTCCTAAGAAATAATGTAAGTCATCTATGTGAAGCAACCTTTTGTATTTTGTTTGATCTTGGAGTGTCTAACATTAGCAACCACTGGCCTTATGTCATTAGTTTTGAAGTGATATAAGGGGAAAATGCAAAAGAAATTCAAAACGAGAACATTCATCAAAAATTAAGTTGAACAACTGCCCAGTGGCATTGGGGTGACTCCAAATATAAATGTTCTTCCTCACACTTTGTTTGTTTAAGGTCAGGAATATTCTAGTGATTAGTTTGGATTAAATATTTTTTGTCATGTTGGCTGCAGTGAAGCACACCATGGTGGCAGATTTTATGTCTGGAGTGGTTTCACAAGGGAAACCGGTGAGGCAGTCCTGTTGTGCAGATGAGTGCTATAAAAAGCTGCTCTTGCAAGTGTAAATGTGGTACTGGATCTTGTCTTCACAGTTTGGCATCAAATGGAAGATAATGTATTCTGATACCCAGGGTTAATATCTTAACATTTTTTTAGGACAGTTTCTGAAGTCGAAAAGAAGGCCAGATACAGAATCAAAAGATAAATCATAGAATCGTTTGTGTTGGAAGGGACCTTTAAATGTCATCTAGTCCAAATCCCAAATATATGAAAAGATAGTTTTCTTCTATTTTCCCTATCAGAGCCTTGTACTGTAAACAGAGCACGATTTTGATGTGACTAGGGAAGAGCAGTTTTACTGTTGCCTGATTGCTGTTTATGGGGCCAGTACCTCTCTACCACTCCAGTATCTCACATACATCTGCTTGTAATGACAGCCATGTATTCGTGATTTGCCTTCCTGTAAATTTCAGGGAATTGTCCTTCTCCTGCTGTTCCTTGAACGTAACAATGTAAAAAGGGAATACAGGTACAACCTTCTGAGATTCAGCCCCCAGAAAAGGTATGTCCTGACTCTGATACAGCAGGAAATTACTTTGCACTCTTGGGGAATGAGGAAAGATGGCTTCAAGGTTTTACTGCAGCGTTCCTCAGTGTAGGTCTGCAGCTGTTTGTGTGGTAAAACAATCTGAAATCTAAGCAAGGTCAAATACTTCACTTGTACAGAAAGCAGACCAGACCAATGTGTAATTGTAGTCACAAACTGATAGATCATGTAACATTCTCATCTTCATTTGCTTTCCTAACCAGACTGTGAAAAAGATCATCTTCATTTTTGGAAGGTCATTGATATTTAAGGTTAAATTAATATGATGATGTAACTGATCTTTTGGAGACAATGTTTAAACTCACTGGCAATGACTTCAAGGAGGAGAAAGAGCTCAAAGAGATTAAATTTTCCACTGGGAAAACAAACAGTTTAGGGGAATACACCCAAATAAGTCACAGAGAAGTTGCAAATTAAAATTTCTTTTTTCTTTTTTTTTTTTTTTTTTCTGTGTATGTGTAAAGCAATGTGAGTTAATGTAATCTCAGGGTGCTACATCATTACCTGATGTAAATTATCTCCGGTTCATTGATTTCTGTAAGACTATATACATGTAATATAAAGGTGGGCATTAGCTGGTGGTTTATTTTCACAGAAAGTCTGTCATCACTCCATCATACACTCCTACAGTAACTCTTCTGAACTAAATTGCTGGGTAATACACATTTCAAGACATCAGTAGAGAAATGTTTTGAAAAGTTCAGTCAGCACCTAGCAAAAAACTAGAAGTGAATGTGAGAAATAATGTCAAATACTTTGCCAAGCAGAACTTAAAAGAGTGAGGAAAATGACAATGTGTATCTAATATTTTGAAATATTCAGTTGCACACAGCTTCATTTCCAACTTTGTTCTTAACTATCCAGTGTAGAAAGAAGTGAATATGTTTTATGACTTCCATAGAGAGTGCTGCTAGTATCTTCTTTTATTGTTGCTTCATAACAATATCAGCTCCTCTTTTTTAAGTAGTATTTCAAAGTGTTTCTGTTTGAGTGGTAAGCTCATAGGCTGCTATGTTTATTCTCCAAGGTGTTCTTGTATGTGATTAATCAAGAAAGACAGAAACTTTAGTAACCCCATTTGCTGGAAAAAATAATGTTATAAAAAAACCCAAACAAACTCATGTTATCGGACAAAATTAAGTGCACTTCATCTGGATTATGACACAGAACTCTTGACACAAAGTATTGCAAACATACAGATCAAGATTTCAAGTACCAATTGCATGGTGCACGGCTCCCTCTCAAAGAGAGTTCACAAGGAGCCATATGGTACCTTGGAAATGTAACGTGCTCTTACCAAGATCTTTTTGGGACACTTTAAGCTAAAGAGCATTTTTGAACAAGATTCCTCCATTGCTGGTTTATTTATTTGGATACAGAGACAAAGTAGGAGTGGGACAAGGCAATACTGAGCTGCATTTACATCCCTTTCTGAGTTCCTGCTCTACCCTCCATTTATGATTATAACTGTTTCCCAGGCTAACACTGCAACAGCACTGAAGCCTGAGGACTTCATTCCAAATCTGACCAGGAAAATGGATTTATGTCCTCAGAAAATGTCAGTATTTGGAATAATAAATGAAAATTATTGCAATTATTTAAGTGTTTTATTTTTTTTTTTTCTTTCCCTAAATCTAAAAGACTTTAAGAAATTCTTTTCCGAGAAAGAAAATGGAAGTTTTTGTCTCTTGTCAGCTTCCTGCCAACTGCACCCTCCTGTCAATTTCACCCCCTGACCTCTTGTCAGTTTCATTTTCTGCCAGAAGACAGCGAGTGCCTCCGATGAGAATCTGCCAGGCAGGGAGCCAGACCTGGTCACCTGCTTTCCCTGCCTCATCAGTTCTCAGCATCCCCACCTGCACCAAGTCTACTTCCAGTTCCCTAATTCCTCACAGGAGGGGTCTTTGACTTTTTTGTTTGTTTGTTTGTTTGTTTGTTTCGGGTAGATAATAGAAATGAAAACTATAATCACGATTTTTCAACAGAAGATCCTAAGGATTTTTTTTCTTTTTTTCTATGAAGAATTTAGATTTTTTTTTCTCTCTGAACGGATTGTTCTTTGTTCAAAAATCATTCTGCCATAAAATTGGCTATCATCATCCCTGTTTCTTTCTTCCTACTCAACTGCCTAAAACCAAGCTTAGCTGACTCCAGAATACGCAGAAGTGATGCTTCCTAATGTACTCAGCATGGCTGCTTGTGTTGGAAGTGAGATGAAAGCACTTGAATCATTTTCCTTTTCAAATGGCAGTCTAATTAACATATAGATCAGCTGGCTAACACTTCCATGAAATATGTACGGTACTTGTTATTAAAGTACAAGCACTCTTTGAACTTCACCAGTCACTTGAAATTTTTAATCTTCTATTCTGCCTTTGTTTGTAATAGTTTAGATAAGAAATTGGACAGCCAGGGTGCTAAACCTAAGCAATCATTTGGACACTCTTAATGTCATGGTTGTGCTTCTATTTGTTTAACAGCAGATATTATGCATAAGGAATCCCAGTTCAAGGGAAGCTAAATTAAATGTGTTACAGCAGATGACAGCAAGAGGATTTCTTTCAAAATTAGCTTATGTCTTTTTAGGCAGAGTGAATTATCTCCAGGTCCCATGAAATCATCTACAATAGCTTTCATTGGCTCTTGGCATCAATGGTACCTTCTGCTGAGGAGAGGCAATCAACTGGAATACGCTTTAGTTGCTGGACCTGAAAAGTGCATGAGATTGGAGCATGAGGCATGAAAAATCTCTGGGACCAATTTTGCTCATAGTTTTTCACAGACAGAGAATCACAAAGGAGAGTAACTAATGAATGGCAGGTACAAATCTAGAAGGACAGTTAATTTCACAAGTAAAACTGGATCCTTAGTTTGAAACCCTGACTCTTCAGATGATGCAAAAACTTGCAAACGCTTAGCAAGGGTTAAAATTCAGAACAGGTTTTTAAGATCTTGCTTTTCCAGATAAACACAAAGACAACTAAAAACATCCTAGCTGAATTTATTCCCTATTCAATGTCAAAACTTATGTGGGTTTTGACGTTGAAAAGAAACTAAATTAAACAACAATAATTCATCTCTCACTTCTGCTAGTCTTCTAAGAGGTATTCCAAAAGAATAGTCAATATACAACAGATTGACACTAAATATACTCTGGCTGTCTTTTTTTCCCCTAGGCTCATTCACCCCTACTGCTGCCTTTGCATTGCTGGCAGCATGAGCACCAGCTGAAAGGATGAGTGCACATTTACAACTTCTCGCTTTTCCCTCTGCAGATGCAGAAATTGCATTACAATCAAGATGGTTAAGGTGTTCTCTATCAAGTAAAAGCCAAGATGGAGAAAAATTCTAGATGCCTCTTTAGTGTCAGCACAAACACCGAGAATGTAATGTAGCAACACGACTAGTGAACACGACTGGTGAAGGGACTTGAACATAAGACCTATGAGGAGAGGCTGAGGGAGCTGGGATTGTTTAGTCTAGAGAAGAGGAGGCTTAGAGGTGACCTCATCACTCTCTATAACTACCTGAAGGGAAGTTATAGCCAGGTGGGGATTGGTCTCTTCTCCCAGGCAGTTAGCAATAGGACAAGGGGGCATGGGCTTAAACTCTACCAGGGGAAATTTAGGCTGGATATTAGAAAGAAATTCTTTACAGAGAGAGTGATCAGGCATTGGAATGGCCTGCCCAGGGAGGTAGTGGACTCGCCGTCCCTAGAGGTTTTTAAACTGAGATTGGACATGGCACTTAGTGCCATGATCTAGTAAACGGACTAGAGTTGGACCAAGGGTTGGACTCGATGATCTCTGAGGTCTTTTCCAACCCAGTCGATTCTGTCTGTGATTCTGTATTTTGTAGATATATTTCAGTGATAACAAATAATTGATTGAGTCAAAAGGTTCACCCACCAGTATGGGAATGATATACCCTTTTTTCCTAAATATATCTTTACTACGTTTGAGTCCTTCTCAAATAATCTGTCTTGTCTGCCCATATTAGAGGACAGATAGCTTCTCTAAAAATTGGGTTGCATGTTTCAAGCTGATAAGAAAATGTAAAATAAAATCTATAAGAGCTAAAGACCAAAGGACCATGTACCTTCCTCCAGTGACAAGTAAAAAAAAAAAAATAAAAATCCATTACAAACATTTGTCTTTCCCAAATACCCAAATACAGACCTTTTATTTACATTGCCTAGATTCTGTCTTTCATCAAAGGAGAGTTGGAACCAAACAAAGGACAAATCTGAGATCTACAGTGAAGCTCCTGTTTTAAATCTCCATCTGATGGTTGTGAATATCATTGCTAAAAATGCCAACTGGAGATCAAAAAGGCACCTGACGACTAAGACAAGATAGCATAGCACCAACTTGACATAACATGGTACTTGCAGTGGAAGGGAGTATTGTTGTAATTAAATACTAAATAAGGTTGATCTGTTTTTTAACTGATTGGTGGAGAACTGTGTCAGTGCAAATAATGCCAGAATAACTGTAGTATTAGATAAGGGTTATCATAAGTTGCCCATAAAATACTTTAGACTGGAAACTAGAAGAAGGTTCCAAAGACCCACAAGAGGAGATTTGGATTATAGTTTCTATGGGAATTATGGAAAAGGGAAGGCCTATTTAATTTTAGGTGGATCTTGAAGAATTTATGAGTATGAACAGATGATGTGGTTCCTCGAGTTGGCAGGGAGTCTATTCAGCAATCCAAGAAATAAATCCTTGATGCAGGCTTCTTTAATAAAGGCTGAATCATCTATATTCACTATGTTTTGATTTCATCTTTGGCTGAACATTTATCAGCATTAGGATGAAGGATTAGTCTGGACCAACATTTCTTGTGATTGCACTTTTAATTTGTTATAGACTTGGTAGGCTTTGTGTATGCCTATGTTGCAAATGAAGTACAAATACATTACTTCAATTACTCTGTATTATTATTTTATTAATAACATTCTGTGGAGACATAGCATACCAAAATACTATCTCAGATAGCACTTTTTGCTGATGCATTTGTGCAGAATTTAAATACTAGCTTAAGGAACATGAGTCATGTAATACAGTAAGAGCAATGGCAAACACACCAGTTAAACAGCATATTCCTTCTCCACTTCATAGTTTCATCCCTGGTAAATCTTTCTATCTGGTGGGAAGGTAAAGATTAGCATGATCAAATGTTCAGTGCTGCTCTGAGAAGTTACCATCCTTTCCACCCTCAGACAGGGGTTATGACTAAATCCCTGAGTTTTTAGGTGATAGATCACAGGACTTGCAGTGAATTGAGCTCTAGCAGCTTGACACTTGTCTCTTGATTCTTTTGTTTTACAAGATTGTCACTGTACGCGAGGCTTGGTACTGAGTAGTTTCAAGTGAATTAAACCAGAATATGAGAGGGTCCATAATTTAACTGAAGTACTTTTTGTGTGACTTGCTTTCAGAATACAATATTTTTGGATTTTCACGTCCGTGCTGCTTGAGCCTGACAAATTAGGGAAAAAATATTTAACCTATAAGGGTTAACAAATGAACCTCAAATAAAATTTGTCATCCTTCTCTGGAATGAAAAGAGAGAGAGAGAGAGAGAGAAATTAGTTTTATCAGAAGGCTGCCCTGTGATACCAAGTAATCTACCTGTCTTGAGTGTTATAAATTCCACTGAAAGAAGACAGACTTCAAAAAGTAATTATGAAAATTCATGAGTTAGATGGTCCTAACATAAGAGGCTACATAGTACATTTACAGTTAATGCTGCTTATAAGGATCTTTATTTAATGTGATTTACTTTCTACCTGCCTGCATTTGCTCTTTCATGGTCATACTTAATAGATGCCAAGCAATGAGAGAAAAGTTCATGATGCTTTTTCTTTAAATGAAGGAGACAAATGCAATACTAAGACCAATTAAGTTTTCTGTCCCCAGTATTTTTCCATAAAAACATTCCTTCTGGATGATCAGTCTACATTTTGCAGTCTGTATCAGATACAAAACTTTTTAAGACTTCAATTCCTATCTAAGACAACCGTATTTCATCACAGTACCCTGAACAATAAATCACAGTTATTGTAGGTTTAGCTGCAATGTCTGATCTTAATCCCACTATTTGTATTATCCTATGTTGAGGGCTGCTATCCTAATCCTAGGGAGAGCTAGTGGGGGTGTAAAACTACTTAGCTTTCGTGAAAACTGATTAATCCTGAGTTTGTTTTGATTGGACTATGAACACAGATGTAGGGTGTTAAGGCTGAGAAAAGAACACATTTCATTTAACAAATCCAGAGATCCAAAAAACAAAAAAAAAACTTTCCTATACTGATGTACCAAACCCCATGATATCTCCTACTGAAATTCTTCTATACAGTGTGTACAATTAAATATGAGGTAGAACCAAGCTTTTAATATATTAGAACTCCTCTGCAACTAGAGAATCAGAACAATCTGCTTTTTTCACTCACTTTTTTCTACCTGTGACTAAATCTTCAGTTGGGGGTGATAATCCTCATCTTCATCGACCCAAAATCTAAAATAACGGATAGCAGTATACTTGTGATGCATGTCTTGCTGATACATTATCCACCAAGCATTTTGCAGTGCAGTTTTCATTTTTGTTCTATTAAGCCAATTGTCTTCCTGGAGATGATAAATTATTATTCCAGTAGGGAGAATCACTGTGCCAGTTACACATATCTGTGAGTTCTTAAGATACACTCTGTTTAGTCTGACTTTCATAAAATATTGTACTGCCTGTTCTCAACAATAATGCTCAAATTCTGATGTGTTGGGTACTTGAGCATAACCGGAGCAAGCAGGAAGTAATACAACTGATGCTGTATTTTGTCACCTTCTATTTTTATTTTCTCTCCAGGATGCTTTTGAGGTCATGATTGGCACCTTTAATTCTCCTGCCAAGATTTGTCTGTTCACTGTATATGTTACATATTGGAATGAGAAGATATCCAGTGGTCCCTGGATGCCCACATCAATCTGCGGTAGGATTGTCACCACAGTTTTGCATACATACATAAATAAGTGCTCAAAATATGCATGTACACACAGATAGAAATATAGAGAATATTTTTAAAATTATCTATCACAAAAGGTTCTTCTGTCACCTTTGAATTTAAACCATTTCCAGTCTGAATCCCCACACTTGCTTAGATTTTTTTTTCTTCTATTTGAATTCTCTTCTTCCTTATTTTTCTGTACACTTCCCATGATCTTCCTCTGTAGGTGTTTGGCATTCTGGTTTATCTCTCTTCCTTTCTTTCCCTCTGGCTATTTACTGTCTGGTCCTTTTAACAGCTTTTTTTTTGAGTGTAACATGAGCACATTTGTGTTTGGCTTGAAGTCAAGCTCTGTTTACACATTTGAAATGAAGTAAAATAAGTTCCTCAACATTTATAATAATTATGAAGAGGTATAAAGAGATAAGAAGAGGTTAATCTTTGGTTACTAGGCAGGTATAAGCATCCTTTAATATTTGCGTATATATATTACTTCAAAGGAAACTTAGTATCAATTAAGTCATACAATTTTATTATTCATTAGAACACTCTCAAAGCTTCATATACTCATGCTTAACTAATTTGTCTCAAGTGTTAACAGCTTTAAGTATGGATGACACTTACTTAGTCTCTTTTATCTAGACCATTCATCTTCTCTCTCCCCTCACCTAGATTCCTCCTCTGTACTCACAGACTTAATCTGAAATGGCATAAATGAAATCAACAATGTTATTACATTGAGTTACTTCTCATCATAGTGATGTCCCTCAGAGGATCTCCATGAAAATCCACCCCAACCATTAGGCTGCATTTTTTACTCCCTTTTCCAAAGCTTTAGTTGAAATTGGTAGATTTTATTGATTGATGGAACTGCACACTACTACAGCAGTTTTTATACTGATGCCTATTCTCCTGTTGTGGAAATTGGTGTGACCACACTCCATATAGCCTCCAATTCACTCTTGGTGTCATAGCATCACAGTTTATATAGTGTTGAAATTTTAGATTGTGGTAACTATGGATAATTTTAAGAACTCCCCTAACAATCACCTAATATAACAAAGTGATTTACAAATTCACCTTATTTTCAGGCATGGACTTTGACACCTAACTGTCATTGAAACTCCTAGTATGACCCAGGGAAGTGATTGAGTCACAGTCCCTGGAGGTATTTAAAAGATGCGTAGAAATGATGCTTAGGCACATAGTTTAGTGGTGGACTTGGAAGTGTTAGGTTAACAGTTGGACTTGGTGACCTTAAAGGCCTTTTCCAGTCTAAATGATTCTATGATTCTATGAACCAGACTGCCATTAAATAATGTTCAGAATGCAATTTAGTGAAGTAACTAGAGCATGTAGACAACATGCCTGTCTTTATCCAAGGTAGTTTGGATGTCATTATAATATAGCATCATAACAACAAGGTTTGAGCACAGATTAAGCATGTAGTTCAGCAGCTAGCCAGTGTTGAAATCCAGGCTGCTATCTCCTCACGTTTTTCAGTATCTAAGTAGATGCCTGGGAGACTGGGCCAGGCACGTTTCTATGTTGCCATCACACCTTGTATATACACCCGATCGGTCAATCCACCAGCAACAGCAGAAGAGCTGTAACTAGTCAAAATCCTTTTCCCAGACCCAAGGGAGCAGAAATCAGCAGCTCCCACAGATTTGGAACGTGATGAAGAAAGTAACACAAAAAGGAACTGACAGTAGGAGGAAAAATGCATTTGCCTGGCTGGGAGATTGTACTGTGGACAGAGCTGCAAAACAGATGGGAGCTTCTCTGACCTTGCCTCCTCCAAATTTATCACTGGACACGTTTAATTAAAAACACATCAGATTAAGTCATTTTGTTATATGGGAAAATGGTGGAGTCCCTCAGGTACAATCTCTGTTGGAAGAAACACAGCAAGGACAAGATTCTTCATTACAGCAACAGAAA
This sequence comes from Columba livia, assembly GCF_036013475.1. Lineage (NCBI taxonomy): Eukaryota > Metazoa > Chordata > Aves > Columbiformes > Columbidae > Columba > Columba livia. Next base: position 155,892,896 of record NC_088603.1, on the reverse strand, counting down.
TCAGATGCAGAAATAGTTTAAAGCCCACCCTACTGGGGAATTGAATAGCCGTGAGAAAAGCAAGTATATTGGCTTGTGCTCTTTTATTTCTCTGGTCAGCAAGAAGACAGAGTAACTTACAATAAGTGTGAAACACCCAGTTGAGACAAATTATGTTCATGTCGTTCCTTTATTTCCCCGTTTCCCTTATAACCCATGTTTCTCTTGTATCAACCACTTTTCCAACCCAATTTGCTCTCTCTGGGACTGTCTGAAACTTAGATAATTAAAAATCACATGTGAGGAAGTTTTTGGAAATTGCAAGATAAAAAGAACAAGTTATTAAGAAACAAAAAAACAAACACACAAAAAAACCCCACCATATCATCATCTTACAATAAATGCTCTACAGTGTGATCATCAAGAACATCAAATTCTCTTGAGGTATTAAAATTAATTTTAATTCGATGTTTAGAAATGAGGAACTAGTAATTTAATCTGAGACTGGACAATTTATTAAAATTGGGGTGCTTTATTGATGGGTGCTAATAGTAGAATTTACCATTTGTAAATTTCCTTTTGAATTCTTTTTAAAGGGATGCAGTCTTCATGGTTAAAGTTATATATGTATATTTGCTCACACGCTCACAGAGTATGAACATATACTGCTTGGTTCATTTTCTAGAGGTTGTTAATAGATAAAGTCCTTAGAAGTACCTGTCCAAATACTCTTTCTCTGACCAGACTACGGTCAAAATCATGAAAGTGTTTTAAAACAATATCAGTTCCTTTCCCACAAAGACTTACTAATAGCAAATAAATATGTGGGCTCTAAGCCACGGCTGACAGGCAATAACATTTAGAGTAATGCTAGAGTAAGCTAATCGCTTAATACATGTTAAAGTTGTCTCTGTCTTTCCCAATATAAACAAAAAAATCCCCACAATTGCACAAACAGTCAGAGCTACAAATTCCATGCAAAAGTGAGACTACTCATGGTAGAATCCAGTATTGCAATTCCTTAAATGACCATCCTGAGCATCAGGAAACCAGAAGTAATCTAATTTTTTAACAAATGCAGTTCCTACTCTTATTGCAGCTCCTTCACCTAATGAGATGTTAATGTCAATAATGCAGGGATGGTGAGTTCACTTATAGTTTTAATAATACCTTCAGTAAACCTTATACTTACACTGATAAATATATCTTTTTTTTTTTTTTTGGTATCTGAAATGGTCTTAAATTATCAAAGAAGCTCACCAAGTACATTAACACGAGAGTCCAGAGGTTATTAATATTAAACATTATATCTCTGTGAAGATAGCATTAAGAATCTGATATGAACCGACAAAAGCAAATGCATTTCAATTCAAACTTGCTACCTCGTCCTTAATTCACTTTGGAGTGTCTACCAGTGGTGTTAACATTGATGCAAAGTGGCATGCATGTTTAGGATGCCCATAGGTGTACTGGCAGAGGGAAGTGTCTTTGGGCCATTCTCTTGGTCATGTAGGGAATTTCTCTGGTTTCCACAGATTCAACTCAAACCTTTAAATGTTATGTTAAGAAGTTTCAAGTATTTTCTTAAAGGTCAGTCAAGCAATTAAAAATACAGTGCTGCATAAGATTGCTTGGATTTTTTAAAAATTTAATTACAGCAGTCATTTACCTTTTAATTTTTTCATTCAATTTACCAGGCTTTGGCATCTTCAGATTTTCAGGTCCTATCTTGAATTGGAAACAATCTTCTTCTATTTCTCTTTCCCCCAGAAAATTAATTTCTAAGTCTGAGATGCTATTTTTCAATTACTCAATTAAACATTTGAACCTTTGTCTTTCAATAACTGTCTTCCCATTTCATTATTTGATCTGGAGAACATGCATAAATGTTCTCAAGCAGACATACACACATAGAAGCAGACATAACAACACACACGAACTATCCTTAAAACTTTCCCATTTGTAGAATGCTTAGCGGACAGATCAACATATATTTTCTTCAGCAGTGAAGCTGGTCTAAGACATGTCCTATTCCCAGCCTCTTCTTTCTGATTCAGTGATGTAATGCAACTGTTTGCCTTATCTAGTGAGTTATAGCACTTTACTGAACTCAAATACTTCCCAGATAGTTTCTCTTTTTCCCTAATGGAGGTTATTTTGATGGTGTGGTGTGTGGTGTCCTCCTGCAGCAGCTACTTCAGCACGTGCTGAAAAGAAAGAAGGTGGGTTGTGAAGCCCAAACTTTTCCACAGAAACTCGTCAAGCATCACTTTGGTGCAAAAGCAAGTCTGTCATGTCATGGAGCTGTGAATTTAAGAAGGTACAGGCACCTGAGAGTGAAGGCGTATTGTAATACAACCTCACTGTGTCAACTGCTAGCATGATATTATAATAGCCTCCCTCTATAAAGCAGTCAAGCAGATTTAAATTAAATTAGAAAAATCACCTCAGGAGGGGAAAGGAAAAGAGGAGTAGGACTATCAAGTGCCAGGTACTAGTCTGATGCAAATTAAATGACTTAACGTGATAAATCCCTCAGCAAATGGGCTTTTAGAATAGAACCACTGACAGTCCCTCCATTTTAACAGTGCTGCCAAGCCCTTCCATATGAAAGCATAAAACGATCATCTGCTGTGTTTGGTCTAGATTCAGCTCCCTCCTCCTTGCTTCATAGACCACATACAAACTGTTTTGGAGACCAACTGACATCAGTAATTAGACCCTCCCTCACAAGAACACACTGACAGGTACCTCAGGCAGTTCCAAGTCTTTCTGTTCAGATTTATGCACCCTCTGTCCTGAAAAAGCCCCATTCCAACCTTCCCTCAACCTACCCAGAGGGCAGAGCATCTCTGGAGTTTTAATCAAAAAAGTTGAGAGCTAAAATAAATTTCTCAAATAAGGTAAAATGCAGCTACAAGAAGAAATATAAAAAAAATAAAATCTGAGAGTTCATCAGTGGCTTCCAGGAACCAGAAACACTGTGGAAGTGAAACAGGGTTGCACTTAAAAGCATTAAGAATGCAAATCCCAGAGTCTGATCTATGCAAAGTATTACAAAAAGCATGATTTTTAGAGCATGTCTCTGTCTTCACAATAAAACTCTCACATTAGTAACCTCTGATAAATCAGAGGTTTATCAGATAGATAAATCTGTCTACTTATAGACTAGTCAACAGTACACAACTGAGAAATATGGAAATAACAAGCCTTTTTTCTCTATGTAAACTTGGCCTCACTTCTGTCTTTAGGGCCAATTGTAACTCAAATAATTTCTGGAAATTTAGTATGAAATATAGTGAAAGTAACAGGCTATTACTCATCTAATTGCCTATCAATTTAGAGAGGTATAAAATGCATACACTTTAAAGCTATTACCCTAAGAACAAAATTTTCATACTGGTTCACAAACTGTCCAGCTCCATGAAGATCAAGTAATTTTCTAAAAATCATTTCACCACAACATCTTGCAGTTGAGGGTGCAGGTAAAAAGTACATCTCTGTCACCTCAAAGAACTAGAGAGCCTATACAGAAAAGGTACCCAAGAAGCTGCCCAACTCTCAGTTCCGTTGTGGTTCTCCAGTTTCTCCCAGTTCAGCTATAAATGGGTTGGTGTGTGGAGACTAAATACTTATATTTTCAATGTAGTGAAAGATGAGGGGCTTGTCCTAACCCAGCTGCTGTACTACAAAGAGTTTAGGATCTTTTATGTCTTGTCTGATCTCATGCAGGATTAATTTCCCTTAATTTTGATTATGGGAGAGTTAAAGATATAATCTAATATATTTTTCTAGGTTTTCATTATAATCAATGAAGGGGAGAAAACAGCACATGTGCAAAACAATTTATCTGTCTGAGGACAGGATGACTCATCCCGGATAAATATTTATCTCCTTTGACTATAGAAGAATGATTAGCATAGATTAGAAATCTACTTTTAGATAGCGAAAGGGCAGGTAAATTCTATTCTAAAGCAAAAAATTCTAAGGTGTTTTTCTGTTAACTATGAAGACATTGTCCTCACATACAGGACTGTTTTGGATGCCTTTCAAGCATACTTTTATTGTGGTAAACATCTAGACCCCACAGTGGCATATGCAAAGGAAGAAAATACACAAATATTTATCCCAAAAGGAGAGCAATTTTTGTATACAGGGAAGATGTGACAAATCTCTGTGTATCAACAGAGTGAATCAGAAACTCCCTCAATGCTTTCCCCTTTGGGAAACATTACGGTCCCTGTTGGATCTGATGCAGTGAAGGATAAGGGATACGTCTCATTCGTTCCTCTTCCCACTCAGCACTGCACGGATTACAGTGGTGTCCTAATTTGAAAGTGAGTTAAATTTCTTCATGCGGTTAGAAACTTTTGTTTTCCATAGCTAACATGGTCATTGTTTGAGAACAAGAAGATAACACCCAGGGACAGAGTCAATGTTTTTTCCACAAGTAACTTTCCAGTTTCTTTGAGTTAGAACAAAGAGATCATAAGAGCTTGCTGTTGTCTTAGTTGTTGTTGTCTGTTAGCCAAGGTCTTTCTGAGCCCTCTGCCTTCAGGGTTGAGGCAGTGAGGAAGGGGGGCATAGATGGGGCAGATCTTGACAGATATCCAGACTGATCAATGAGAATATTCCATGCTATTAGCATTAGGCTTCATATTTAAGGAGAGTTGGGATTTTCCTCTCCTCTCCTCTCCTCATCATCATAGCAGTCTTAGAATAGGAAAAAAAAGCATCATCTTAAGAGTACTTTTCTCTTTCTCTTTACTGGCTATATAGTGAAATTAAACTATAGATCTCATTTTTGAAGGATAAAGTTACTAAAAACATGCTCCCTGAAAGGTGCCAAAAGACCAGCGTATACGTAAAATAACACTTACATAGACACTCCCTGAAATCAATAGGGACTGAAGAGTACAAATTATTTTAGATATTTGCCTCTGTCTTTTTTGTACTTCATTGTCCCATCTATAAGATAAAAATAACAGATTCTTGTCCTCCCAGGAGCAGTGAGCATAAAGTCATTGAGGATGGTAAGACTTCTTAGCATATGTAGATTGAAAGTGCAAGGCACGTCTAAAGCAGGGTGGTCAGAAGTCATGGCAGTTCCCAAAACCAGGAGAAATAAGAGTGAGTGCAAGAGCATTTATGCTTTGGTCACAGTCCACATGGTTGAAAAAAAATGGACAAATCCCACGCCAAGTCACATCATAGCCCAAAGGCTATGAAACATTTTGGCAGTGTTAAGCATGACTGAATGAGTATTTAGGATTATTACAGCTGACACACTGCATCTTTTGCCAAATATGTAAGATCAGCTGTGTAAGGAGGACATGAGATTAAAGTGCTTCAATAGTGTCTACCAGATCTGAGCTTTGACATGGTTTAGCTTTGACACTAGTTCCTTGTATGCCCTGTGTCGTTACCCATCTCTGCAAGTTCAGTCTCTGCCCTTGAATATGAGAGTGTCAAAGCATATATAAAAAATAATGTATATACCATAGGGTCATGGTATCATTCTTACTTTTGTGTATTTAATGTAAAAGAGGAAGTGTTGTGTGTATTATATGTTTAGAGTTATTATAGCTTAGGCTTGACCATATACTTCAGAAATATTAAAAAATATCAGCAGAGGGGAGTTATCAGTGAAGAACCACAAATGAAGATCTAAAGAATCTGGAGCTGATAATCATTTGGGTAAGATCTATATCCAGTGCTGAGAGCTCACATGTTTCTTGTTAAATAAGATGTATAAAATTTCCTTTGTTTTGACAGAGGGAAGGTGATTAAATCTCTCTTGAAACTGGAAAGATTATGACCCAATTCCCATTTAGGAGTTCTGTTCTGTGCCTCAGTAACCTCTATTCAAATTTTACCACCATGAGTGCATTTTCCCTACTTAGACTGCCAGTCCTTTACAGTGATCTTAGCAAAATGAAACCCTGGTCATTTTGTTCCTTTATGTGCTGTTGTAGTACAAATAGCAACTATATTAACCAGTAATAATACTTTGTTTCCCCTGGTTAATTCTTTCAGTCATGTTCCAAATGTAGAAGCAAAATAAAACTTTCTCAGAAACAATAAAAAATAATTGAAGGATATTCATCTTATGGCTATTCACCATCTCTTTATTATTCTAATGTGAGCAACTGCTAAATTAAATAACACTGCGTTTATCGGTTGAAAGGGAATCTGAATGGCTTTGTAATTCAAAAACAGGATAACATTTCTTCTTTAAGCAGTGTCATAGCCTCATGCTATCTATACACAACAAGCCCCTTTATTTATAGTACAGCAATGTGTCGTAAGTTAAAGGATGAAACACCTTCTGGATGAAAATGTAAATTAAAACATGCTGATTCCTTGCTCACAGAAAGTCTCAATTTGTTTTTACAAATGAATAAATTTTGCCTGCTAGGTGGTGATATGTTCATAGAAGGAGCCTTGTTCTGCAGTAGCTTTGCAGATAACAGCACTCACAATCCTCCTTAACTCACCATCAAATAATGACCAAAAGGAGGTTCCGTACGGACTGGTGACAAGAAGAACTTTCCCATGTTTTGAGTTTCAGCTCCCTCAGTATAACAGCAGCTCAAGCAGTCTCAAAGGCTGTCCCAGAATCTCACTGCAAAAATATTAAAAACAAACAAAAAAATCCCCACCTTCTAATTTTCATCCTCGTATTTGCAAAACTTGTTTGGCAATTAGGCTTTGCGCACATTGTCTTTCAGCTTAGATATCACTGTTCCCTCCCTGATGATTATTTCCATCCACCAACCTTGGTTTCTTAACACTTAGGATGAGAACTGGCTTGGTCCTCTTCTATCAGCTGTGGTCTCAATTTTGTCTCATCTCACAAGCATGCTCCACATCTGCTCTAGTTTGAGTTCATCATCTCAATGACATGGATTGGATATTGCAACAATGAAGGACACAGCATATTTCAGGGTCAGTCTCTGCTCTGGAACGATCCTCCAGCAATTTCATTATTTTAGAAGCACATATGAGTTAGAGAGAAATCTGAGTCTCGAAGGTGATGATAGTAAATTCAACACACTTATAAACAGTCTCAGGCATTGAAGCCCAGGGGAAAGAAACCCAATTTCTTTACTACTTTACTCTCTTAATCTCTGAAACTAGGAAGCCTGTTGGGAATGGTCACTGGCCCTTCCTACCTCCTAAACCATATTTGTGAGCTGCTTGAGACAGTTGCTGTTTGCAAACACTAAAGTCATGCCACAGACTGTGAACAGTGTGGTGGTATGAACAACCAAGCACCAATATCCAAGGCAATTTCTTTGTGCTGTTTAATCTATTGTTAAAGCTTTAGCCCACACCATATGCCACCTCCTCGTATAATCACTTCCACAAAGATAAAATTAATCTTTTGGATCTAGAGTCACTTAAACATCCACTTTTCCTAATGTATATATGAAACAAGGACTAGTATAGTTCCTCCCTTTACTGGAATGGAAATGAGATTTCTGCTACTCTATTTGCAATAAGTTTGTCATTATAGTTCAGAGCAGAACTTTCCTTGTACAGAATGCACAAGGACTTTGAGAGGTATGAGTTCATCTGCTGCTGAAGAGCAGCTTATTGCCAGGCTTGGCAAAAAATAAGCTTTAATTGTTAACATTAAGTTTATAGATATTTGAAGGTATAGAATGGTTCTGAGGAACAGGATGCTCTCCAGATGCCTCATAACAAATGGTTTGTTTCTGTTGCCTAAGCTTAGTGAAACTGGAGATGCTTTATAATATCTGAGATATCCTTGTGGCAGATAGGGCGGATATGGGGGTTCTAGAAGATGTGAAGCAGAAGGTAGAAGTCACATTGAATACTCTAAATGCTACACATCTGTGTTTAGGCACCTGTGTCTCTTCCACAGTGTCCCGTAACTCCACATTGTGAAGCAGATAGCAAAATCAAGCCACTGACAGTTAAAATCAATAAACTTCAAAAAATAAATAGGCATTCACATTCTGGTGACTGAGACAAGTAAATGACCATTTAAATTTAGCAAGGGACTGCTTAAGTTCTCCTCTCCCCTCTACTTCTTTCTTTTTAAAGCAGGGTAGTTTTCTGTGTTATTTGACATTATGGAAAAATCACTGTGTGGAATTCCAAAATCATTGCTACAGTTAACTCAGATTAAATCAGTATTATTGGCCTCAGATTACACTTCGACTTGGTCCAAGACATTTCCCATTTATTCTCTGTATTTATAACTACTGATTGATTAAATAGCTCTAAAACTACATCTAGTTAAGCAGTTACTCCTGTACTTAAGTAACCATTCCCATTCTATGAAAATTATGCATGGGCGTAGTTCATTTACACACTCTGTCTTCCTACTCTCACTTTTCTATCAGAAGCTCTTAATAAATACAGTTTTAGATCTCTAAAAAATATCTTTTCTAGAAATAGCTTAATATTTTGTCACAAACACAGGAAATGTAACAAAAGCCCAATTCCATAAAGGTTAAAGCTTTTCCAACCTAACTCTTCCTTTTTTATATCCCTTTAATTAAGAAGCTGCTCTGATTTATCCATCAAAGCAGCTTTTTTTCTTCTAGTCTACAAGGAGCTAAAACATCACCTGGCAATTCCTTAATTTCAGCAGCCCATTTAAGCACAAGCGAAAAATCCACAGTGCCATAAACTGTGTTTTACTCAGATCTCTATCTTATTTGATTGTATTGAATATTAGCCTATTTTGGAGCTATTTGCTATTTTTTTTTCTGAGTTTATCCTATTATAGGTAAAGGGAATATCCAAAATCTCAGCAATGGTTAGAAAGGCTTCTCCCCTGCACTGTATACCTACGTATGAGTGGCTTATGGTCTAAGCAATTACAAACCTCCACAAGTGCTTCTAAATGGTGAGGGGTCATTTCAGTGTTGAGTCTGTGGTTCAGGCTGGCAGAGTACTGCTGTATCCTGTACCCTTTCAGCATCGTCTTCATGAGACCTTGTTGAAAGAGATGGGACAGTTAGGTTATCTTTCAGGAAAACATGTTTGATTATCTAGTGGATGAGGAAAAGGCAGTGGATGTTGTGTACTTAGACTTTAGTAAAGCCTTTGACACTGCACCCCACAGCATTCTCCTGGAGAAACTGGCAGCTCATGGCTTGGATGGGCATACTCCTCACTGGGTAAAGAACTGGCCTGACAGCTAGTTGTGGTGAATGGATTCAAATCCAGTTGGTGGCCAGTCACAAGTGGTGTTCCGCAGGGCTCAGTATCTTCTTCACTGGAAGGGTTTTCAGGCACGGAACAGGCTGCCCAGGTAAGTGGTTGAGTCACCATCCCTGAAGGGCTTCAACAGGCTTATGGATGAGGTTCTTAGGGACATGGTTTAATGCCAGAGTTAGGTTATGTTTGGACTCAATGATCTTGAGGGCGTCTTCCAACCAAAATGATTCTATGATTCTACCTCTAGTAACAGGGAAGAAGAAAAAAATTCCTGCTGTATTTCTCATAGAAGGTTGGTGTGAAATTCAACCAAATAAAGATAGATACGAACCACATAGATAACTAGACCTAAGTCTTCCTGCTCTTCTTTATAAACAACTAAGGGATACAGGCACAATTAGTACAGTCAATCTCATGCTCAGGTAGACATCCATAATAAAATCAGATTAATTGTGGTCTTGAGATGCTTTTTTCTCTTCTTTGGCTTTAAAGAAAGCCTGAATCACCTAGCTCTTGTCTCTGCATTGCCTTATAGACACCTAAAGAGAAGTGAGATAAACTTACTCCAGTGATCTAACTGTGATATCATAAAAAAGAGTTTAATCAATTATTAAAATCTACCTATAAAAATAAGGAGTCAGAAAATTGTTTTATCTTAACATAAACACTATTCATACATATTGAATGATTTGAATAAAGTGATCATGTGATCAGGCCTCATCCAAAATAAATTTATATTTCTCCATGATACCACAGCATTAAGAGTAGATGTTCATGCACACAAAACAAGTACACAAGTGGCATATTAAAAGTTGCTTTGCAATTGTACCAGTATTTATAAAATAGTCTATGGAGGGAGAATATGCTCTGTTGCAAGGAGTGATGGTCACCACAACAAACCTTCAAGTGTTTAAAATCCAGTTTAGACATCTACGCTAACTGTGCCAGATTAGCTTTATGTGGAAAAAATGTTACTTTAAAGTTTGGGTCACCTAAACTATTTTAGAAATCTGACACGTGGCACAAAAGGCATTTAGCCTTGTGCCATCTTTCCTGTTAAGTAGCAACTGTTGGGCGTGTGCAAGTGCTACATGTTTCTGTACCAGAAAGAAGCAAAGTTCATTATTTTTTTACCTTGTGTGGTACAGAAGATAACATCCTATAACAGTGTTATCTCTAATTTTTTGGGCGGCCTTTTATTTTTTTTTTTAACCTTTGAGGAAACAAAAAATTATAAAATAGAAACAAGTCAGAAATCTTTCCCATTAATTTATCAAAAAGGAAAATAATTTAATGAATTGTACAGTGCTGTCCAAACTTTCTTATTTGGGACCTTGTGTATGTACAGATTATTTTGGCTAATCCCTTAATGATGTCATAAAGTACATGTGATTGTGAATTCCACATAGCCATTAAGATGCTGGTGTTGAATATGATTACTACCTTAATCACTGCCTTAACTATTTGCCAGATTTTGCTTATATCAGGTTACTTGCCAGAAAACAAAATTACTTGCCAGGTAAGAAAACAAAATAAGGAAAAGTTGCCTCTCATTCACACTTTATTTTTTCAAAAGAGCAAAAAATCCTCACTAGGCGAAGTGCAGAAGAGTTAGTTTATATAGTAATTGTTAATACTGTTATGTGTATTTAGTTCCTGTGCTAAGGTCATAGGTTTGAATTGTCTTGACTAGAGGTGTGACATATTCAAATTGAACTTTTAAAAGCTTGAGGCATGAACACTTACAGCTGTCATTGTAGATTCTGAACTGAATCTTTTTTTCCATGCAGTGTGTACAAAGAGGCTGCATCCTTTCCAGGGACAATAAAGGTTTGGGTTGTTTTCTGCTTATTGTCTGGCACTCTCAGCAGAAAAAATGGACACATGCAAGAACCTAATTTGAGGTGGGAAATTTTACAGAAACACTGAATGTTAAAGAAATAAGTGAAATGGTGCCATAGAAAGGTTTTCATGCTGTAGAAGCTTATGCAAACATCCATAAGCTCCTGTTCAGTTATTTTAAACCACTGGAAAGTTGTATTGATTTTATAAATCAGAATGAACAGCAGTTAAGAGCCTTTCATTTCTCTAAATTTTAAAAGGTATATAACAGAGAATATGGTATTTGGCATCGAGAGATTAATTTCTTTCTCCAGAAAGGTAAGGAAAGATGACCCTCTCAGAATCTTATTCTAGGATAAAATAGGATCAAATACAAGATTTCACCCTTTGACTAGAATAGTAAATGGTAATATTTGAACTGTTTTTTACCTGCAAACAGAGACACTGGTGTTGTAACTGCCAGTCCAATAAGATAATAGCCTCAAGAGAATACATAAAGGTTTTTTAATTCCTATTGTGTAAATTGACCAGTATTATTTTTATATACAGGGTTTTGGGTTTGCATTCAGTCAGGAAAACAGGAAACTTTTAAATAAATATATTATTTGCATGGGGGCGGGGAGGGAGGATATATAAATCTTGATGATTCTAATAGATTTTACCATAAAAAAACAAACTGATAAAGCTCACCTGAATCTCCAGATATCTGAACAGGAACTAAACTATTGAGATTTAAATTGTGTTAATTGCAGAATCATGATGTTACTCATTATATAGAGCTTCAGGTATTCTCTGTGGGAAAGAGTTCATTGAAGGATTCTGCAAGCTTTTTTATTATCATGCTAAGGAAATTGTTCTGAAATACCACTTTTTTTTGGCCGTCTACAAATATAATCATTCAGTTTTCATCTGAGCATGTTCTTTTAGAGTTAATTTGAAAACCAAAGAATTACATAAAAAGAATTTTTATATTTTTGCATAATAATGATATTAATTCAAGAATGCCTTGACAGCTTAAAAGATTAATTGAATAGGCCTGCCTGGCATATAGGCAAAGGTTCTGTTTTATAAATGAGTAACTCGATGCAGAGAGACTGAACGGCAGAAAGAGAAGCTTAGGTCCTAGCTCCACACTGTCTTCAGCTAGAGCAGCACGGAAGAATGTTTATAATTTTAAGGATGTAATTAAGTGTTATTACTGTTAATTCAGTTGCTTATGTTCTGACTGCACTAGAAATTCATGCAAACGGTACTTAACTGCTGTCTCAATTTGAAGAGATCAAGGAAGAGCATAGATTCAGACCTCAGCTAACTGGCACGTTATATACTGCAGTAGCCAAAGATTTCAATGTCATTGCTTGTCTAAAAATATAAACAAGAATACACACAAAAAATGACTTAATTAAGTGATCTGAGGAGCATTTGGAAGCTTATCAGTATTCTAGAAGCTACTTAGAAAGCCTTCAAACCTTCACAGTCTGTACAGAGAGAACTGGGATCTTTATTCTAAGGGTCTTGATCTTTTTATTTTTATCCTTTAATTTGCCCTGCTTTCTGACCTCTAAGACCTCTTGACCTCTCTAAAACTTACGTATTTTTTCCTGAACTTGGACCTTTGACACAAAAGACAAAACTTTCTTGTTCATCTTTTCCCCATCGCAGTAGTCTCCATGAAGCTTAGTAGAAATAACAGGTATGGAAACTAATATTTTCCTTCAGGAGGATGAGCTGCTAATGCTTGTCTTACTGGGACTTGAACCTAACTCAGTAATAATGAAATCCAGATTTATGTGTACAAACACCATTGCAAGAATTGGAAATGTGATTGTTGAATATGACTTAGTTGTCAAAATGTATCTGTTTTCTTACAGAAACTCTAAGACCTGTCTCTGTACTCACTGGGGAAAACAATACTTTCCAAAGAGTTTATTATCTAATCTGTTGCCCCAGATATTTAAGTCTTGTAACTTCTGTTACTTGCTCAGTGGTTCTTCAGTCTTAACTCCCATCACGTTTGTGCTCAACCTCTCCTTGTGCTTCACTTTCCAAAATGCACTATGATTGACATCCGAATGACCATATTTAGCATAGCGTAGCGTAGCATAGCAGAGCAGAGCATAGCATAGCAGAGCATCGCATCGCATTGCATCGCATCGCATCGCAGATCAACACTCCCACCAAATTTCGTGTCGTGTGGAAACTCACTGAGGGTGCACTTGATCCCTTTGTCCAGATCATTGATAAAGGTATTAAACAGAATGGGTCCCAGCACTGAGCCCTGGGGAACACCACTGGCAGCAAATGAATTTAACTCCGTTCACCACAACTCTTTCATGTTGTCCATCCAGACTGTTTTTTTACCCTGTGAAGAGTATTCTGTAGTCCAACTGCATCTGCATATTTTGACTAACTTATCATGGAAGAAACAGATTGACATTTGTCACTGCCATCTTTTTTTCATTTCTTTTGTTTTTTTTTTTATTTTCTCTCCACAAATTCTGCAACTCAGAGGCCTTGTCTTTTGTGGCAAAGTATCACTCATGCCTGAATTTTACACTGTTTTATGCCTATTCAACTCTGATATCCCATGGCAAGCGAAGATCTGATTCAGTTTATCTTTGTATTGATAAAGGAGATAAAGGAAGAAAGAGAGAGATTGCAGCATGTAATAATTAATTAAAATGTCACAACCACAGACACACTTAATAGTTTTATTTATGCTTATATTCAAAGGCCTGAACAAATTACTATTTCTTTACATGTATGTTCTCAAATAAAAAGGGTCTTTGGGTTGGAGGTCATAGTTCTTACTCAGAGAGATACTTTCTCCCTAAAACACATGGTCTTGTCCATGCATCTTGGTAACACACATGCAGTTTGTGCAATTTTGTGTTGTTTTGCAGGTCTGGGTGCTGTGGCACAACACTTATTGCAGAGGCTAAAGGTGTCGCAGGGGACATGCTGAATGATCTTATATGTAACCTACCTCCGTCATATTTTCTTTTAGAGACACAGCTTTTTTCTTCCGCATAGCTGCAGGTGAACTGAGAGTGGAGCAAAATTAATTTAACACACAGATAAAAGATAATAATTTAATACTTAGATATTAAGTTGTGCTATGAATAGGGGTAAAAGAGAAAAAAAGAGAGAAGCTACATCACTAGCTAGCTAGCATGTGTTGCATACAACATATTATTTTCATCAGGGAAATTGAGAAGAGGAAAATAGAGTGAGTGTCCACTTAATGGTGTCTGGGGATATTTCAGATTCAGATTTATTGCCTCTAGAATTACAGGCACTCAAAGCAATGAGACAAGTAACAGGAGAAGAGCTTAACCGCCTTGCACGTCTTTATCAGATACCCTCAGATTTTATGTGATTTTTGAGAAAGTTATGCAGAGTATGTTTTCCTGAGTACATTAAAGATGCAGACATGCCTTAAGGTTACGTTTCTGAAAGTAATTAGTTTTACTGTTTTGCCAGTTGAATCTTCTAGAGGACTGTGACAAGTTTAGTTTCCTGTGAGTTTTTTAATTTTAATAATCTGCCTTTAAACATATGAATTGCTGACAAATTAAATGGTTTTTCCTCTAACAATAGCTATAATCTAAATGCTTTGTCTGGAATCCCATAAATACTGCACATTTGGCCAGCAAATGATTCATGTTGCATTAAATTACATTTCTGTTTTCCTGGGCTGCCTCTTCAAATTTTCTTGACACTTCAATTCATTAAGCAGATGGAGATGGAACATGTGACTGAAATATTTTGTTCAATAACACTTAAGTTCATTCCCTGCAAACCGATGTAATCCACCATTTTCAGAGGAGGGCTGTTTCACTTCAGCACCTTTCCTAATAACTGGTTGAAGGCTCCCTTACAGAAATCTATTTCTGGCAATTCATGCATAGTTGATTAAATGCCTCTATTTAACCCCGCCTTTCCTTTGATAGATGCAAAGAAGCTGAAACTGGAAAGCTGTTGATTAAGATGATATTGGACAATTAATTATGCATTGTAGTAACCTTTGACCGAAACAAACACTTCCTTTTTCTTTTAATCAGCTGAAATGAAAAGTGATCAAATAATTACATGTTCTTGTCTACCAATCAAGCTGTAGGTAGAGATGTTAAGAGGAAATCAAGCAGAACCTTAAAGAAAGTAACAATAATGAAGCAAATGCAGAAGAAGAAATAAATCTCTTGAAATTAATAATGATATTTTTTTTTTTCACACTTCAGCATGATATAAACAAGTGAAGCCCCACTGAGATGGCTTCTGTACTCATCTTCATGCCACTTCCACATGCAAAGCTATTCCTCCTCTCTTGCAGCTTTGGGGGAGCTCTGCACATCTCTTTAGATGCACTGGAAAGCGAGTACTTAACTACTCATACTATCAGTTCTCTGAGCAGTGTCATCTGAGCTGTTACTAGATGCCTGTCCTTCAGCTACGAGAGTTACACAGGTATCTTAACTAGTGATGTCCAAATTAAATACCTAACATTAGCAAATTATACCCTGGTCAGTATTACTTGCCTTCTTTGGTTTTGAAAAGCTGCACCTCTGTGTGTTCTGATTCAATGAGATATGACTACACAGTTAAAATATTCAGAGTAGAGAATAATAAACATAAACAAGCCTATTTGGTTAGCAAGTCATTAAAACAGAAATAGGTCTTAGTCAAAATTATTAAAACAGTATAGGAAGAACCTCCAGATTTTTTTCTGTCAAGTTTGTTAAAAATTGCAGAACAGTTCTCCTTTGTAATTAGACAAATGAGCTTGGGTATCTGTAGTTCTGAGTACTTAAAAAGTGCTCCTTTGTTGTACTCAGTACATATATTTATTATACAAGAATAGAATGTTATTGAAATGCATTTTCAGATCATTATGATCTGAAATGATCAGAATGATCATTAATATCCTTAGTATTAAAATGCTTTTCTAATCCTAGAAGTTTTCTTTGATTTTTAACAAAGTTTCAGATAGTTCCTCAGGTACGTTTTGCTTTATTTTGAATACTGAAACAATAAAAGCTGCATTTAATTCAGTGTGTAGAAAACTATTTATTTGCCTTCATACAGAAATGTTTCTTCCTTTTCTAAAAATCCTCATGCAAATATGAAGATTTTCTTATTATTTTTAGGAGGACCAGCAGGTTATGCAACATATAGTGCTGAGGTGGGATGGAGTGCATTGTTCTCTCATGAATATCACTTTTGATCACATCATTAAGTACACAGTCCTGCCATACAGATGAGCAGGGTGTCTGTGACCCAGTGATGTGGATATTAATGAGCACCTTTCCTTGCATCTGACTTTGATTGAACTTTTCATCACCTCTGCTGTTTGGAGAGCTTTGCATCTATTCCAGTTAAGTCCTTGCAGAACTCATTTAATTTCTTTTACATGACTGACCTTTCTCACACATGACTGGCTGTCACAAGCTGAAGAGACTGATAGGTCTGGGTTTCTGAATCTTGAGCCATTTAATTGCATCAAGAGGCATTTTGCTGTAGAAAGGGAAAGAATACCCGATTACTTAACTCATTACATGCTTTAAAAATGATCCTGAGAGGTCAGACACAAACTTTCTAAAGCTCTTTCATTATTTTTGTTTGTGGTTTGGTTGTTTTTGGTGGGGTGGCAGGGGGGGAGGATGTTTATCTTTCTTCCTCCTTGACTACAACTGCATAATAAAAATATCTAGAAATAATTAATAATTGAATTGACATTCAGCTTAAATATCCAGAACACCTCTTTATCTTTAGGAGGTACAAAGGAATACATCTTATTCAATAGTTAATAATCCTTATTTACAGTACCTGGTTTTATATTGGCTTTTCTAAATCATTGTAGATTTTTCCCCTTTAGAACCAAACAGTTTTTCTAGTGTTGAGAGAATGAATTTTGTGGATATTTTTACTTTTTTTTTTATTATTATTTTAGTATATTAAAATTGACCATGTATCCTATTTTTTCTGAAAGACTACCATTTTTACTAAACTAGCCTAAAATCAAAGAAATTGTTTTAGGAATAGTGATGTATCCAATATGCTCAAACTCTGGTTTGTGTTTTTGTTTGTTTTAGATTTACATTGAGATTCATCTGACATTAGATATGGTTTCTAAAACCTGAACATCTAATCTAAGCTAGTCCTTATATTCCCTCTAATGCTTGTGAAGAGAAATAGACTCCTCTAGAGGCTACTTTGTCCTAATTATCTTGGATATCATAGGTTTTGATAAGTGGCTTCTGGCAATAGCAGTTTTTCATCAAAGGAGCCTGGATGACTATCTTAAACTAGATGCTTAATATTTTGTTGGTTAAAGCTAGGTGATGCAGACTCCACCCCATGTGTTGTGAGATACAGTTTCTTTTTCAGTCCAGTGCTGTACCAGGTTTTTTAATATCTGAGACACGTAAACCATGTTAGAGCTTCTCCAGAGGCCTCTCCTCAGTGTCCTTCATGCTATAGATGAGCCTGGTAACTTCATAAGCTTTAAGGATATCACCATACTGTACATAAGTCCAGCTCTACACTAATTTCCTGCATGACTTGTTACAGAAACTCAAAAGGTGAAGACAGTTTGTTGTTGGTGCTCAAGAAAATTCTGCCACAATATCTGCATAAGGAGTCAAGCAATAAGTACATGTGAATTACAGATTGTTTGTTTTGTTTTTTTGTTCTGTTTGCATTAAGTATAAATGGAAGAAAAATGCAAAGAGCCCTGGAATGACATTTATTTGTAGCATCAGTGTGATACTAGAGATAATAATTCAACTTTTTTTTCACAACTACAAAGTAGCAGGAATTAAAAACCTGGAGATTTAGCCTGATGACTTATTCAACTAATCATCAAAATAGTTCAACTGCAAGAGCAGTTCTTGGACAATAGCCAGGTAAGTAAATTCCCCATCTACACCTTAATTTCTGACCAGAAATCTACAGGGACACGTGTAGCACGTTAAAAAGATCAAACACATTCAAACATTGGCTCAGTTCCTCTATCCAGCTAATGGATGTTCTGTCACTTCCCATGTCACAGCTAAAATTAAAGCCTTTTTTCTCTATGAAGCCATCACTGAGAAAATACTGTAGGGTATATTTATGTTTTAGGAAAATAATAAATAATTCCATGTGGCCTGAAGAAGGCACTAAAGCTTATACATTTTATCCATCAGATGTAGGTCAAAGAGAATAGTAATAAAACTTGATATTTTATTGGAATTATTTTATCAATGTTTTCACTGAAATAAAGGAGTTTTATTCAGCATTTTCTTAAAATAAATCAGCAAATGACAATGCATCGTGTTTCTTTAACAGTCTGAGGATTAAGCTGTTGCCAAACTGGCCTGTACAGAGCTGGGCTGTTGAAACTGACCATCAGTTCTTAGAATAATAGGAGTCATTTAATGAATTCAATTATTACACAGAGAAACAGAAAATTTTTGGTTCAGATATTGTTCCAAATCTTTCTGCAACCTTAATATGGAAATGCTGGATTCCTTCCAGCATTTGATATAATGGAATTATTCTGTGATATGGAACAACAAAAACTGTACAAGAAGATAGAATAACAGATGAGCTTTAGAGACAGTCACATGATTTTTGTAGAAATGGAAACGATGGAAAAGTTCAGTTTGCACATGACAATTACAGCCAGTTTTCGTGTCATCAATGAACTTCTGGGGAACATATTATTCTCTTCATGAGGGTCTTCCTTTGAAAGCCGTGAAGTCCTGCACTGTTATGTTTAGACTCCTGTTTCTAAGATCCATGTTATTTTCATTCAAGTATTGACATGTAGTGCTGTGATTCACTGACGTGGAAAACTTATCACGTGAACAACAAACAGGGAAAATACTTGAATTATTGTCAATGTGCAGATGCAAAGTTGAAGTCACATGCTTCTCTGTCACTGACGCACCACAAATTTAAACCCTCATTTACCTGTGGTTTGTTGGCCTGCAAGTGGTTTGACATTTCCATTTTATTATACTAACTTATGAGTAAATGCAAAAGGAAAAAGTACCTTGAAGCCAAGGTTTTACAGAAGTCTAATATATTTCAAAGAGTTAAAACATCTGAAAATAACTCACTGCCCCAACAGAAATATGAAAGGACAGCTGGCCAGCCAGAGGAAAAAGTACTGCCAAGGTGCCAAGAGCCTTCAGGAAAAATTCATTTTCATGTCACCTATTAGTTGGATTTTTTGTTTGTTTTGTTGACTGGGGTTTTTTGTCCCCTAAATCTAGCTGGTTTTATTGTCTATTAGCATAATCTGGTCCTTTTTGGAAAGTGTTGTGATCATTAATTTGTCAAGGTGAAAAACCTTAAGAGAATAGTAGCATTATTAGTCCATGTTCCACTTCAGTCCATGTGATTACTGCCCCTGGTCAAACTTGGGAACAGGTTTCCCAGAGCTGCTGTAGAATATCTGTCCCTGGAGATGTTTCAAACACTATTAGACAAGGATCTGCTCTGAGCGGAGAGGTGAACCAGATGACATTCTGAGAGCCCTTTCCAACCTAAACTATTCTGGGATTGCATTGTATTTCTGGGACAGTGAATTGCTCACAAAAGCTAAGCTGAAACTGGGAATGTTCAACTCCTCAGAGCCAGTCTCCAAGGAAGATGATGGGATGAAACCCTTCAAAACCTTAGGTTCTAGGATGTAAGTAGGTACTTGGTAATAGTTTAGTTTCAGCATTAATAACTGAAAGTGCTCTGCCTTTCCCACCTTCTCCAATTTTAAACTATTGTATGGCTAAGTATACAGCGACTTAGAAGAGCTTTACATTTCAAGTCTCCTGATGTTCTGGAGTGCTTCGTTTTTCAAGGTTTCCTTATGTTCAGGATTTGCTTCCCTTTCCCTGGGCTACTTATTTACTACTCTAGTGTAAGAGTGTTATATTTACCTCTGTTGGAAATTTCCATCTGTCAAGGGAAGACATGGAACTCTCAGTTCCCAGTGAAAAGACATGCAGCCCTCCTAAATTAGTTGTTTGGTCAAACATTTTCTTGTCTGCCAAAACTTTCCCATTCCCTGTCACAAAGTACCACTCACAATGCTATGAAATTTTTCTCTTCTTTATAGATTCACTGTTCAATAATAGCTATTATAGGTTGTAAAGATAAGTATTTAGCATTATTGAGTATATACCTCTTGACTGTATGTGCCTAGCTTGGGTGGTCTGTATTATATTCCTGAGGCCAATCCCCTTAGACAAAAGTTCCTCTTACTATAACATAGTTGGATAAGGTTTAACTGACACTATGCTAGAAGTTGTCAGTGCTAAAATGAGAAAGTTCATCTGCTGTCTTCTAGCCCAACACATGGTTAGGTGGGTGCATATTATAAAATGTCTTCACTGTATATCTATAAACAAACCTCAAGCTTTTTATTCCTGATCTGGGTACATGGGATTTATAAAGATATACAGTCTTCTACCAATACTCTATTACTGTTTTGCTTCTCAGTATGGAAATAACTTCAAGAACAAGATATGCGGTGACTTTCCCTCCCAAGGTCTTTCCTTTAGTTTAATTCCTAGTGACATTGGCTCAGTGTTGCAGGGACAGTGTGAATGGTAAATTCACACCTGTCCCATATTTCACACCTTGTCAGAACCTGCCATGGCATGGATTCTGTGGGAGTGACAGTATTATTAAACATCTTCTGGCAGAAGCTTCAGAAACCAACACTCAGCTCAGTTATGCCAGGAAGGGCAGTATTTTTTTTTTTTTTTAATTTATTTTCTTTTTTGTAAGAACAGAAGAAAAACAACAGCTCTCTGCTGTGATACACAACTAAAGAAGGACAAAGGAACCCAAGAGAAATCCTTTTTTTGGAACTACTGTGTGGTAATATAGCCTAATAGTAACAAACAACAACAACAACAACAACAAAGCCACCATCACACTTCTTGAGAAAGGGAAAGTGAAAAACCATCTCAATGATCAAGATTTTTAGGATACTATAAGCCTTGAAATTCGTTAACTTTGGCTGAAGCTCAGCATATTGAAAACAAAGCTGATTTATTTTAAGAGAATTATCCCTATTCCTTCAACGTCACAAACACACTGCCTTAACTTAATTAGCTGGAAGTCTGGAATCACCAAGTTGACATCACAATAATTATTTTAGCTTTATAGAATTATCCAGAAAATCGGAATCAGATTAAGCATGTCATCAACACACATAATCAGTGCTGCACTGATTATGAAAGGACCAGGCACCTTTCCTATCCAACAGATTCATTCACCAAAAAAAAAAAAAAAAAAAAAAGCCTGGGAAATATTTGCTGTTAAATCAGAGGAACATGATTTCAAATGTGAAGTTTTAAGTAATAGCACTGAAGAAAATGGCACCAACTGAAATAAATAAAAGGACTTGCTCCTATCTGGTTTATGGTTTCACACTTTCTCCTCTATTTCTGGCTAATGAGAATGGAAGCTATACAGCAACTCTGAAAATCACATAGTGATAGCAACTAGTTTTGCTGGTCTCAGGAGCCAAGGAGTTTGCTATCATGTTTTATACACTTTATTACTTTAGAGATTTTATTTTGGGCCATACAAGGTCTTGGCAATTGTTTGATGACCAAAAGACCTGCCTTATCAGGTCTGTTCATCCACATACTTTAATGATGATTACATACATTTTATTAATAGCTGAGAATCTCAAGATGCAAAAATTTAGAGTAATGTTACATTCTCTTAGGCATGATGGGGTGAATTTTCAGCTTGATCAGATGTGAAGCCCCAAAATGAACATCTTCCTCTCTATTCATTGGGGGAAGGAGGAGTTTAGGTGTCACCTAAACTTCTAAACAATAAAACAGATTGTACGATTACCCAGATTTCTACTTGCACTGATGTCTCTATGAAATAATACAGTCCCCTGCATGTTAAGTCGATGGGTGTAATTTGTCTTAAAGTGATCTCCTGTTTCCATTCTCTACCTCCCCCCTCCTTTGCCTCTCTCCTCTGTACCAAGAGCACCAAGTTTAGACATCCTCCTTCTTCCAGCCACACTGGAGAGGTCATGCTCCATCTTGTCTGTGCTCTGAGCCCTGCAAACCCACAATGCTGTTGAGGTAAAAGTGTCTGTCCCATGGAGGGGAGCTGGGTTCAGAGCATCACGCTGGTGTGAAGGTGATGGAGGAGAGAAGTAATGAGATCCTGAGGGATGGAACATGAAGAGCAGGAGCTCAGTTTTTCTTACAGGAATGCCTTTCCCTCCTTTCATCCTGTTTTTTGGTTTGTTGTTTTTTTTTTTTTTTTTTCTGGATTACTGGCTTCAGTTTCTGGGCTGACCTTTTTATGAATAAATCCATCATCCCACTATTTTTTTCTTCTCCAGAAAACAAATAAAAATAGAGACTTTGGAGAAGTACTTGTAGTCAGTGCTGAGAGGAGAGTCTTAGTGCTCAAATACTACGACATTGGTTATTGTAGCAGTGCAAGTAACAATTTCATGTCTAAGAAAATTGTTGTATATCAAATACATGAGAAACTGGTTGAACTCTCCATCTTCTGAACTTCTTACAAACATTTTCTTAAAGTTGAATGGGTTTAGAAACCTAAGTAGTCAGAAGATCTTGGAGAACTGGACAAAAGTAGTTCCACGTTTGATATATTTATTTTAATAAAACAGTAAGTTAAATACATTAATATCCTTTGGGGGGGGGTGGAAGAAAAAAAAATAAAATAAAATACACCACACAACACAAACCACACACCAAAAAAAACCCCCAAATTATTTATTTTCAACAGCGTAAACCAGTTATTAAAACTGTTTTTAAATTAAAATCAACTCAAGTGCATTTGAGCACAAATGGACAGCACAGGGCTTTTTAAAGTAATCACTCTGAACACTCAGAACAGCTAAAAGTTTATCTAAGGTTAATTGAATTTACTTTTTTCTCTTGAGATAAAAATTGTGCTTATAGTCAGAAAAAATATATTAAAAAGTTAATTTGTTTAATTTTACTTCCATGTCTATATAAGCTTTAATTTTCTTCCTCGTTTCCCAGCCTCATCAGTGTGACTGCAGTGCTGCAAGAACTGAGAGTCAGGGTGTAACATGTCCAAGGACAATTCCCCCGGCTCTGCCAGATGCCAAGAGGAGTTTCAGAGCTGGGGTGGACTTTCAGATCTACTTTCAATTGCAGTATGATCTAGAGGGGTTGAACCAATGGCAGAAAATCAAAGCAGTGTTTCATTGATTTGATACAGCTTTTTGCAAACAGAAGATTGGACATTTTTTTGCTATTAGCTTAAACAAATAGATTTTGCCTTATGAGATAATCTTTCTCTTTACTTTTAGCATGGCTTTAAAACTACCATTCACTTACAGAGTTGCCCAATCTTCAATGTACTTCTACTCTTAACTAGAGCTATTTTAATTGATTATGAGAAAAACATCAGATTACCTCTTTCTGATGTGTTGATGAAGTTTCCACCCTTTTCTTCTCTAGATGTTCTTTCTTTCAGTCTTATTAGAGGTCTGAACTGTATTTTGACATTTGCCACACAAACCAGATGATGCAGCATTTGCACAGCCTCGGGAATAAGGAACCTCTCAAGCTGCATCAGTGTTTGACAGAACAGATACATTCAGTGTCCGTTCCTGCTTCAGCATCCCAGCCTCCTGGTGTCAGCTGAATCACTCACTTGTATAGTTGAGCCCAAGCTAAACAGTTTGGATTGGAGTTTTCCAGTGAAAGGTATTCTTTATCACTCATTTAACCCTTTTTTTTTTCCTAATTTGGTTATTTTATTTTTCCAACTGATCCCAAGCTGTGTTCACCTGTCAAAGGTAACAATGCTACTCCTAGAAGAAAACCTGAAGGAGTAAACTTGGCAACGTTCAAGCATACTCTTTTCTCAAATAAATGTAATGTGTGGCAGTCAGAGTGTGTCAATATAAGCATGTGGTTCACCGGTTAGTTTTTGCATTTGATTGCAGTGATGATGAAAACAGAAATGAAATCACATGGTGTCCTGTGTTGTACTGGAAAATTTAGACTACTTTTCCTCTGTTTTCCGCAACCTTGCTATTACGATTTTGGAGTAGGTATGCTGATGCAACTGACCTTGCCTTTTAAATGTATTTATGCCCATTTCTGCAGGATGGTTCCCTTGTACCCCTATGCTGAGCAACTCATGCTCTGAGATTTGCCAAATGACCACTAGCTTCAGCAGGGCTCAGATTCCACCCCTGAAGAATGCAAATTAGGATGGTAACATGCAGTGACACAGACAGCACAGCAAATTAAGAAAACAATATACATTTTATACAGGGAGGAAAAAAGCCTTTAATTTAAAACAAAGAAAATAAAGACAATCCAAAATGAACTTATAATTGAAGTTTGTCACCTTCCATAAAAGTAAAAATGCGTAAAAAAGAAGCTTTAAGAGCAAGTAATCACAGTTAAAAGCATAACATGAGCATCTGGTTCTCCCATATTTTGGATGATATGTTAATATATGATCTAAACATCATCTCTAATGTTTTATAAACAAAGATAAATGAACAGGATCAGTTTTCCCTAGCAAATCTTCTCTACCTAACAGGATAATCTTTGAACACTAATAAAGTAAACCACAAATCATATTTGCTCTTGGGCTTACTCTCTTGCTGTAATTTAGCCTAGCTTGAGACAATATGGCAAATTCTATTAGCAAAAACATAATTTACATTTTTTTCTCCAAAGAATTAGTTTTCTTTTAAGGTGGTTTTGCACAGATACAGTTAGTCTCAGAGTAAATGAATTAATGATAATTAATATTTACTCATTAAATTAACTAATTTAATTAAATAATTAACTTAATCTGAGTTTTCCATAGTGTATGCATCCAGTACCATGAACATTCATGCATCAAAGGTTACAACTTTTGTTTGTGTCTAATTGCAAGACATTTATTTACAGAAGTGCATAGGTATATTATCAAGTCTGTACATAATCAGAACTATGAGGATCATACGTGCATGATAATTCACCACCAAGATGATTTCCTGAATTAAGATTCCTGTCCAGAATAATGACAAGTAGTGCAATGTACTTCACAGGTGGAGAGGCCGTTCTTCTAAATATATTTGGTTTTGAATCAAAATCAACTCATAAGGCATTTAGTATGAATGTTCTAGGTGGGGTAAGAAAAGGAAATTCCATTCCACAGAAAAATGCTATTTTCTCAGTGAATCAGTAGCTAAAGGACATCCAGTAAACCAGCTGAAAAAGCAAACAAGCAAACAGACACCTCACTATGAAGAACTGTGCATATATTTACACAATCACAGGCAACTGAAGACATGTTTGGACATTTTCTCCTCTCAGATGGAGATTCCCACTCCTCAGTTGATGGATAAGTTGTTCCAGCTGACCCTTTTCAAGGAGACTTGTACAGTCAGTCAGTTACCAGGTCTTTCCTGAAAGAAAATTAACATTGTCTTGAAAAGTAATAGATTCTTTGAGTGCATCTAACTACACCTTTTGTCTATGCAAATGGCCAGCAAACTGGAAAGATCAGAAAATAGATGAGCAGAGACCATCTATTTTTAGCCTAAATTCTGAGTGGTACCATAAAACAAAGAAACCACCAACAGATATAAATGCTGCACTCCTTACCTAGAACTAGAAGGAACCATAATTTCTCAGTGAAGGTGCTTCATGATTGATTGTGCATCTTAGAAAATAAAGAAAACAAACAAACAACCCCTCAAACCAATAACAAAATCCACTAGAGTTAAGACGATTAAAGGGTTGGAACATCCTTCATATGAGGAAAGCCTGAGAGACCTGGGACTATTCAGCTTGGAGAAGAGAAGGCTCAGGAGGGTTTTGTCCCTCTGTATAAATACCTGACTGGAGGAGATGAAAATGAGGGTGACAGACTTTTCCTGGAGGGATCAAGTGATCCAACAGAAGGAATTAATAATTTAAAAAACAAAATAAAACAAAACAAAACCACACACAAAAACCAAACACATCAAATTCCATCTGAACACAAGAAAACACTGTGAAGGTGACAGCACTGCCACAGGTGATCCAGAAACACTGCAGAGTCACCATTATTGGAGATATTTAAAACCCAGCTGAATGGTGGCCTGCACAATAAGCTTTAGCTGAACCTGTTTGGGCAGGGAGTTAGGATAACTGATCGTGTAGTGATACAACAAGGAGTAATGGCTTTAAACTGAGAGAGGGTAGAATTAGATTAGATATAAGGAAGAGATTATTCACCATGTGGATGGTGAGGCCCTGGCACAGGCTGCCCAGAGAAGCTGTGGATGCCCCATCCCTGGAAGCGTTCAAGGCTGGGCTGGATGGGGCTTTGAGCACCCTGGTCTAGTGGAAGGTGTCCCTGTCCATGGCAGGGGTGTTAGAACTAGAGTATCTTTGAGGTCCCTTCCAACACAAACCATTCTATGATTTTCTGATTCCATGATCGCAAGAGGGACTTCCAGCCTCAACAATTCTTTCATTCTGTGATTCTGCAAATTATCTGTAACTCACAATATGGCAATTTGTGTGTAGCTTTAAAGTTTTACACTTTATAGTTGATTCCACAGAAATATTTTTGATGAAACATCTTACCTTTTTCTTCCTGACACCAACCAAGAACAGACAGTAAGGTTAGATGGATGAACGTTCATTAACATTCAAAATGTCATGCCAAGGGGATGTTTTCCTGGAAACCTTAAAGGCTGAACAAAGGGGACATTTCAAGTGACTACAGTCTTTGGGGACTATATTCCAGTTCCTCTTTTATGGAGGAATAAGGTAAAGAAGGCAATATTATGAAACCTCTCTTCTCGCCTTTAAATGTAGATATAGAGAAGCAGTGTTCTCAAAATGTCTTCCTCTCTCTTCCCAAAATACAGTATAGTTATCTGAATTAGAACATCAGTCACTCCAACATGCCTTTCCAGTAAATGGCAGAAATAATAACTCAGAAGATGGCTGAGATCATAGTCTCTTTCACAGAGGGAATTTATTCTACCTTCCTCTATTGCTGACTAAATGTTAAGATTACTATGCCCTAAAAAATGCCTGATACATAGGATTAATCTTGTTTGTATATGTCAATGGTGCTACATGATGGCATCCTGCAATACACAATACTTGGTAAACAACAAACAACGTCAGAAAAATATCTTCAAAAAGTTGTTGCAATGAGCTCAAGTCCTCTGTGTTTTACTAGAAACACACCAGAAAAAACAACTCTTTAGTTTTCTTTTTCTCTGTTCATTCAAATTTCCTTCATACGCTTTCTACTTAAGAAATCAAGCAGATAATTCCCCATAAGATGGGCCCTCATTAAAAGATCTTATGCTACCAAGTACCCACAATGGAATTCTTCACAATTAACTTTGGATCTGTATTTCATAAACATCAGCATTGAAGCTAGGCATCTCAGCATGGTCAAGAGACCAGCTCCCATTCTAAGCTACTTGAACTTTCATTCTTTTTCTAAGGAATTTCATTATTGTTTTTTTTGTTTTTCTGCATATACTTTAGTTAGTCAAGTGTGTGGGGTTTGACTTCTTTAGTTTTGTTTTTATTTTAATTTTAACTAAGGTAAAGGAAGAGAAAAAATGAATTATTCATTTTTTAGTTATTTTGGGGGGTTACGGTTCTCAAAAAAATGCTTACAGGGGAGAAAATGGGATCAAAAGTATTATCTAAAAGAAATAGTTTAATAATTATAACATTAATAATAATAATAAACAAAACCAACAAACCAAAACAAAAACACCCCCCAGAAACAAAAGAAACCAAACCAAACAAATCATGCCCAACCCCTCCACAATAAACAGCATTCCTCACCAGCTCTACCTGTCTGTGAATGACTCTCTTATCCTATAGTATCCCAAATCACTTTTTCCCTGTGAGACAAGATCCTGGCTGTATGTAATCATTACTAGATTCACTGCTTACACAACAGTGGGAGGGAAGGGTCTAATTCCATGCTGGGATTTGGTGGTGAGTCCAGCCACGAATACACAAATTAAACACAAAAAAAATGGGGAGAATTAAGCTAGATGCTAGTGTGTACATGCCATTCCAGATAAAGTTATTTGTTCAGTGTGTTTTTTCTCCTCCCCACCTAAATTGTTCTATAATATATCAACTTCAGGAGCTCAAGGTAGTTTCTGTGGCCATTGCCTGACTGACTCTCCCTCTGATTAATACTAAATAGGAAGGTAGATCCCTGTCCTCAGAGGAAGGAAGAAAAACTATTTTGACACTTCTGTCTGAATCCATCATCATCCGAGGGTAGCAGATCATGTATCAATGCACGTGTGGGGCAGTAGGAGTCATGTATGGATAAAGATGATCTGGCAGGCAAGATGTCTGATAAATCTGCCCAGAGTAGCATCAGTGCTCATGTTGCAATTGAGGTTTGAAATCTATAATCCTGACTCTCTGTCTTTGCGACCTTGTAGCCCAAGGTGATTGACAATCCACCAGCAGGTCCATTTTCTTCTCTTAGGAAAACAGCAACAGCTGTCTCCGAAGCAACCTACAGGAACCAGGTAGAAATATGTCGTCAGTCATCCTTTCACCAAGCAAATTACAGTATTCTGGACACAGTAAGAAAGAGGCCATCTGTTATTCCTGTTGATGAAATTTTTAGTGTGGGAACATTTTTTACCTTGCAAGGTGGTCTCAGAGGCATAAAGCAGCTCTACCACACATCTGTCTGTCACTGAGGCATTACTTCAGTTACTAATGTCTCCTTTCCTGCTCACATTAGATTGATTTATATTTCAGTTTTGTCTTTTCTTCTTTTTTTTTTTTTTTTTTCTTTCCCCAACCCTCTTTTTCTAATTACAAGGAGGTTTTTGTTTGGTTGGTTTGTTGTTTGGTTGGATGGTTTACATCTGTCACTGCAGACCAGCTAAATTGTCCTCACAACACCTTCAGCTGGTGTTCTGTACAAAAGATTCTTCTTAATACATTGGTTTGCTCTTGGAGGTTACCTGTGTTTAGCACAAACTTCAGTGCAATGAAAACTGGATTTCCAACATATTCATGAGAATTTTCTTCTTATAACAATACTTCCCCCAGCTCTTTTCTTCCCTAATTTGAAGTGTAAGCAGTCTAACTCTGGTTCTTTTAGAAGAGATGAAAACCGGTCCCCAAAGGAAAGTCCTGCAGAACTGTGCAGAGATTATCTTGATAGGGTTTTGCAAAATGTATGAAGGAAAAACACCCTTCACATCTTTAGAGAATAACAGAAAATTATCTAAAGTCTAAAGGTTTTTTTGAATGGTCTAGTAGAAATCTCTGCCCTATATAAAAATATCTGATTAATTCTCATTTTATAAAAATTATCATCCATAAGTAACAATCAGATTCTTCCTTGAGATAATAATATTATTTGTTAAGCATAGTCCTGACAGTACATAACATAACTCAACAAAACATAAAAGTACTAAGTACTTAGCCAAATAAAGGTGTTAATCAAGATCTGGGCTATCTTACCAGAAGCAAGAGGTAGATTATGGTTTTTTAGAAAGATATACATGGATTCTCCTTCAGCATCACACTTAATGTTGGCAGACAGGTATTTTAAAAATAAAACTCTATAAATTATTACCTCTATGTGCACAGCTAGAGGGCCAGGTGAATGTTTTCCATAAAACATCAGACCTATCACATGCAAACTGAGCGGTACCTGCTTCAGTAATTCCTAACAGCTCATGAACATTGGAACCACTGAGCAGCATGAGGAGATCGTTTTCCTCCCTGCTTTCTATAAAAGTGTAGGTTCAATTACTTCTCCAGAATTCTACAGGATAGTGTTTATAACCAGTTGGGCTGCTTCAGGCCTGGCTGTATGCAATGTTCACTCATGTAGGCCACCAAGCTTTCTAATTTGGTGCTATCAAATACAGCATACTCCAAAAATCCCCTCTTATGTGTTACAGTATGAGACTGTTCCTTCAAAACTCTTGGTTTTACTCTTCAAAAATGTAGTATTTGAAGGTTTCCCAAGACACAAACCAGGTAACAGCAAGAAATAGCAAGAGTAGGCCATGCTTTAAAATTATAAATTAATGATAGCAACTATATTGCAAACTCCTGACCTCCACATACATCTCTTAACAATGAGAGTTCTTCAAATGTTTTAAATTTCAGCCAGTGTGCTTGGCCACTGAAAATTATTGTGGTTTATGGCTGACAAAACAGGTAACAGATTTGGTCCAAGAGGCAATATGAGAGATGCATTAGGTTATTCATTTTCCCTTCATCTTCCATTATCTTTTTACAAATGATCTATTTTATTAAACATTACAACATATTACAGACACAGTATTTTTATTCTGATGTGTGATATGCATGCTGTCAACATTACCTATTTTGATAGTTTGTGTACTTTAGGCTTTTTAGTTTGTAATATGTCTGCCTCAATCTTATGTTTCTGTGTTTAGAGGAGTGAAACGCTCCTGGATAATAATTCTGCAGATTAGCTGTATTTGCCTTGTCCAAAATACACTGAGTCTGATGGAAAAAAGTTGTATTGTTTGTCTAGTGTTTTGGCCTAAGCCTGAACTGTTCACAGAATTAAGATGGTTAGGCCCTAATTCAGAATTTGTTCCTTATTGAGGGAAAGATTTAAGCCACTGAACTCAAAAGGATTAAGTGTGTGATGAAAATAAAGCTGTTGGTTAAGTACTTTCCTAAAGGAAGCCTTTATGCAGACCTCTGCTGTTCTGCTGTTATTCTTCCAACAAACAAATTTATCTCATGGTCACTTTCTAACAAAGATTAATACTAATATATTTTTAATGTTCAGATTATCTGGTTTGTCCTTACCCATTTCAATTCTTTACATAAAACAGGACACTATACTTCCAGTTGCTTTTCCTTCAGTTCAGTTTCTCAATTTTTAATCATTCCTTAAATTTAAATGAGAAAACAACAATATTCTCATGTTGAAGCCATCTTTTGTATGCATGAAAATCAATGGTAAAGTGTTTATTGAATTAAATGGAACAGTATCTGGTCATTCATATGCATCAATCTAATAAGATATGGTCTTAAGTGTTTGCTATTTACAGAGTTCAGCATATCCTTACAGTATCCCTAGAACAGATAAAATCAGAGAGCATAATATGAAATGGCAAGGTGCCCATTGATTTCCAAGAGCAAAAGAATGTGAGATAAGAATCTTTTGTATAATTTACTGTGTGCTTGATTCCATGTTTACTGTGTGGTTGATTCCATGTTAACAGGCAGTGTGGCACACCAAAGGGATATCTGTACAGTGAAACCGTTTGTGAAGATATTTTGAGGTCCACACAACCTGTTTTTCAAGGTTTTTGTTTAAACCTGTTCTGATATTAATTCATTGACTGAATACATCTGCGCCTTGAGAACTGTCCTGAAGCAGATCTTCCAGTTTAATTTCATCTAAAAAGAATGTAGTGTGCATGCATGAAGAGCACTCTCTTATATGAAGTAAAACATATCACTGGTATAAACCAAACCATACTGAGGGTTATCTTGAGGTTCTCCTATAAAGAGCATTCTTGATCTGAAATCAAATGTCAATGAGATAGGAATGTCAGTGTCTGAGAAAGAAGGATGTCCTCTTGAGCTCTTAGAGATGATGACATCATAACCTGAGGCAGAAAAGCAAGAGAACATGTTAGGAACACAGAATATGGAAATGTGCTTTTATATAATATGGGTAAAAAAGACCATATTCAACTCATAAAGTAATATGATTTAAATAATTCAAACATTTAAAATGTGTTTATGTTTAAGACAAACTAAAGATAGTTCTGCATCAATTTCTCAAGGAGCTTTTAGTGGAAATGGTCATGTAAACTCAGATATAAAACTATGAATGCCATACCTTGGTTACTTGACTTTAATAGCTGAACTTGGCTGGATTTCTCAACAGATTTGGCATAAATGTATATAAATAAATGTACTTAAGGAGAAGCTGCTAGAATTAGAGTTGAAGGAATGTTATAATTATTGCTATTATTTTATATTCCTTTACTTGCAATAAAATAATAACACTGTAAAGAACCAGCCATTTCCTACAGCGTTTCTCCTCTTTATAAGAAAGGACAGGTTTTCAAATCACCCTGTGGATTTTCTTTCAAAGACTGAAATTCACAGAGTTGGAAAAAATTCAGATGCATGCTTTTGACTTCTATCCCTTCCCTCTTTTTAAAGAGATGCAGTAAAATGACGTTGGTTAGGGGAGGCATGAGATTATTTTGACATAGAATCAAATAACAGCCCAAGCTGGAAGGGACCTTGAAAGATCATCTGTTCCAACATTTTGTGGGAAAGGGAGCACAGATGAGATTATCTAAGCACCCTGTCCAATCGCATATTGAAAACCTCCAGTGATGCGGACTCTTTCACATCCCTGTGGAGGTTATTCCAGTGATCGTTGTCATTGTAAAAAAAATTCTTTTTTTATATCAATATGAAACTTCTCCTCATGCAACTTGTACCCATTGTCCCTTGTCTTCACCATGTGGCTCCCTGTGAAGAGAGTGCCTCTGTCCTCTTTGTAGCCACCCTTTAAGTACTGAAGTACTGTGATGAGGTCCTCCCTGAGCCTTCTCCAAGGTTAAAAGACCTAACTCCTTCAGCAGTTCCTCATAGAGCAAGTTCTCCAGCCTTTTGATCACCTTCATGGCTCTCCTTTGGACCCTCTCCAATCTGTCCATGCCCTTTTTGAACTGTGGGGACCAAAACCGAACACAGTTCTGACAAACACTGAGTAGAGTGAGATGATCTGTTCTCTACCTCTTCCTTGTGGATTGGGATCACATTTGCCACTGCGCTGCAGAGTCACTGCTGACACATGTTCAGGTGATTGTCCAGGTCCCTTTCAGCAAAGCTACTTCCCAGCCACACAAATCCTAGCTTGCACTAGGATCTTTGGTTGTGTAATACCAGTTACAGGACCTGTCTCTGTTAAACTTCATACAGTTATTGCTTGTTCACTCTTACAGCTTGTTCAAGTCTCTTTGTAAGATGTCTTTCCCTTCTGATGTGTCCTCCTCACCACCCAGTTTAGTGTCATCAACAAGCTTGGTAAGGGTGCTTTTAATCCTGTCATCAAGACAATTTATT
This sequence comes from Columba livia, assembly GCF_036013475.1. Classification (NCBI taxonomy): domain Eukaryota; kingdom Metazoa; phylum Chordata; class Aves; order Columbiformes; family Columbidae; genus Columba; species Columba livia. Next base: position 155,859,747 of record NC_088603.1, on the reverse strand, counting down.
ACGATGTTGGACAGTGTGGGGCCCAGTAGGGATCCTTGGGAGACCCCACTTATGACAGGCTGCCAGTCTGAGTGAAAACCTTTGATCACCATCCTCTGAGTATAGCCAATTTCCCCATCTCCTAGACAACCCATCTAATCTGTATCTTGATAGTTTATTCAGGAAGAGGTTGTGGAAAGCAATGTTGAACACCTTGCACAGGGAAACATTATCCACTGGTGCCCCAGTATTGACAGTGAATGTTGTTTTGTTGTAGAAGGTCATCAGGTAAGTCTGGCTTGATTTGCCTTTGGTAAATCCCTGGTGGCTTTTCCCAAACAACTACTTCATTTAGTTTGTGATAATTCCTAGAAGGACTTGTTCCATCACTTTTGCATGAATTCAAGTTATACTAATGAGCCTGTAGTTTCCTGAGTCCTCTTTTGGCCCTTCCTGTAGATGAGTATGCATTTGCCCTCTTAGAGTCATCAGGCATATCCCCTAATCACCATGATTTTTCAAAGCTTACCAAACAGTGACTTTGCAACAATGTCAGACACTTCTCTTAACACCATGGGGTGAATTCTGTCCAGGCTCATAGACTGATGTGGTTTGAGCTCTTGCAAGAGGCCACAGATCTGCCTTTCCTCCTTTATGGGTGATGTTTTGTTGTAGCTACTTGTTCCTGTGATTTGGGGTCCAGCTAAATCAACAAAGCCAGAGGCAAAGAAGTTATTGGGAATCTCTGCCTTGTCAGCTTTATTAGTCACCAGTTTCCCTGCCCTGTTTAGCAATGGACCTATGTTTTCCCTGGACACTGCTTACTGTTCATGTATCTGAAAAACCCTTTGTTGTTGTTCTTGACATCATTGTCCAATTTCAGTTCTAGCTGACCTTTAGCCTTCCTGTCTTCACCTCCGCGTGCCCTAGCAAGGTTCTTGTAGTCCTCAAAGGATATTTGGCTGCCATTCCTTAGCTGGTATACATATTTTTTGCTTTTAAGCACATCCACAAGCTCTTTTTTAAGCCAAAGTGGTCTCCTGTCCTGCCTTCCTCCTTTCCCTTGGTAGGGAATGGACTGCTCCTGTGCTTCCAGGAGGCTGTTCTTTAATAACTCCTAGCACTCACAAGCTCTTTCGCCATTCATGGGTGCTTCTCATGGAACCTCCTACAGCAGGGAACCTGTTGGATGACTTGTACACTGCTGTGTTGTTTTTTTTTTTTTTTTCCCAACAAATACCTGGATAATTGAAGTCACCCATGAGGATCAGGTTCTGTTGGCCTCAAATTTCATTGAGCACCTGCAGTAAGGTTTCATTAGTTTCATCTTCTTTGTCTAAAATTCTTTCATTTAAAAACATAATTTAGAATTTGTAAAGAGGTGGAAGATGTGAAAGGGCGAGATGATAGAGATACGATTCCTGTCATTATTCTTCTTCTGTTTTTGTTGGTCACCTACTCATTAGAAGACATGCTTACACAAGCATGTTTCTCTGTGGTACACACCATCTTGATAAAAGAAGGCATAAGCCCAAAACAGATTGCAGTTTATTTGAAAAGAGGATGCAAGAAAATAGAGATAATAAGTTTTGGTTCTGAGTTTTAAAAACATGCCTGAAGTCCTACCACAATTAATAGCATTACTCATTCATTTGGAATAAAGTATGGATTACATGTGTTATTGTGCAAGAGACCACACAGGGAAGACAAAGGAAATAAAAGAGGTAAGAGTAGAAAGACAGTAAGATACAGTGACTGTAGACATGTTGGTATTTTGTGGTGGACAAAAGTATGGGGATATCTGTCTTGAGTCTGCATCTGAAGGCAGGTTGGGCTCAGAACAGTGTACCCCTAAGAAACCATTTGTTTTACAGTCTAGGAGTACTTGGACTGAATGATGTCTCAGCATGGCTTACCTGATGTCAGGAAGAGCTGTGTGTTTCCACAAGATATATTATATTGCTTCTTTTGGGTGGGCGATTTCAGGTCACCGGTAGCTCAGGGACTGTTTCGTATGTTTCCTATGCTCTGCTGAGAAGCAGACATGAGCTATTTGGCTGGCCCAGATTAATTCAAAGGTGTTCTGTTGTCTGATTTTGGTTTGCTTATTTTTTTTTCAACCTCACTGAAAGATTTTGAGTCTTTTCATTCACTTTTCTGATCTATTCTTTCACACACATAAGGAACTCCAAATAGGCATCAGTGTCTGTGCATCGACAACAAAAAATAAATGAAATACTTTTTCTTGCCAATGTAAATTATGTTGTATGATTTCATTCTTCAAATCTTTTGAAGGCACACATTTGTAAGTATCGTGATATATTTTTTCATTCTGTATGAATCAATATATTCTCCTAGAACCATTAAGGAATCAAGATTTTTTTGCATAGACTGGATATTTGTGAATAGAGTCCATAAAATTTAGCAAACAGTAGATTTGTAGTAAGTACTAGCTAATGATGTACTTGATGTACTTGATGTACTTGTTGTTTTTTTTTTTTCCAATTGGTTAGAAGTAAGTAGTTGATTATATTTAATAGACCATGTTAATTACTGCATCTCTGAAATTTATTGCACAATTAACATAAAGCACCAGAGACTGGTTATACCAAAGGGAATGATCCCACAGTGAGTGTAACACAAAGGGACAATTTAACGACCTAATACCACTGAGCCTGTTCCAGCTGATAATTCCACATATCTATTATTGGAGTTCAAGTCGAAACTTCATTCTGTATTTTGTCATTGCATTAGCTAGTGTGTCCAAGGATCTGACCTAAATTCCTTTTAGTCACTGGCAGAACTCTCACAGACTGCAGTGTGCTTTGGATCTGACATCCCAAATCACCCAAATGACTGGCTTGTTGGACTAAAATAATGGAAGTCTACCAAACTGATTTGTCACCTTTGCCTGATGTTCACACATACTAATGAGTTCTGAAAATGTTAATTTGCTTTGTGCCCAGATCAAATACACTGCTCTGTCAGAATAAAATAAGTTCAGAGCCAACAAATTTACATTAGTGCAGTTTATTCTGAAAACATTTACATGTCATTAATACATTAACATAATATGATGTTCAGAGCATACTTAACTGCGACTGGGATGTTCCTGATTATGGATTGTGGGCAGCGGAAAGATTACAGCTTTTCTGTGTTGTGGGTTTCTTTTAGGCATCCATGGATTCCCTTATATCAAGGGAGCTGACAACTTCTGCTGAAGCCAAAATTGGAGATCACAATGCTTTAAGCTATTATTTTCCTGTGGGATCATCTGTCCTTACTGGTGATTGAGAGTTTTGCATTTTGCTGGACATGTGGGACTCAATTCAGCCATCCACACACAGGTGTTTAGTGTCATTTTATCTTCACTGCTTCCTGCCTGGGCTGTAGCTCCCATTTGAAAAGCGAATGTGCGTATCTAATAACCCAACAAACTTCAAATAGGTATCATGGCCTGTGACTGGCAACAGAGGAGAACCCTTGGTCTTCCCTGATTGTAATGGAAGCATTAACACCTTTCTTATATGTAGATAGCAATATCTTCACAGCAGAATGTAAAGGCTTAATCTGGAGCTGAATCCCACCTGTGGTTAGTATATATAAACCCTCTAGACTCTAGAGACTCCAAAACCTCCTGTCGAGTACCAAGCATATCCTCAAGCAGTAAGGTTAAGTAAAGTCTTTCCTTCTCGGAGACCTTTGGGCAGATCTCTATTGAATTTTCTCAGAGTAGAAAATGTGGAATCTTTTTTTTTACAGTTTTCTAGAAAAAAAAAAAAAAAAAAAAAGATAAAGAAAAAAATAAAATAAAAAAGGACTGTGCTACTTATCCTAACAGCACATAGAATCTGTTTGGATGACACCACCCAACATTATTTTTTGCTACACTTGCTATGGAGAGGCTTTTTTCTGGCATAGTTTAAGTGGTTTTTCTACCCCCGTGTAGGACTACCACCCCATTCAGACAATTAAGGTGTTTCACCACACTTCAGATGACTAAAGATTGGATAAGAGGAGCCATTGCAATTGTCCTGAAAAAGGGATTCTCTGTCCTATGCATGCATCTCACCTTGTTGAATAACAGTTTTCTTTCAATGAGCCTTCAACTGACAGCAACTGCAGCTGGATTGCTGCTTTTCACTGCTGTGAGCAGTTGTGAAAGGTCAGTGAAAATCCTGGGAAGATGAGGTTGCTCTTGCACTTCGCAGTGGAGGCATAGCTACTTGCTGCCCTGGACTCCTGTAGAAACGTATTCCATAAATTAAAGCTTTTTGTTAGCAAAGTCTGAGTCTTAACCACTACAAACTGAATGGAACAGTGGCCATCAGAGCATCCCTGCAGATCACTGCTTTCATAGCAATGGAGGAAGGGAGGTGGTCCAGAGCAGGTCAGTGTAAGTTGTCTCACTCGTTTTCAAATTCCAAGCAGCAGAGCAAGAATAAACAACTGAGTCCAGGATCTGACAGGCAAATCAAACAGGCTCTGTACACATGAGCTGAGTCATGGATATGGCCTTACAGGACTACAGTAACCAAAGAGAACTGGAGGAAGAATTTAGCGAAGTAGCTTTGCAGGCAGTCTAAACTACTTTCCTCTGCTATTTGGCAAACTTTGTGAGCAGGGAACCCAGGTGGGAGGTTATTTTTAATCTTCAGCCTTAAGTCAGACTTACTGCTCAGCCCGTAGAGCTAGTGTTTTTTTAAGCGTAGGCTTTCTGGAGAAGCAATTGCATTTCTCTTGACTGAACAAGACTTTGAGTAGCAACGGGCTGCTTGGCAACACAATAGCTTCTAGTTGGTTGCGGGATGTCAATCAAGGCTACACGTGACGTCACCCGGCAGCTGCCAGCCACAAGTTGATTACAGCCATACAACCATCAGCCACTTGGACCAACACAGAACCAGGTCATTCGTGCTCAGCTGCTGCTTTCTTCCCCGGGTAACAAAAAGGCTCTTTGGTACCATGATGGCACAGGGAATATCATCAGACCATAAGAAATAACATTTAACTCCATCACATTTTTGAACAATGGTTTGAAAAATTACTCTCCTTAAGGTGTAAATAAAAACACATTGCCAAAGACATGATGTGGTAGAGCATATTACTGGTACTGAGTGTCAAAAGGTAGTTTACTGCATGACTGCGGATTTGCCTACCCATTATAGGTAGGGTGGGTGGAAAGAGAAAAGGATCAATATGCCTTTTTTTTTTTTGTTAAGATGCCTGCCTTCAAAATGTAGCAGAGCAATTAGAGCTGAGACTCAAACACAGCAACAAGCCAGAGTATGTGGTTAGCTGGTGTTGTGCTGCATTTAAAACCAGGTCCAAACCCATGAGCTGCTAATGCTCATGACAATGAAGATTTAAGTTTGTATTACATATTAATTCTGTGACTGTGGAATTTGAGACCACTTATTTATTTTTATAACATACTGTTGGAATAGTTCATTCTGGAATAAGACAGCTACAGAGACAGGTTAGTGTCATAGTCCATGCTACCCTCATGTTTTTCCCATATTCGAAAAGTAGACTTCTGCGGGCATGTATTGCTCATTAGAGGGCACCACTGGTATTAGGAGCTTTGCTACATGATCTGTACCTTTATTGCTCTTTGATCACAGAAGAATGCTTACTCAGAATCATTAAAGTCAGTGTAGAAATTCTTCATTGAAACTTTTGTTGATTTCTGGAATGCTATTTTTAACTTTCTGTTTATAGTATATCTATATATGTGTATACTTGTGTATGCAAAAAAAAAAAAAATCATTTGACAAGGGACCTTTCCACTTTATTTTTAGTTTTCTTGCAGTTTTACTTATATACCTTTGCATCAAAGAATGCTAGATCACATATAAGATTAATTTTAACCACCAACTTGATTTTATTTTCTTTGTTATTTATCTATTTGAATTACTGTTTTATTAATAAACCTCTTAATTTAAAAATGTAAAATGATTTTTTTCATCAATTTTGTTATTTTCATTTTATCTTAGTCTCGTTTTTTGTGATTTATTTATGTTTTTTATTTTATTTTATGCAGTGACAAAACTCATTAAGTCATTTCAAATGATTTATGAGAATAGCACGAATGGAAAATGAAGAAAAGAGTAAAAATTGTCAACCAGGATAACAATAAAGCATTAAACATTCTTCCCAGAACATGTTCAAACTATTGTGACTTTGTTCTAAAGGTGGCTGTTTGATTCTACAAAGTGCCAGCTATTTGGATCCATTTCTAAAAGCTCCAAAGGAGAAAAAGAAATTAAAATATTAGCTAGCTGTGTATTTATATGTCATTTGTCAACTCTGTAGAGAAATAGTGTATTTACTGAAAGGTGTTCACAGTATGTCCCCCTCTAGTGGCCATTTCAGACTTTTTCCAGGAAAAAGTTTTTTTTTTTTAATTAAAAATTTTTTAATTAAAAAAAAATCTAAAAAATTGTCTGAAAGTTGAACTATCTTGAGTTCCAGTTGATCTGCAAAGACTAATAATTTATCTGAGACAGAACCTCCCCATGCTAGAAATAAATTGTGGTGAATCAAGTGAGAAAAGGACTGAAAGGGGTACATGTCCCTAATAAGGAGAGAAGGCACATGGCATAGCTTACATAAATACTCTGTAAAATATTAAAAAAAGTGTATCACTATATGATAACAGCTAAAATGTCAAATTAGATTTCTGTGGAAAAAACAAACAAACAAAAAAAAAAAAAAAAACAAAAAACAAAACAGAACCACAAAATTGTAGAATCCCAGGGTCACTGAATGGGACCTTTTTGACATCGTTCTGGTCCAACCCCTCACTCTCACACACCGTAACGTACTGCAGGTAGCCTAGGACTATGTCCAGACAGATTTTCAAAATGTCTAAGGATGGGGACATTTCAACCTCTCTAGGCAACCTGTTTCAGTGTTTGAGCACTCCCACAATAAATAAATAAATAGATAGATAAATGAATAAATGAATAAATAAATAAATTTTAAAAAGAGCTTTTTATTATGTTCAGTTGTCTTGCATTTTAACTTGTGCCCATTGTCTCTTCACCTGTTGCTGGACACCATAGAGAAGAGTCCTTCTCTTGCTGTTTCATTTTATCCTGTAAAATATTTATTCACATTGGTAAGAATCTCCTGAGCTATCTTTTCTCCAGGCTGAACAGTCCCAGCTCTGTCAGACTCTCTCCTTATATGAAAGATATTCCAATCTCTTAATTATCTTCATAGTCCTTCTCTGGGCTTACTTCAGTAATTTGATATATACATCATCATATTCACCCATAAATACACATATATGCACAAGCATAGGAGCATATAGATTTATCGGTATATTCTGCAGAAATGTCATAAAGTGCTTTTGCCTTGGTCTTCTCAGACATTTAGGAACAGTAGGTGAGAGAAGCTATTTGACTGTTTTTAGCCCTACCACTAGTGGCAAGTGTTAGCTGAGGAAGCCTGTTCAGATATTACTGCATTGTTCTTGTGTTTGTTGATACAGGCTTACGTATTCCAACATAGCTGGCAAACTAATTAGGAAAAGGTTAAAGTTTTGTTGCTTTTTTAACATGGAACCTAAATGATCCACACCTAACAAATTTGTGCCTGGACAGAACATACTGGTGTTAAATCCCTGTATGGAATAAGGGCTTCTCCTACCCCTCCTCTGGATTCACCCTGCTTGCCCAGCACTCCAAATACATCCTGTCATGCTCTGTGCCTTCCTGGGCTGTCACAACACCTTAGTGCTGTGTTCAAAGGCCACATTTGCATTACACTGCAAAATATGAGCTGTGTCAGTAGTATGGTAGGGGATATTGTTGTGGGTTAAGTCCAGGGAGCAGCTCAGCTCCACACAACTGCTTGCTCACTCCCACCCAGTGGGATGGGGAGAGAATTGGAAGGGTAAAAGTGAGAAAACCTGTGGGTTGAAATAAAGACACTTTAATAGGTAAAGCAAAAGTTATGTGTGGAACCAAAACAAAATAAGGAATTCATTCACTACTTCTCATCTCCAATAAAGCAAGGCTTTATAATGCATTTATAATGGTTACTTAGGAAGACAGACACCATAACCCTGAATTTCCCCAGTTCGTCCTTCTTGCCCCAGCTTCTACTGCTGAGCATAATTTCATATGGTATGGAATATCCCTTTGGTCAGTTGAGGTCAGCTGTCCCAGATGTGTCCCCTCTCAACTTCCCGTGCACCCCCAGCCCACTGTCTGGCAGGGCAGTGAGAGGCAAAAAAGGCCTTGACGCACTGCTCAGCAATAACTAAAACATCCCTGTATTATCAACACTGTTTCGGTCATAAATCTAAAACACAGCTCTATATGGGCCGCTATGAAGAAAATTAACTCCCTCTTCACCAAAGCCAGCACAGAAAACAACATTATAATCAGATCTTACAGGTACCATCCGTATATCTATTATATTGAACAAGGTTAAGAGATAATGTACTTTGAAATACAGACGTGCATAACAGTATCGTTACCTAGAGGGACAGACACTCAGTCATTGTTGCACTTTTGAGGCTGAGGAAGATAGTAAATGTTGTTTTAGACTACATGAGATTAAGGGTTTTCATGAAGATTTACCTTTACTAAGTGAGATGGAGAGAGGAAAAGGTATATTAGCACGAGAAAGTAGCCAGGAGCACCACGTTATCTGTCTGCCACATACTGACAGTGCACTGGGACAATATAATGAGTTTTGAGAAGCTCAGTGAAGAGCCTGGCACTTAGTGTTAGACTTTAAGAAAATGTATGGCAAGTGAACAGGAAATTAGATGAAGGAAAATAATTGGAAGCCAACATCTACCAAGTCTAATGGTAATGAGAGATAATAAAGGATCAGTTACTTTCAGTTACTTTCATGCCAGTAATAATAACAAAAACTGGCAATGGTGCACTGATAATTTCATTTTGATTGCCTGCATCCCCATAAGGTCTCTCAACTTCCAGTGAATCATCAATAAATTCCATGATGATAAGGGTGAGATAGCTTTCCAGTAAGTTCTTGTGATTATGAAGGATAGTCAGGAAAACTCTTCCTGCTATGGTTACAACTTGAAATTATTACAGTCTCAACTATTTTGTGGATTCAGGAGGCACAGCAATACAGAAGGACTGAGAGCCCCTCTTATTGCAATCTTCCAGGGTTTTAGACCAGAAAGAAGACTAGGACAGGCTTGTACCATTTGTACATTTGTAGCAGCTGATGGTCACAATAATCCCATGAGAGCAACAGTGGTTATCTTTGCAGGATGCTTCAGGCAAAGCTTATTTGAACCCACATATAAATATTGTTCTTGTCACATGTTCAAACACCTTGATTTAATTTACATAAGTTGAAAACACTACTATAATACCTTTTCCCAAGTGATCTTGCTTAAATTTATAGGTCGTATTTTTGATCCTTGGATTTGAAAGCTCCTTGAAGAGAAATCAAAGTTTATCTTCATTGTACTAATAGAGAAAAAGGGATGCACTGGTTAAATTCACTGCACTGGCAGTTAAACCATCATTCTTGTGACCAAACGTCTTGACCCTTTTCAATATCTTTTATGTCTGACCTATCCCTATTTCATATGTTTTCAGGAATAGTCAATTTGTTGTGCCTTCATTAGTCTGTAATGCATGCTGAAAGGAAATAATCATAGTGCATATTAAGTACTCATTTTCTCTATCCTGTAGAGGACACAGCTGTCAAGGAAGGGTTTTGATAAATCATGAAACCTAACAAATTACAAAGAAAGCACATATTAGTTAGAAGTTATTGTCATGTAAATAATCCATTTGTTTCATAAATAGTGTCCTAATTGTCAAAAAGGCAGCATGAGGCACAAACTGATGTGATTAGACAAAATTGTAAACAAGAATATAAAAGATTGATCAAAAGCATGTAAAAGTTACTCAGAATATGATAATTTGTGGATGAGGCTTGCTCTGGGAGGAAGTGAAAATAACAAAGAAATTATTTGGAAAGGGAAAATATAATGATCTTTGAGTAACAGGATGCTGAACAAATAATGTGATTTCATGCTAGGGAAAGTAAACAATAGTGAAATGAAAGCTGAATTCTCCTAAGAATGATTATAAGAAATTAGAGAAGGAGGACAAAAGAAAAAGCAAATATATTAAATAATTACCATCAGCCAACATAAATGAAAAGGGGTGAAGAACAAATCTTTGTTGAAATGAAGAAATTATGTCCAGAGAAGAACCCCTTAGGAACTCCAAAAACATACACAAAAGAAATTATGGTTAGTCGCTTTGACAGTTGTCAAAAAGATGAGTTCCTTTAAGAATGTTAAAATGACAAATCATGGAATGACTGAAATTCTTTAATGGAAATGAAGTTTAGAACAAGTTAAGGTATGAATTACTGGGCTAAAAGAAGAATCACATGTTCTATCCATTAATGTAAAAAGCCAACGGAATTATTCACCTAATTAAGCTTTTCAAATTGAAGGTGGGAATACTGAATGAGAGATCACTTCTTTTTCCTGATGGAGACCATTTCCAAAATTATGTAGAAGAATATTTTTAAAAGTATCATTGATTGACTATATTGACAAATGAAATGTTCATGATTAACTATTCGGGGTTTTATCTGGCACTTCTTGAATGGAAAGATATTTTCATTTTTTAATGAATTTTATTTTTATGATGTAAAAAGAGTACTTGTCTGTATACTCAGCAACTACCAGGTAAGGCAGAGACTTGATGTGGGTCATGGCATCAGTAGTTTAATGTCTCTATGTGAGACTTTGTCTTGACTGGTGTTCAACCAGATCTTGATAGTGAGTTCAGAGAGCCTTGAATGTCTTCCCTAATTCTCTTCCTTCCTTTTGCAGTAAGCTTTTTGGAACATGGACAACTACCTGTTGATATGCAAAACATAATAAAATTAGCTGCTAGTCTTCTGAATGCTGCTGAATTTGAATAATTAATCACAGTAAAGTTATAACAAAAAACTAATGAGGAAAAGGCTGAATTATGCAGATAGATAGGAAACACGCTTCTGAATTAAAGTTGCTTAAAAGAAGCCAAACACACACATATTAAAAAAAAAAAAAAAAAAAAAAAAGGGGGGGGGGGGAAATGTTGAAAATGTCCTTTAAATGTGCCAAGAAATTTATGGTTCCCAAAGAGAAAATGAAGCGAATGTCATTTTAGTGTATAATGGGAGGGTAGTATAACTCTTAGGAGGTGGTATTATTGCTGTAAAAGGCACCCAGAGCACTTTCTGCAGCTTTTGTTGCAATACTTCAGCAAGAACGTAATTGCTTGAGCTGGTAAGAAGCAAAGCCGCAAGAATAATATCTTTTGAGACGTGTCATAGGAAAAGGTTAAAGGAGTTTGGTTTAGTGCAGTATAAAAAGAGACTATGCAACACATTAATTGAAGTTGTTGGGGCTATTGACAAGCTACCAGCCACGATCTGAGAACAGAAAACCGCAGAAAAATAAAGCTTATTAGACTGGCTTAATTTTAATACTTAGCTTGCTAAAACATGCAACAGGCCAGATGCTCATTTGGGGAAGCCAGAGGTCAGCCAATGAATTCCATGAAATTACACTAATTTATACCCGCTGAGGGTCTGTCTTGAAGTTATTTTGACCTCAGAACATTCTTGTTCATATTAAACCTTTTCACTTTAGTAAGTAGAATAACTTGCTAAAATGGATAAATAATTCCTTCAAAGTGACACACAGAGTAACTATCAAGAGAGTTTTTCTTCTGTTTTGCTTTATTTCTTCTTTGGTGTCATGTTTCTTTTTCTCCTGCTTTCATTCAAAGTCTGCTAAGCAGCACAATTGAGACAGATCAGAATAGGGGTCTTTGATCAATCAGGTTTTAGACAGAAGTTGTGGGAAGACTTTTTTCCTCTCCATGACACAGTTCAAGCGTTTTGGGATCTTCTCAATGTCAAATTTAATTTCATTTATTTCTTTATTGTAGTGAAGTAGTTGCCTGTGGGAATATACCTACTTTGGAAAGATGCTGCCCTTAGATCACTTATTAAACTGCATATTTACTTGACATGTTTTCAAAGTTTAAGGTTAATCTAGGCAGACATACACTTAGTTACAAAATAAGGCCTATAGTTTCACAGCACTATGTCTGCTAATGTTTAAATTTGATGGGGGAAATTCTCTATAATGTATAATTTGGAAAAGTTGCTACATGATGATAATTTCATGCCTTTTCAGAGAACATCCTTGGTTAGACCTGGACCTAGGCCAGCTCTCAGGTGTTCTTTTCCACTGAATGGAAACCAAGAAAGTATAGAAGTGTGGAAAAAGAACAAAATACCATGGAAGAAATCCATTAATACACTAGAAGCAAAAAAAGGGAGACAATACACACATTAAAACTGAACAAGAATCTGAAAAGTTATTCTAACCAATTGAGCCTTGTTTCAAATTGTGCAAATTAGTTAATAATGTACATGGATTCTATTATTTCTAACCAGAACAGGCGATTAACTATCACTGAATGGCAGAACCTGGGTCTATAAATGTGATCTTTGTAATATTGGACCTTGTGTCATGGCCTGTGTCTATCAATGAACTGAGACTCCTCTAGGCTACCGGAGACCAGCGCACTCTGGGTACCCTGAGCTTTATATTTCAGGTGAAAGATATACACTTCGTTGACATTTAATTCAATGGAACAGTTACTGAAGCTCTCGAGCCCGTAAAATCCAACACCAAATCCCTTTGTCACTCTTCTAGACAAACAAGGTCAACTCTTCCCTGGTGGATTAAGCTTGGCTAAGGACCAAACTCCAATCCAGCTGCTTGCTCACTCCCTTTGCTCAGAGGAATGGAGGGGATCCTAGATGCTCCACAGCTTTACTGTGAGGACAACTTTATGTGTGATGGTGACATTTTAGGAAAAGTTTTGGGTCCAGAATGGTAACTAATTGACCTTGACATGAATTATATTCCAAAGTAATATCAGAATGTGAGAGCAGCAGTACCAGACTAGACTTAGTTCATATTGATGTCTGACAGTATTAAATATTTTGGGAAAAACCGTAAGAGCAGCCTCCATCTACCCTTGAAAGTTTTCTCATCACCCAGTCGTCTACAGGTTTGGGATTTTCTAGAAATTATGTGCACTGACACCCTGGATAACTGAAATAAGAATTAACAATCAAATATAAAGTTCATCATTTTGAAAGAAAAGTGGATAGATTTGGGAATGAATGTAGAATGCTGTCAGAAGAAACAAAGATGTATGAAAAGAAAGGAAAATACAAGTGCAAAAAGCCTGGACCCAAATAACTGTTCAGATGCTGACACCTTGCTTTCATTAAACAAAGCACTTGTTGATTAGAACTGGCATGTTACCTTAGTTGAAGGGTATTACCTGATAACAGATTTTGTTGAATTTTGTTTGAATTTTGTTTGTTGTTGGGTTTGGGTTTTTTTGTTTGCTTGTTTGTTTTATTTATTTTTTTGTGTGTGTGTGTGTGTGTGTTTTGTTTTGATTTGTTTCATTTTGTTTCGTTTTTGTTTGTTTTTGTTTTAGTCCATCTGAGGCTTAACTCATTACATTGAGGACAAGGACAGACAGAGTCATGTTTATCTACAGCCAAATCCACACTGTCTGAACTAGTGTTTAAATAATGTACTCGATCGGTTCTGTCAGTAAAAGGTAGAGAGAAAAGTACCCTCATCTCTTACCTCAGTTAAATGCACGTTTTTAGTGCAGTAAATGTATTTGGATTTACATACTATATAGAAGAAGAAAGCAAGGAAGAGTTTACCTCTCAAAAAAACACTCATCTTTTTTGCTCATTGACCAACAATCATAGTTCCCTTTTGACTTAAAAGGGATTATGCAATTTACTTTTCCCTTACAGCCTTTTCTCCTTATAAGAGAATCACACAACAGCTGTTTCTTTCAATACAGGCGAAAGGGGAAAAAAAAAAAAAAAAAAGAAAAAAAAAGAAGAGGCTAAATCAACAATAAACACATCCACAACTGAACCTGCACATCTTGTACCCAATTTGAAATGTTTCCTTTACTCAAAAATGAAACTAGTGATGCAGATGGAAAACAAATGAATCCACTGGGCTTGAATACTCACAGGCAACAATGAGTATTTTTCTTTTTTCTCTGAATAAGTGCTGTTGCACAGACTAACCATGCATTGCTAATCATATTTACAGAGCCGATGTGCTCAAAGGACATCCTGTTGGGAAGCAGAGTGTGGGGAATATGACCTCATGCTTTATGCATTTCAAGGAAATGCTGCAACAAGTTGTGAGGAATGTAGATGAATTTGGAAGAATTCTGTTAGTAGTGATGGGAAAAATGAAGATAGCTTTTAAATGTGTACCAGGTAATGAAAATAATCACTTCAAGTTAATTGACTCCAGTGGAAGACCCTTGGGATATTTAGATCAGTTCATAACATTTATTTATTTATTTATTTATTTATTTATTTATTTATTTATTTATTTTAGATCCATCCAGTTTCTTTCTCATTTTGCAGACACAAATTAAGCTGAAAACACAAATATTTCTATATTCTTTGTACTAGACTTCCAGATAATAATGATAATCTATAGACTTTATAAGTGGCAAATCTAGGGTCTCATATTTGAGATAATTAAAGTTTCATGATTTTCAGGAAGCTTTTTCGGTTTGGTTAGTTTGGTTTTGATTTTATTTTCATAGTTTTGTTTTAATTATGTCTTCTGAAATATCTTATATTTCACACAAAAAAAAAAAAAGCCATATATACATAGTCCTGGTGCTTTTTCTAAAATCTTGTCCGTCTAAAGGTATTTCTAACCATTTGTATTCATTGGATACAGTGATGATGGGAAGGAAAAGCCTTTCACAGGAAAATGAATCTATTAATAAGATGTAATGCTCGAAAGAGTTAAGACAATGAAAAATGTATAAAGACACTGACAGAAATAGTAGTATAATATCCTTGCATATAACCCAGATGTACACAGGCAGCTCATAATTACATACCTATTTAGACCATTCTTATAGCAAGTGATTACAGCCATGGCTTTACTTCATATGTAACTCAGAATAACTAACTTTGGAGCCATCATATATATGTGCAGAAAACTTTCAACATATCCAGAGCAGATTTTGGTGTAATTCCCATTTCTGTTGCCTGGAAAAAGAAGAAAAAACAGTTGAGAATGTTAGTAGGCATCTTTAAACACGCTTTAATCTAGATATTCTCATAGTCAGATTCTTTTTCTCTTCTTTTCTCAATTTTTCTCAATTCTTTTCTCAATCTTTGTCCTGACCTTCACTTGTCTTGTACCATTGTGCTAGATTCAAGATGGATATTTAATTATGAAAGAGGCAGATTCCATATCTATGGTGGGACCTCTGAGCTATCTTCAAAGAAGACTTAAGGTCAGTACTGCAGTGTTTAATTTCAGTGGTTTGTCAGACAATGGGACCTACAGCCTGGTGTTATCACCTATCTAGGCTTCTAAGAGTATAATCTATAAAAGCCATAATACTGACCCTGGAAACCATCTAAGATGGTTAATTACAGATACTATCAGAAGGATGATGTTTTCAGGACTTTTGAGGCATTTTTCCCCTTACAATTTACCATCCTGGTGAAACAGATAATTCAACCAGAACACTTCTTGATCAAGGCAGTCGTGTGGGTCTTTATCCTTCACCCATTACCCAGTAATTAAAATTACTCATCTGGAATATATGAAAACTTGAATCAACACTGACCTCTGATTTAAAGCAGGGATTTTGCATCCAAATTGTCAATATCTCAGCTGGACAGATTGACCATTCCATCAGAGAATATGTTCAGGTATTACTTTCATAATGTCTAGCCATGTTAAAAGTCAAGCATAAACTGGACTATGCCCAAAATGAAAGGAGATCGAGTCTCTAATTTAATGGCAATAAAACTCATAAAGGAAAGATAAATACAATCCTGAGCTCAGACTGGAAGTATTTGCACTCAAGTAGCCTATGAAAAGTTACTTCAGACCAGACATTGTCATTCAGATATCAGACGTTTCCATGATTTTTTTTGTTGAAGCTGTTACAGTTTTTGTAAGTCAATAAATATTCATCAGCTGAGACTGTGGAAAACCATAACAGCAACCATTCTGGACAGAAGACTGGCTCTCTTCTTAAACATGTGAGTAGCTGAAGATTATTATTTATTGAAGTATTTATTCATCTATATATTTTTAGAAAGTGGAGTGTTTTCAACAGGAGACAAACAGGAACAATATACCCTCAAATACCTTATACTCTAATTGTTAGTGCTTTTGCTTAAGAAGGGTGGGTTTGATATAGTTTAGACAGAAATACAGGGTTCAAGTATTTTCATTTTTTGAATAATATTATAATTATTTGACTAAAAGGCAGAGAGTTATTTTCTCATCTAGCTATGTTCTGCAGGAAACTACTGTTTTTTCTCCTTTCTCTTAAAGAGCATGAGCTGGGAATCATACCTTTCTTCTGGCACTGTATAGGACAGCCTGGCTAGGGATCACTAATTCCCCTTCCCAAGAAAATGCTTTAATCCCTACTGCAAGTGAAACATGAAGTGTCCCACTTCCTTTTTATTTTTCTTTTAATGGTGCCATAAACTCATCTAACACTTAACAGGAAAATCATACTTCGAAGGAGGGGAGCAATGGATACTGATGTGTTATACCTTTTCAAAATGTATACACTTGGTTAAATTTTTCAACACTAGAAGAATATCAAGGCTTTTTATTGACTCAGCTGGGCTTTTAATTTCACCACAGATGTTTCAGAGTTGAAAACTTCTAAGAAGCATTATGCAAAGCTGACATCCAACAAAAATCAATGAGTTCATAGGTGAACTCAGACAAGAATCCCATACAATCAATTTTTCATCTTGCAGAAGGCTTTCAGGACATTCATTAAGCTATACTAGGCATATTGGAAATATATTGATCTTTACTGAATGTGTAAACAAATTCTTTGAATTTTGCTGTACTGAGCACTCACAAACTAGAGAGATTAAAGAAAATATAAAGTAATACATAATTCTAGCATGCAGACTTGCGATACCAAGTTCACCTTACAGAACATAATTCTTTGTCACCAGGCAACATTGTTAGCTCATGTTTTACTTGGTGTCCACCAGGACCCCCAGATACTTTTTTGCAAAGCTAAAACATACAGTTACTGAGTCTCAGGAATCAAAGGTGGCTGGATATGACATTTTCAGTTTTGCTTTATAGTGGATCTTCACAAATACAGTCATTCTTGTAGGCTTAGGCAGGCATCTCCAGCCTTTTTGACTCCACGATTTCTGCATCAGCTCCATTGAGTACTGTTTGTCATTTATGTAGAATTACATTTCCAGTGCATCAAAAAGCTTCAAAGGATGGAGAATACACCAGATCCCAACAAAGCTGTTGCAATTCTTACTAGACTTCAATAATAATACTTTTTCATGCTACACAACTTACTCATACAAGTTTCCATTAATCATAAGAAACATACAAGAGGACTATGCACCTGATGAAAGAATACTTTAGATACGAATTAGCTTTTTTTTTTTAATTTTTAAAAACTCTACAATAATAATAATAGATGAATGTACATTTCTGAGCAATCAACAGTTTAATGATCAACGATGATAACATTAACATGAAAAGGATATTTAGTTTTTCTCCAACATGTTTGGCAATGGATCTTGAAATATTTTGCAATGGAGTCTAGGATTATTTTATACATGTAAAAGTTGCAAGATGTACAGCACAGAAAGCAAATAGAGTGGTAACACTTGGAAAATTTCTTACTAGTTTTGGAAGTAAAAAAAACTCTTGTGATTTTAAACTTCGAAAGTGTTATCCAATTGTTTCAAAGAGCTAATTGTGCCCAACACGTGCTTCTTCTCTAGCCCTTAATTTTTGATGTTGACAAAGGTTATCTTCCATCATAGAGTACCTTCACCTGTTGCTGTAGATCACAATATCGAATTATCTCTCCCTTGAACATAAAGAAGTACTGTAACTGAAAAAGCTGACAAGAGGAAGTTTTCTGTGACTTTAGTGCCACAGTAGAAATCTTACACAGGCCACGCTGATGGGACCTGTTGATTTATGCTCTGACTGCCTTAAAGGTTGCCTAGTGTTTTGTAGACTTCATCTCTGAAGGCTTTTTACTCATGTCACCTCCAACACACACAGTAGTAACTGCCTTAAGAAGTTGATGTTTCATAAGAGACACTTATATAGAGAAAAAGCCCGTACATTACTCACAAAGTTCTTTCTTCAACCAGCCTCACAGCCCCCATGTCAATAAGGAAGGGAACAATCACACAAAGTAAAGAGCAAAGGATTTCTGATAAGAATTGCTTAGTACTGGGGCTGATTGACTCTCTCTGACACCTTAAAGCTTCCTGCATCAGGTAATGCCTTTCCTGAAGCCACTGCTGGGTCTGGTTGATAAGGGTACTTGAAAAGCTGAAAGCTGTGATCTTGTTAAAAAGGGTCAAAAGAAGCAATCTTAGTAACATTTCAATGGTTGGATTATTGCTACTGAAGAAAGCAGTAAAAGTCACTTACAACTAAATTTTCCACTTCATCCAAGGTGCGGATAACTGTTCTTGTGATACCTTTGCCCCAAGGAAAGCTCTGCAGCAGTAAGCAAAGTAATTACATATTAAAGATACAGCTGTCTTAGATAAACTCAGCACAGTGGGGAAAAAAAAAAATATGTATATATATAAATACACACCCAGGGGAACAAAAGAAAGGAATTACTTACAGATATTTGGTTTATTTAATATATTTGATTAAATTGGGGAAACTATGCCAAATAGCTCAAAATAATTGCCTAAATCAGACATGCAACTGTATATTTACAGATTTTTTTTTTTAACTATGTGGTGCATTTTTAAATTCCTCAATCTCTTTTCTTGTCATGGCTACTCAGCCAACAGACAGCTTCTTATCCAAGATATGTTACATTTACAGTTTTCCTTTCCTCTTTGCCTTTGTTTGCCTTCTGTAAACCTAAAAAAATTATCTGGAATGACTGATCTCATCTTTGACCAGCCATAGGGGACAGAGGAGAGGACCAGCCTGTCAGTGGTAAACCAGTGGCTTGGATGTGCATGATCTGGAATAATACAAACCCAGGAGATATCCTGCTTCTTGAAACTGGACCATATACTCAGCCTCTGAATCAACAAGGTTCATCTTCAACAGAGTGCAGATAATTTCTGACTCTCCAGAACCAATCAGCATGATTCCAATTATTTGAATAAATTTTGAAATAACACTAGAAATTGTAGGTATTGCCTGGTGTGGCGAGAATGTCCAGGATTTGAATCAAGTTTTTTCTGAGCAGAAGGTGTACAGCAGTACGGGATAGGGCAAACTCCAAACAGCTTGAAGAATTTATAGAAGGCCCAGGAGAGAGACAAAACCACTGATGCTCTTCTCTGAATTGGCCCCATGTGCTTTCCTAGTTATTTTATGCAGTTTGTATGCAAGGAGCTTGTGTGCAACATCTCACTTGATCTTACTCTGCATTATTGAAGGAACAGCAACACTGGTTGTCATGGGTAGAGAATAAGTTGTAGAGAAGTTAAAAGTACTTAGTGAGACACAGATTGGAGCTTATACAATTGCACAGTGTTATGATTGTTGGCACCTCACATTTTGTTGCCTCAAAATCAGGACATCACAAATATGTGTCTGACTACATCATTTTGTGTAGGCAACGGTGCATATTATGGTTGTTGAATCAAAGAGAGGAATTAGAATGCAGAAAGAGAAGTGAAGAAAAAGGAGAGGGAGAGGAGAGGAGAGGAGAGGAGAGGAGAGGAGAGGAGAGGAGAGGAGAGGAGAGGAGAGGAGAGGAGAGGAGAGGAGAGGAGAGGAGAGGAGAGGAGAGGAGAGGAGAGGAGAGGAGAGGAGAGGAGAGGAGAGGAGAGGAGAGGAGAGGAGAGGAGAGGAGAGGGGAGGGGAGGGGAGGGGAGGGGAGGGGAGGGGAGGGGAGGGGAGGGGAGGGGAGGGGAGGGGAGGGGAGGGGAGGGGAGGGGAGGGGAGGGGAGGGGAGGGGAGGGGAGGGGAGGGGAGGGGAGGGGAGGGGAGGGGAGGGGAGGGGAGGGGAGGGGAGGGGAGGGGAGGGGAGGGGAGGGAGAGGGAGAGGGAGAGGGAGAGGGAGAGGGAGAGGGAGAGGGAGAGGGAGAGGGAGAGGGAGAGGGAGAGGGAGAGGGAGAGGGAGAGGGAGAGGGAGAGGGAGAGGGGGAGGAGAAAAATCCATTTAGTGTTTAGATACTTTAATGTTTTCAGGACTGAACTTGATGAACACCTGAGCAGCTTGGTCTGACCCTGTAGCTGTCCCTGCTTTGAGCAGGATCTTTGACTAGAGCCTTCTTGAGGTCCCTTCCAGGTTGAGTTATCCTATGATCACATGGTCCCAAACTGCTATGTGAAGTAACCCTCCAAGCCTAATCCAGACCTCCCATGCCACTCCTAAAATAGATGACATTAAATCCCAGTTTACAGACATTAAATAATTAAGGTGGTGGTGTACCTTCTATCTCATAAGAGAACATAGAATTTAAAGCACTTTCTAAAGAGGATGGAAAAACAGGAACATTTTAAATTATGCTCAGATCCAGGACAGGACATACCATCACAAAAGTGGTTTTAACAAGCAGAAGTATATATTTCTTTTAATTTTCACTTTAATACATTTAATATTATTCTATTTTTTCTTAAATTTTAAATTACAGATATTTCTGTATTCTGACAGATAGTGAAAGCAAGTGTGGATATGAATATCTAACCTATTGGTCATGGTAGTCCCTAATAGGATTTTATGATTTTTCAGTGGAAAATAGTCCATTAACTGTAACCCAGGTGAGTTCCTTACATATAAAATTACAGACAAATAGTTTACATGTATACTACTACTGCTGTCAAAATAAAATGAAATTATAATAAATAACAGAATAGAAAAAATGCCTGCATAATATATATATTTTAAAAATCAGTGTAAATTTATGCAACGTCTAGAGTGAATGAAATGCCACAGACAAGAGTTCCCTGTATTCTTGGGGCTTCAAAAGAGATTTTTTTCCTGACTGATGTGTATATTTTTGTGAAGTATTTTATTATATTCTGCTCTTTTTTTTCTTTTTTCTTTTTTCTTTTTTTTTTTTTCCCTAGCATGCTATTTTTTACGTCCTCTCTTATTTTACAGACATTTTTGTGTCTTGACCTGCTGATAATGCAGTCTGTTCTCAGTGTGACGCTGTCTTGAGTTCACCACAGTTTGCTCAAATTCTCTGCTGACTAGTAAACCTCCAACTATATTCACAAGAATTTTTAGTCCAGGAACCTCATTTAGTCAAACTAGAAGATGCTAAGCAGGTTGTCAGAAACACTTTATTGCTCTCCACTGACTAGTTACAGCATGAAAATATTTCATTTAGTGATAATGGTTCATTTCCCACCAATTTCTCCTATTCTTAACACCACCCTATGTATGAGGCTTACCCACACATATGTTAGATGCTAAATTAGTCACACTAGAATTGTGACTCTGTAAACAACAGTATAATTTTCTCTTTCATAAAAGCGAAAAAAAAGTTAGATGCTTTCTAGGCTAACAACTCTCTCACTACTGCTTGTAGCATACCACAAGCTAAAACTGTGCTAAAACTGACTTATTTAGTCACCGCATAAAATACACCTATCTTGGCTAAACCAATTTCCCCCCTGCTTTGTAAGACACTATACTACCCCATCTGGTGTTTCAAAATTCTAGTCTGATGGCCCACATGATAGCTGGGACATTTACGCTACACCTGTTCCTTGCACTGTAGTGTGTTTCTGTTGTGCAGTGGAGATCTGCTAGGAAACATGGCTCATAACTAAAATAATGCAGTTGTGTACATAGTATTGCAGAGCTAAAGAACTGGGATACAATGAGCTTCTGACAAACTAAGATGTTAGCAGTGGGCCAGAAGACAGAGACACATCCTAAGATGGTCTATTTTTGCAATGCGCTTACATTTTTCTTACAACAGGTAAATCAGGAGAACTTCAATGCATGGAGATTGTGCAAAACTTATTATTTCTTCTTAGCCCTCTGTTCTGCAGCAGGAGGGGTGGAGGGTACTTTCCAGATCTCAATATGAAAGGCACAGCAGCAAGCGTAACAAAACTGCTGCAATAACAATGGTAGCAACAACACAATAAGAATTAGGAAGATAAATATAGATAACAAACAAATATTATGTTCCTTCAGATGTTGGGAACCCTACTTTCTTGTATCATCAGAAAGATCTCAGATGAACAGCAAGTAATAACATGCTGTGCACATCCCATCCATGGAGAGGATCCCCACACCCCCACTACCATGTCTTCTTATATCTAGCATTACAAACAAAATTATAAATTGGACAGGTATTTTTTTATTCCCACCAGAACATAGCTAGATGTGTCTAGGAACTGTATCCAGGAACATTATGTGTTTGACAGGATGGTCTTTTGTTGAAGGCACTAATTTAGGTTTGAGAAGATCTGTTTTATATTGTCTTTGACAAAGCATTTCTGAACAGCCTTGAGTAAGTCATTTAATTCCATTCTTTCCCCCTTGTGTAACTAAAATAATCTTAATAGTTGGGGTTTTTTTTCATTTTTTTTGGTCATCGTCATTGACAAAGATGAATTCAGTAGGCTGGAAGCCGATAGCTAACTAGGAATCAGTGATCAAGATCTCTTATTTAGGGTTTTGAATTAAACATGGTCCAAAATTACAAAAGGAATAGTTTGTGCCAAGGAAGTAAACTTGGGATTATAACTAACAGGAAAGGTAAATTTGTAATGAAGAACCTCAATGATAATTGGGATTTCTGTAGAAAAAATTATTAGACATTTCACTTAACCCAAATGATATTTCAACTGAAAATATCAGCATACAAATCATAGTGTCTGTATTAAAAAGATTAAGAATACCCATCTGACATTTTAATAAGTCAACATCCAGGTCATGCTGAATTTCATGTTAGCAGGACTGTAAATATCAAAACTTGGATAGTGAGTTATTCAACATTAGAATGAAAGATCTGAAATGAATGTAAAATTATTGGATAACTCAAAAAAAAAAAAAAAAAGGTGTAATAAAGATAAGAACAAACCGTAATACGAGGCTAGGCTAGTCTATTTTATAGACCCTAATGAAAAATCAGACATCTGGGAAAAGAAGCTGTGAGGGTCATGCAGTCTTAAAGAATAAGAATAAGGGTTTCTTCCTTTGAAAACAAAGGCTCTTAAAAGGCTTATTCAAAATCAAAAGCTCAACATCAGCCTTCCTTGCTATGATATAGGAAGGAAAGGTAGAAAAAAATTCTGAAAGTAAGAATAGATATGCAAATGAGTCAAACAGTGATTTTTATATATAGAATCACAGAATATCTCAAATTGCAAGGGACCTATACGGGTCATCAAGTCCAGGTCCTTGGAAGTACCTAGAACTAAACCAGATGACTGAGAGCATCATCCAGATGCTTCCTCCCTCTTGAGAGACACCAAAGTCAGAATTGAGCAGTCACACATGCAGATGTTTCATGTCCATGTAGGTATGAGGGAATAACTTTCCTGGCATCCTGCTGTCACTATGAATCCTTTTTCTCTCCCATCATTCAGATGCAGGCACCTTGGAAGACCTGATGCACATTGTATGGTGTTAGGGACCGGTATTTCTGAAACTGGGTTGGGTTGCAAACTGGCTTAAGGAGAGAAGCCAGAGAGTGGTAGTCAATGGTGCGGAGTCCAGTTGGAAGCCAGTATCTAGTGGAGTGCCTCAGGGGTCAGTACTGGGGCCAATATTATTCAATATATTCATTAACGATTTAGACGAGGGAATAGAGTGTACTATCAGCAAGTTTGCTGATGACACTAAGCTGAGAGGGGTGGCTGACACACCAGAAGGCTGTGCTGCCATCCAGCGGGACCTGGACAGGCTGGAGAGTTGGGTGGGGAATAATCTAATGAAATTTAACAAGGGAAAGTGTAGAGTCCTGCATCTGGGCAGGAACAACCCCAGGTTCCAGTATAGGTTGGGAAATTACATATTAGAGAGCAGTGTAGGGGAAAGGGACCTGGGGGTCCTGGTGGACAACAGGATGACCATGAGCCAGCACTGTGCCCTTGTGGCCAGGAAGGCCAATGGCATCCTGGGGTGTATTAGAAGGGGAGTGGTTAGTAGATCGAGAGAGGTCCTCCTTCCCCTCTACTCCGCCCTGGTGAGACCACATCTGGAATATTGTGTCCAGTTCTGGCCCCTCAGTTCCAGAAGGACAGGGAACTGCTGGACAGGGTCCAGCGTAGGGCAACGAAGATGATTAAGGGAGTGGAGCACCTCCCTTATGAAGAAAGGCTGAAGGAGCTGGGTCTCTTTAGTTTGGAGAAGAGGAGACTAAGGGGGGACCTCATTAATGTTTATAAATATATAAAGGGTGAGTGCCATGAGGATGGAGCCAGGCTCTTCTTGGTGGCAAACAATGATAGGACAAGGGGTAATGGGATCAAGCTGGAACACAAGAGGTTCCGCTTAAATTTGAGAAAAAACTTCTTCTCAGTAAGGGTGACAGAGCACTGGAACAGGCTGCCCAGGGATGTTGTGGAGTCTCCTTCTCTGGAGACATTCAAAACCCGCCTGGACATGTTCCTGTGCGACCTCACCTAGGCGTTCCTGCTCCAGCAGGGGGATTGGACTACATGATCTTTTGAGGTCCCTTCCAATCCCAAACATACTGTGATACTGTAATTGAATTCCATCCTTTGTTTACGAGGAATGGTTAAAGTTATTTTAAGCTTAACCAATAACTAGATCCTTAAGTTAAGGTTACTAACACCAGGAATCTGTTGGGTTTTCTAGATGTTCCTGGATGCCATTCTGAAAATCATATTTTAGCCAAACATATATTTTTTTTTTCTGAGTACAGTGATAGCAGCAACAGCATTAAAGAACATGCCAGGTGGCTTACGAGAACTCAGACACAATGCTATAAGGTCTAGACTCTTTGTCCTTTTTTTTTAAATTTAGAAACGGAGGCAAGAAACCTAAACCTATCATTCATTAACAACAGCAGTGCAACAGATTGACAGTGGCCAAGAAGAATTAACCATAGTCCTTGATAAAGAGAGGATAAAATCCAAAATTTTGCAACGTACCTGTTAGATCATAATTTTCTGTCATTTAGTAAAAAGAATGGTGATAACAACATTTTATTACTGAGGTCAGCACTCTGAAATACAGGTTTTAGTGGTGCAATTAGCTGTGGCAGTAGGAAAACACATATTTGGCTTTGTGGAAGTATCAAATGGAAATTAATTACTGCTGAGCAATGGATTCAAAATGGATGCAATCTCAGAAGTAGAGCTTATTGCATAGGTTTTACTGAAATCCTTTCCTCTCCCTCCCCTCCTCTTCTCTTTTTTGGTCAAACTAAAATGTAATATGGGTATACAATACTCCCAAGGAAATGTTCTTAAGCCCAAAGGCTAATTTTTAAAAAGGAATAGACAAAGAGAAAGAGAGAAAGCAGTCTCAAAGTGCTGAATATCCCAATTTTCAGGACTTTCACTTGAGAAACAGAAGACTGTCAGTATTGAAACTACTTGTCTTGCTTTTCTGTAAGCATCCTTCCTGACTGTGGGCAATCATTAGATGTGTCTTTTTCTCATTATACTGAAATAAAAGTTTCATAGATAAAGGTCTCATTTTCATTTCCCACTGCACTGGAGCACATCTCCAAACCCACATACACTGTGCTTCTTGCTGGTGGTGAAATGGAAATGTCATTTTTCTAGACATTTCTACATAAAAGATGCTGAGGTTTACATAGAAAAAGAAGTCACATTCCTCAATTCACTCTTCCTCTCTGCCTCGGGAGGTTGGGGATTTAAAGTGACAGTGTTCCCCAAATCAGAGAATTGTTGCTAAAGATATCATCCCCTCATCCCAAAGACATAAAAATACTTGCTATATAATCTTGAAGAACTTATAAAATTTCTGTGAGAGAAATGAAGAGCCCAAACTTTAATCAGACCCAAAGGGGAAGGATTTGTCCTTGACTCACTGAAGAAAAGTCCCTTTAAGAGTATGCAAGGACACAAACTATAAAAAGAAAATAAAAAATAAATCAAGAAGTCAAAACGAATGCATTGAGTGGAAAGACAAGTCTCTTTTTAGGCCCATTATTGGGGTTTTTTTAAGAAGTACATGAGAGTAAGAACAGAAAGGTTGTTTCTTTCAAGATAAACTCTGTACCTGCCCCTGGGGAGTCTTTCCAGCCACTCTCCTGCAAGGGCACAGAGGAAGCACACAAGCTTTGTCATTTCTCTGTGGTACTGACAAAAACTGAAAAATATCCCAAACTTCCCAGAATTGCCTCAGCTCTTTGGACCTTTTGTGCTAGTGAGCATGTCCTGAGCTATAATAAATCTCAGGGTGACAGGGACAGACTGCAGCACCAATGAACTAGGCTGAGATGCACTGGTACAGCCTCCTTCCATGTGTTGGAGACAGAAGGGAAGCAACTGAACTGGGAAACAACCAAGACATGCTCCTTTCCTTCCTCCCTTCCTCCCTTCCTTCCCTTCCTTCCCTTCCTTCCTCCCTTCCTCCCTTCTTTCCCTTCCTTCCCTTCCTTCCCTTCCTCCCTTCCTCCCTTTCTTCCCTTCCTTCCCTCCCTTCCTCCCTTCCTTCCCTTCCTCCCTTCCTTCCCTCCCTTCCTTCCTTCCTTCCTTCCTTCCTTCCTTCCTTCCTTCCCTCTGTCTTTCCGATACCCACTTCCTCTCATAATCCCTTCATCCCTTCCACTTTTTCCTCCCACACACACATTGTCCCATGCCTTCTTACACTACTGAAGTTTCCTGTGTGGGAGGAAAGGGAAGAATAGTGCAAAAGATGGGGACAGTCTTTTTAGCAGGGCCTGTTGTGATAGGACAAGGAGTAACTATTTTAAAGGAAGGGAGATTCAGGCTAGACATAAGGAAGAAAATTTTTACAATGAGGGTGCTAAAATGCTGCAAAAGGTTGCCCAGAGAGGTGGTGGATGCCACATTCCTGGAGACATTCAAGAACAGGCTGGACTGGGCTCTGAGCAACCTGATCTGTTTGAAGATGTCCCTGCTCACGGCAGTGTGTTGGACTAGATGAGTTTTGAAGGTCCCTTCCAACCCAAATTATTCTATGATTCTATAAGAGAACACTCCAGATCTGGGAAGAGAGAAAGACACACCTCTAGCCTAGGATGTGTCATAAAATTAAATTGTAGAAAGAAATGGGACATCACTGAATGCGTTTGGCTGTGAACATCTTCTTCCCTTAAAAATATGCTTTTTGTTTTGTTTTCTTTTCAGAGTTCTGAAATCAAATCCTGCCTTCCAGGAAGTGCATTGATTTTCCATCACCACTGAAAAACTTCTTCAATAGATAGGTGAAAAACTGGAGTTTCTATTGACAAATCACAGTCAAATGAGAGCCTTTAGCTATTTCTTCCAGCTCTCTGAAGAACCATTGTGAAGGAACATGTCTTGCTGTATGACAAATGCTCTTAAAAAGGCATGATGTTAATTCACTTCAGGGAGTTTGATCTGCAAGGGCCTCAGGTTACTTTATAATCTTAGTAAGTTTAATTTTCCTTGACTTTTGTTTCAATAAGTTCTGATGCAAAACAGCAAATTCCATAAAACAATTATGTTATAATTAAATTATATGCTTTCCTTGGCTAATTGACTGAACAATTGTCCTCATAGCAAACCTCAAGATTTGTCTCTTCTTCTTGGCATATAAGATTTATAAAATTATTCAAAGGCTCCTTTCTGATTTATTTCTTGTGCAACCTAGCTTTGGTAGGTATTTTAATACCTGCATATCTTAGGTATCAGTGATGAGTGTGCATCTTCAAGAAGGTACCTTCAGCCAAGGTACTTCCCATTACTGACGCTATGAATAGTTTATTTACTTGAAGCAGAATTTGTGAGTTAGAGGTACTATGGAATGTATACAATCAGTTACCTACAGCAGATTGCATCCTCAATTAAGGAGTCCAGGCTTCCTCGTGGAAAATGACAGAGTCCTCTGGGAGGACCCTGAAAACATCTCTTTTAGGATATCATTGATCTATAGTGTTCTTTTGGGCATTAACGTAAAGTATATAAATCTGTCTCAAAATCTGCCCCTACCAGGATACACCGTAAGCGTACTTCATTGCATATCATTAAATCATTTAAAGTTAACGGCTTCATTGAAATAGGATCTAGTTATACCAATTCTAATTTTGATTGATGAGGAAGAACCCAAATAAACTTATATAACAGCTGCCAAACTCACCC
The DNA here is from genome assembly GCF_036013475.1 of Columba livia. NCBI lineage: Eukaryota > Metazoa > Chordata > Aves > Columbiformes > Columbidae > Columba > Columba livia. The sequence continues at coordinate 155,831,390 of NC_088603.1, read as the reverse complement.
ATGGACCAGAAGAATTACTCATTAAATTCACTGAAGTCATAAAGTGAACAAAGCATGTACTTTGGTAAAATTAACAATGCAAAGAACAAAATGAAAAATTGCATAAAAACAAACAAACCAACAAACAAACAGAATCAGATTTTCCAAATCAGTAAGAATATTCCCTGAGACAGTAGCCAGATAACACTTGTATTTTTTTTGCTTTGCTTTTGTTTAGCAAATGAAGCTCTGAATACCCTGATCAATCCAGAAGATCAGGAAGCTTTTTTTGGAAAGTAAACAAAAGCATGCACAAGGGATTAGCAAGCTGATCATTCTGGGCAGATGCCAGTTGTTTCGTGTGAAAGCATGAGGTAAAATGTAGGACAGAGAGTGGAAAGCATCCTGAGCTGTGCAGTAACCCATCGATTCCTGAATAGCTGCAATGGGGCTAACAGGACCACATGAGTAAATGTCTCGTTACTGAGCTGAGTTTTATATTTCAGCTTACCAGACCCTTAGTGGGTGTAAATCAGCATAAACTGTCTGTGGTTGTGGCACACTAATTTATCAGATCCGTCATTCTTCAGAACCATAGCTCTTTCTTCTTTCCCCTTCTTGCAAATAAGAAAGCAGTTTTGTGGAAAACTGATATTTCACTTCCACTCTGTACAGAGAAATAAATCTAGTGTTTAATCTTACTTCTGTTCATGTACAGCTTCCCCTCCCACCTGCTGTCCTTGTTGAACAAGAACTTACAAGTTCAAGGCCTTGGGGCATGTGTGTCATAATTAGAAATGTGGGCCTTAAAGCTAGGTACTTTGACAGTTGTTCCATTTCCTAGCATTTACTTCAGCAGTGAATTGAAATACCTTCAGGAATAAATACTAACCCCAGACAATAGACTGTGTGATCCCAAATCAAATTCTGGAACTGAATTACTCTTGAAAATTATTTAAAATCTTTCTTCTTCCTTCACTTACTTGTCAAGACCTAATATAAGCCCTCAGGTTTATTGCTCTAAATTTTTCCTTGCTGTTAAAAACAGATTGAATTTTCGTCAGGCCAAGTTATTTTTAAGGGAGAAAGGAAAATGGTAAAAAGTCTGAGGTTCTAAACTGGTTATTGGTCTTCTGATACAAAGAAGCAGACCACCCAACCTCTTCTACTGGATCGGAAACCCACAGATAAAAATATGTTCCAGCATCAGGGTATCCATTTCTTTTAGATTGCTCCTCAGTGCATTTGCTGATGTGTCATGCAGTTCTTAGAACCCAGGTAGCTGGATAAGAGATCTTAGAGTAATGGGATCAGGACTTAAGGTGGTTCAGCAGTGGTAAGATAACAATACTATGACACATGAAGCTCCTACTTAACTGTTATCTGGACTCCAAGGAAGTTGCGGTTTCTGAAGTGACACAAGTTTTGCGTATACATACAAAATTATGAAAAAATTAAGTTGAAAGATCCTCTGGAGGTTCCACCTGCTCTGCACATGTATAAATTTGAAGTTAAATCAGGTTGTTCAGGTCTGTGAAAAGTTGAGTTTTCAGTGTCTTCAAGAACAGTCTCTCTGCAGCCTTTCTGGACAGCCTGTTCTGTGGATAAACACTCCCGTTGTAAACGTTTTATCCTTATGTCTTAGAATTTTCCCTTATACATCTTCGACAGTTGCTTCTTGCCCTTTCATTGTATAGTTTTGAGCAGTCTGGCTCCATTAGGCTGTTGAAGACAGAAGTTAGATGCCTTCAGAGCCTTTGCTTCTTCAGCTTAAAACAACTCAACCTATCCTGGTACCTTTTTGCTCCAAACCCTAACCATATTAAGATCTCTTTGCAGCACTTGATCTACTTTGTTAACATGCCATTTCTACTGGGAACTGTTAAGGTAGACACTGTGCCCTCCATCTCCCAATGACAAGGTCCTGCACTTGATCATATTGAACTCCATGAGTTTTCTGTCAGCCCATTTCTACAGTTTGTCAAGAGCCCTTTGAACAGTAGCTCTGCTCTCCAGGGTAATGAAAGTTTCCCTCACCTTGGTTTCAACCCCAGACCAGGTGTGGGTATGTTCCCTCTGGCTGTACAGCTTGTTAATGGAGAGGTCAAAATCTACTAGCCCAGAAACATCTCAGATTCTACCATCAAAGCTAAAATAGGATCTGCAAGCAGGATACATCACCTCTAAGAAATTGTATCTAGTGGCTCTCAGAAAAAGTGTAACAGAGGTCTTGGTCAGCTGCTGAGCTAATACAGAAGCAGTTACTGTTTGTTTTAAAGTGAAAACACATCAAATTATTTTTAGAGGATGCACCTATAACAAACCCTTATGCCTGACAAACTTCAAACATACAGCTTTTCCTCATCGCAATATATTCCCTAACATGGAGCCTATTGTGATCAAGGAAGAGGTTAAGTTCCTGTTGAATTTTCTTAATGGTATAGAAAAGAACTCAGGATTGATCAGGCCAGAGAATGGAAAGAAAAAGTGAGAAAGAATTTCTGCCCAGATAGTCCTCTGGGGGAAATGCAGTGTGGGTTCCTCACTCTCTGTGCATCCAGTTATTCTTTCAGGTCTCGGACTCAGTGAGAAATCACAGATGTCACATGTTTGGCTCTTTCTTACTGTTTCACTTGTTTTGTTTGCACTTGTTTTTCAAGCAAGAGACCCACACAGTGTTTTACTTTGGAAAGCAGAAGCTTAAGTGAACTGTTACATAGAGCTGTTCATAAAGCAAACTCTGGAAGATAAACAGTTCAATTAGTCTCCTACTGATATACCCTGAACATCTTTATAGCTCATATTGGGAAAACTACAAGAAACTGGGGTGGTTGCAGTGGGCCAGAACCTAGGATCAACCAGTTGACAAAATAATTAGTTACAGATTAATAGAATAATGGAAAATGAAAGAGAGAGGAAAAATGGGGCATCAAACTTGACACGTCACTGATATGAGATTAAAAATGTGGGAATAGATGGGAAGGCTGTCTTGGGAGTAAATATTTCATGGGGAACGATCGGGAACAGTGGAAATTAGATGACTGTTTAAATTCAGTTAGACAGACATATTTTATTTTGTTTTATGGAAAGCCCAGCGTCTGAGTCACATTTAAAAATGTGGCTGTCATCAAGTGCCAATACCAAATAGCTGAGGAGTGACAGAGGCTTTTACTCACTCCTTAATTATTAATAGTCTTGTTTTGTAGAAATCAGGCCTTAAGAAAAGCTGTCAACTCATGCACAGAAAGGCAATTTAGTGGCAACTCACCTTCCCATCAGGTAGTGGTTCCTAGATTTACTCTACAGCTTGGGCAAGAATTTTCCTGGAACCAGAAAACTGCTGCAAAGCAGAAGAGTTGTTCCTGCTCAGGGCAGTATCTTGTCTCTTGGCGCAGTTGAGACTCCTACAGTCCTGAAGCTGTATGAACTATTGCAAGAGACAAAATTGCTATCTTGCCGCTTCCCACCAGGTCCCTGCAGTCGTAGAGCAAACATTTCCAACCTGATTCCAGTTGTCCTGATTGCTAGGGAGTTGTCAAATCTGTTATGCTAACAGAGGTGACATTGTCACAGCTCCATGCCCCAAGTCCAGCCAGCAGTGAGGCTGAGTGTGTGTTACCAGCAGGCACATGCACAGGATACACCATACACACAGGTAGCCACACAGATTGACACAGGCAAAAATGGTCAGCAAAAACATAAACATAAACAACACCAAAGGCCTCATCCTGTTCTCCTCTCTGACCAATCAGGACGAAAGACCTCTAGTGGAAAATATATATACGTATACACAATGTGGATCCCTGCAGTAATTCACCTCAGATGCTCGGTCTGCCAGTAGTTGGCCCTGCATCTCAAATCCTCAAAATTGCCAACACTGGGACATAAGATCCCCACTCCAGTTAATGGTACACAGACACACACACACCAACAGATATGAACTAGTAATAGTCCTTAGACACCTAGCCTAGCCTACTTGAACCCTCGTTGGCCTCCAGGTAGGTCTCACACAAAGAGGACATGCAAATGCAAACGAGTCCCTCAGCTCATCCCTAGGACTCATGAACTCCTCAGTAGTTCTCTTGGACATCCAGAGGCTCAAAGGAAAGGCCTCTCCTGTACCCTTCACAGACCATTCCCATTTCAGTGCTCTTCCCTTGCACCCCATAATGGGTCCCATATCCCAGGTAGTGACCAGCTTGGTCTGTGAGGTGATCTGGAGAGATGGTCCATTGTCACACTGGGTGTGTGCCTTCCTCAACCTGTGGGGCTGAGGTTTTCCTGGGACAGTCTTGGAAGAAACTGTGTCAAGGGCTCACATCTAAGATGAGGGCTCACTTCTAAGATGGAGGGTCCCCGGGCTAACCTTGTGTCTCTGAGCTCCTTTGTGCCTGCAGAGATGAGCCTTTAACCACATAATCTGTTACTGATGTTTATAACTGGTCTCTTTCATTTCTGGGTAACTTCCGAAAACTGCCAGAGATGGGGAAACCCTGACCCTGCCTTGATCCTCTCCTTTGATGATGTTTTCTCTCCTTGTTCTAGTTCTATTATACCATTTCTGTTTAAAAATATGTAGACCACCATGACAGTTTTATTTGCAATTCTGCTGTGAACCCATAATCAAAGAAAAATTGAAAAAAAAAGAATTAAGAAAAAAAGCCCAGAAAACAACAAAACCTCTCTACCAACCCAGCTAAAAGCTTTTAAAACACCCTGATGGTAGCAGGTTTATTAGGTTTTTTTAATGCATAATAAAACTGTATGTATTCCTATTTATCCTTTTCAGTGAGGTTTACAAGTAAGCATCATCAGCAGAAAGAACTATTGCTACTCCTCTGTTCCTCTTGTTCACCACTTACAAGTGTTATTCCTGTTTTGTCTTCAAGAAAATAGCATTAGACTTTAATAACAACAATATCAAAGGCCTCAGACAATCTCAGCTAATTTATAGCTAATAAATAAAGCACTTTATGTGCTCAATACTACCATCTACTACACTGAGGGGGTGGGGGGTGGGGGGAGAAAGGTCATTCCAATAGGTAAAATTAATGGGTTATTGAGAAGCTAACTTCTTCCCAGACACGGTAAATATTACTATGTGGAATCATTTTTAAAAACTTTTAAATAGTTCCTCTCCTTTTATTTTTTTGTTTTCCTTACAAAATCACTCTCCAGCTAAACAAAAAAACAAATGAAGGTCATTGTTAAAATGAAATCCTTACTCAGATTTCAAAGCTTTAATGTCATTTTTCCTCCCTGATTCTCCCTTTAGATACACACATTGTCCTTTCTCATTTTTACAACTTTAATAGAAGAAGTAACAAATATTTAAAGGTTCCACATAGCTCAGCAAGATTCAGTGCCTGTATTTGAATCCGTCATATCTCTTGTAACTGGCTCCTTCTTACCAGTGACATGGTTGAGTTGCTATCTTGACCTGACCAGCCCATACATCCCAGCAAGACTGAAACTAGAAAAATTACACTTGAAGGTAAGGGGGAAGGAGGAAACCAAAATGACTCCACTAAAGCAAAATCTACCAAATGAGCCCTAATGCTTTCGGGTTTGGAGTACACAGTTGTTGTAAAGGCAAAAAGATGAGCTATGAGCATTTCCAAGAGTAACAATGAGATAGATGTTTAAAAGCAGTCAAAACCAATTAGTCAGTGTGCCACAGACTGGCATCGAAGTACGAGATTTATATGACACTGAGACCCGGCAAAATGCTGACATCTTTGAAATAAGACCAGAGATCAAAATGTTGCTGGACAATTTCCTTAGGAGCTCTGAACGCAACAATTTTTAATGCCTTGTACCGACCCTATTACAGGAGAGATACTACCAGGATCACTACCGCATTTTGAACAATTTGTGTAGGGTCTCCATTAACTAATGACTCCAACTACTGTCTAAATTACACTTGTGTAAACTCCGAATCTGATACTTTTCCCTTCGTATTGATCTGTCCACTAGGATATAACTTAGGACACAGGCTGCCTCTTGCAAATATCCATTTCCATTGCCATCTCTGAAAAACCTGCTGTCTTTCTTGAACCACCTTCATCACTTTCATTTCCAGAGCTCTCCAAATGAAATTCCGCAGCATGGATTTAAGGTACGTTTGTGGCTGGATGTTAACTTCTTGGTTTTCAGCTGTTGCTGCAGATGAATGAATTGAGGACTCAGAGTTTGGTTCATCTTGCACAATGTGCATAGACAAACTAAATTTCTCATCTCCTTTTATAGTCAGTGGAGAGAAGCAATTCCATGGTGCAATACAGCTTAGACTAAAGTTGGTGGTTAAAAATAAGACAGAAAAATCACTCCCAGAAAAACTTCTTCTCTCTACTGGTTAGAATGAGAAACTAGAGTTATTAGCTTAGATGTAGATGTCTAACTTCAAATGAAGTTAATTAAAGTCCACCTTCATCTTCTGGGGAAAGAAAAAAAAAAAAGGCCAAAAAAAAAGCAACAAAAAAGGCAAATGCCTTGTTCCAGCTTTTCTGAATGCTGCCAAAACTGTAGTTTCTTCTGTGGTAGGCTCTAGCTCAACGCACAGGACTGCAGAGAGGCATAGCTGATTTGGCTCAAACTCTGACACTATTTCAACCACAGTTACTGATCTGTCTCTCCTGACATTTGGAATGGGTTTCTACAGGTAGGGGTCATTTCTCTTTTCCTGTCTCATTGGTAAGGAAAGGAGTTTTGGAATGATCCCCGCTGGAATGTAGCATGAATATCAGAAAGTGGCATAAAACTGACCTACACTCTCATCATTATGTGAAGAGACAAGTACACAAAACCTGCCACAATAAATCATCTGCTTCCTAACCAGCTTGGGTCAACCTGAGAAGCCTAGAGCTGTTCTTGCCCTAATTCTGTACAAGGAGTAGATCTATATTCCATCTCTATTCCTATTTGCATGCAAACTGGTCTTTCAAATCACTGTGCTTTTTGCGTAGATGAGAAAAGGGAACCAATCTAATGGTTTATTGATCCAGTCTCAAATGGCAGGGCAAATGATCTTTCATGGATAAGCCTGTGAACTATCTTTCATTTCTCCCCAGATTAGCACTTTTATTTTTCCTTGGATTTAAAAATCAAATTTATAAATACGATCTTTACTAATTTTAGTGTTAAAAAATGTCACAGCTCTTATTTTTTTTTTTTTTTAATTAACATTCCCACAGACTGCCATGGCCAAAATGTTTGTATAAGTGTCATCGTTTTCAGTCCTTCGTGATTATATATCCATGTGATAGCAAACTGAATTGAGCCAAGTATAGTATGCAATTAGATGACTGTGCAGGCTCTTGTTCTTGACAACCATGACTGAGTTCACAGTTCACTGTGCCACTCAGTCCTTGAGCCAGTCTGCAACTGCTGCATTATCTTACTTGCCTCTCCTGCCCAAGAGAATTCTGCAGTTGTTCAAGGAGAACAGCTTTCTCTTATCTTGGCTCATCATTGCTTCCTCTTTCTGGCTGAGTTCAAAAGGACTGTTACAGCCAGTCAGGTGTAAATTCATTGTATCCTGGACTCTTTAGGTATTTAGCCTTAGATGGAGTTTACCACCCGCTTTGGGCTGCATTCCCAAGCAACCCGACTCCGAGACACATGCCTGTCTCCTCTTGCTCCAGGCTACCCTTTTGGAACTCTATCAGGATTTCTATTGTATCTGATAATAGGACACTTTCTTCCACTAAGACTAGTTCTTAACATAAAGGCAGAACATTACAATATCTCATCCCTTGCACCAGGGACTGAAGTAGCTTCTGGTAGAACTTTTTCTGCAAGTCCGAACAGTGTCATAATCTTACATGGTATTGTTCAACGGTACTGCACTTGAGCTTCAGCCCATCTTGACTCCCTGATCACTTCATAAACCTGCACAAGACTTTACCATGTTTCAAAGGAGACATATACACTATCGACTTGGCTTGCTCTGCATTTCACTGTGTGGTCAATCTTCCCTCATCATCTGCACTTCATGCACACTGGTTCTCTCTCTGGTTGGGTCCTGAAGCTAAGCAATTGTCTCGAAGAAAAAGCTGTATTACTGATGGGAGAATACTTCACTACAGGTTACACATCAGACAAATGCAGTCTGATTCGTTCTGCATTATGCGTTCTACACCACTAAGCTAACAGGATTTGTGTCCCTATACAAAGGACAATGCCACCACTGTACTACCATGTGAGTTCCAAGGGTAAGCAATATGCAATTTCAACTACATGCTTTAAAATAAACACTTTCTTAAGCTGAAGCATAAACATGTCCTTATGTGGAAAAACAAATGCATGCATGCACGCACACACACACAGATTGTATCCCAGGAACACTGAAGGGTTCCCAGAGGCCACTAAGTCTGAATGCTAAGTGGTGCAGGCTCACAAGTCAGCCCCAGAGAGAACTAACTCTGGACAGCATTGAAGTTAAATAGTTTATGCTGTTTAGCCTGGGGTGTTGTAGAATCATAGAATAGTTTGGGTTGGAAGGGACCTTCAAAGGTCATCTAGTCCAACTCCTCTGCCATGAGCAGCGACATCTTCACCCAGATCAGACTGATCAGAGCCCTGTCCACTCTGGCCTTGAAAGTCTCCAGGGACGGGGCATCTACCACCTCTCTGGGCAACCTAGGCCAGTGTTTCACTACCCTCTTTGTAAAATTTTTTTTCCTCATATTCTGTCTGAATCTCCCCTCTTTTAGTTTAAAACTATTACCCTGCCCTATCACAACAGGCCCTGCTAAAAAGTCTGTCCCCACAATTTTTATTGACTCCTTTTAAGTACTGAAAAGGCTGCAATAAGGTCTCCCTGGAGCCTTTTATTTTCCAGGCTGAATAACCCCAATTGTCTCAGCCTGTCCTCACAGCAGAGCTGTTCCAGCCCTCTGATCATCTTGGTGACCTCCTCTGGCCCCTATCCAACAGATCCATGTCTTTTCTGTACTGAGGTCTTCAGAGCTGGATGCAGGACTCCAGGTGGGGTCTCACCAGAGCGGAGTAGAGTGGCACAATCACAACCCTCAGCCTGCTGGCCATGATCTTTTTGATGTAGCCCAAGATACAATTGGCCTTCTGGGCTGCAAGCACACATTGCTGGCTCATGTCCAGTTTTTCATCCAGCACTACCTCCAAATTCTTCTCTGCAGGGCTGCTCTCAATCCTTCCATCTCCCAGCCTGTATTGATACCAAGAGTTGCCTCAACCCAGGTGCAGGACCCTGTACTTGGCCTTATTGAATCTCCTGAGGTCCTCATGGGTCCAGTTCTCAAGCTTGTCCCGGTCTCTCTGGATGACATCCTGTCCCTCAGGCATGTCAGCTGCAACATTCAGCTTGATGTCATTTGAACATGCTGAGTGTGCATTCGATCCCACTGTCTATGTTATTGATGAAGATATTAAACCATACTGGTCCCAGTATGGACCCCTGAGGAAAACCACTTGTCACTGGTGTCCATATAGACTTTGTGACATTGATTGCTACTCTCTGGGGATGACCACCCAGCCAGTTCCTCATCCACCAAATAGTCCACCCATCATATCCGTATCTCTCCATGAAGCCATGCCGGTGTCTCAAATCACCTGCCTGCCTTCCAAGTGCCTCTAGGAGGATCCGTTCCATGATCTCTCCAGGCACAGAGGTGAAGCTGACAGGTCAGTAGTTCCCAGGGTCCTCCTTTCTACCCTTTTTAAAAATAGGTCCAATCTTTCCCTTTTTCCAGACACCCATCCCTTTTTCCAGTCCCCTGAGAGTTCTCTTCCTACCATGGTCCCCAAAGGCAGATGTTATTGCTCTATAAAACTAACATGAGTTTTCACACCACTTTTAGTTGTAAGTTCCTTTTTTTTATTTTTCTGAGGATAGATATATCTCCAATATCTTGATTTTTGTTTAGTATGGAAAATTCAGTAATCCTATATGAAATTTTCAAAGCTTTCATTCACAGCAATTAACTCAAGCCATTTTACATGCCTCGTCACATTAGTCAAAATAAACTTAAACAGGTGCAATAATATTTTAAATGTTTGCTGTAACATATATTCTGTCATCTCACTGATAGCATAAAGAGCTAATCACTTTGTTCTCCATTTCTCCATCAGAATTATAGTAATTCTCTAAAGAGAGTGGAAAAATTAAACTAACCAACTGAAATCATACTTCTGATAAAATTACACTAATTTGAAAGTACCGTTTTCTCAAATTCTAATATATGCATTATTCAGAATATGAGAACTTTCCTTCTTGGTTCCATTTCTGAAAACAAATGAATGTGAAAAATCCTGTTGATTAGCAAAAGTAGACTAACTGATTTTAGGCAATTAGTCAGAGATACTAACAAAATTAGTTAATTAGCTAACTGTCCAATATTCCCTATAAACTATTCCTCAGAGTACTAGAAAAGCTTTGCTTTGCATTTCTGGATGTGTTTATCATAATTTTGTTAACAATGTAGTTTTCCATGGAAAAAATATTAAGAGAAAGGGCAAGGCAGATTTCTTCAAACAATGTCTTAATTTCTTTCAATATATATTGTTGCCTGGAGCTCTACCAGTTCATGGGACTCTAATTAAGCTTGTTATTTCTAGGATTCCTTCAGTAGATCCCCTGTCCTCTGTTTCTTTTTTTCCAGTTTAGTCTTTATAATACTACCATGAAACACACCAGTAGTCCATATAATTAACACTTTTAAAGGTCAGCTTAAATCTATTGAACAATTTGACTGCTTAAGTTTAATTAAATTCTTATGTATTCTTCTGGACTGATAATATGAGTCTGGACTTGCTTAATATCAAGCAAGATTAAATCATCTGTGGGGCCACAACCAAGTTTTCCTTGTGTGATCCCATCCAACTTTGATAATTCTATGTCTGCCCACACTTCAAACAAAAGTAGGTAATGATCAAATTCCTTATACTTTTTTCCACCCCGCTTCTTTCTCTGATCTTATTCAGGTCTGGATGACCTCTTCAATTACCTTTGTCCCTTAGTCCAAGGCACATGTAGCTGATGTATAATGAGTTTAAGACTCATTGGATTTCAAACTGAATGACATAAACCTAACTAAAGTGAGAAGTATCTGAAGTACCCAATTCATTTTTAGAAACATCTTCAGTGTAAGAGCCTGGAACCACCGGGACGTGGAACCCTTGGGATACAGTTAACAACTCACCTCAGTATGTCTCTCAGATGAACGTGTATCAGTACTTATAATTTCTCTAACAAAATGGTGATAATTTCAATTCCTTATCCATAGAGACTGCAGCTATCAATCAATCAATCTATCTATATATCTAAGAAAAGAAAAGAACAGGTTATTAAGTCAACTGTAAGGGAATTGGTTTGATCACATCAGGGAGTAAAATTGAAGATTATTTTAATAATGACAAACCATAACAGATGAGCATCTCTTGTGCTTAGAAAGCTCATGATTTTCCGGACAAAGAATGAAAAGCATTTGTTAGAGTGGCAAAGAATAAAATAATAATCAAGTTATGAAAGAGTACAGACAATAACAGATACACAAAGAAACAGTAGGGCTCAGAGCGAGTTGTGCTGAAAGAAACACTATTGAATACAACATCCTCTAATATCACTGGTACAGACAAATCATAGGTGTTTGCAGGAAATATAAAAAGTAAGGTAAATATGACATAGAAAAATACAAAAATAACGTATCTCACACCAGAATAAACTTTCTAATTATGCTTAGGTTGGAACTGAAAGGAATAATTTCTGAATTCCAGAACATCTTGACTCTGGAGCTTTCCAAAATATATACCATAAAGAAAGATAATATTTTTATTTAATGTGTCATTTGATAAGCTTTAGAAAACCATTTTATGATGCAGCTCTTTGTAGTAGTAGGATATTGGGCTTTCAGACGCAGGAGTTTCCACAGACTTCTGGAAACTTGTGAGTGAAGGTTTTTTGCCATGTTTACGTTTGAAAATGTAATTATTTGGATGAACTTGACTTGAAACTACAGAGTGTTAATTAGAAATGTGAGTGTTCTGTAATTAATTTCCAGGAGGAACAGAATGGTTAATATTTGCAGTGATACTTCTCTTCTACAAAAATGTGTGCAACAATATTTTGTTGGATTCTCTCAGGGCAGAAAATATAATTGTAGCACAGAAAATAATTGGTACATTACTCACATTAGCCCTTTTGGACTGCTTTTGCTTCTCTTTTAAACATTTCTCTTTAGCTAGGTTGCTTTTGAAACCAAAATGAAATAAAAAAGGAATCATCTGCATTCTAAAAGTAGACTCCTGAGACAGAAGCTCATGTAACAGCTGACAGAGAAGGGACTTGTTTGGTCTACAACCAAAATTATCTATAAGGTAAGATTATTGACAATCTTTTCTTTAAATTAAAGTAGTGTATAAAGACAATCATTATGCTTATTATCTTTAGGAACATTACACTACATTTACATTTAAAAGTAAAACACCCTTTCTCCTTCACTTTCAACAATGTCAGTAGCTCATTAAGAGTCCTAGATGGTTAGATTAGGATCTGCAAGAACAGCATCATGTCAGGGCATAAATAATCCAGACCACAGAGAATTTTTAGCTGCAGGTGTTGGAGACACAACAGAGCGGTCACACCCTGCTGGGTCTGCCACTCACGAATAACGAAGAAGCGGTCAATGATCGATAGCAGGCTTGTCCACAGTGACCATGAGGCAGTGGAATTTAAGATCCTAACATAAATGAAGCAGCACAGTATCAGAAAAATGACTGAAGACTTTAGTAAAACAGGCTTGTTCAGGAAACTGGTAGTCCATGAGCATTGAGAGGACATGTGTTTTGAAGGACAAAAAGCTCAGTAGAGCTCATTGATCTTTAAGGACAGCTTCCTCAAGACAAAAGGTCTGTCCTTTCCAATGTGCAGTTAAGTTGAACTGGCATGGTTGAAAGCCAGACTGGCTGAGAAGGGAACTCCTGAGTTGGTGCAAATGAAAACCTACTCAGGAGGGGCACAAAGACACCACCCAGGCTTAAAGTTAGCAAAACCACCTCAGCTGCAGTTGAAATAGTGACAGATGTGAAGGACAAGAACAGCTTCTACAGGAATAACAGCAGCAAAAGAACAGAGGTGGGGACCTAATAGTAATGGGTACCTGAGATAATAATTCATGTTTAGTTGTCTGGGCAAAGGCTAAGACAATTCAACATAGACCTGGAAAAGGTGATGGGAGCAAGAGTAAGCAGGGAAATCCCTGTTACCTAATCATTCAAAACCTAATCAATGTAAATTAGAGTGAGCTGAATGGGCTGCTTCTAAGACTATCAAAAAAGATTACATCATTTTCTCTAGCATGAAACCCATCAGGATCAATCAGAAAAGGACTCCCCTTCCCATAAAAACCATGCAAACTAGAGTGGTTATTGCCTAGAAGGTTACAGGACTTTCAATGGAACATAGGGGCAATTTTGGGACTGTGCAAATCTGATTATTGTATGTTTTAAGGAACTCTGAGAAGATGTGAAACATACTGCAGAAAGTCTAGGAAAAGGACCAAAGATGGGGAAAAGGAGGGCTTAAGGTGGACAAGAGAGGGGCAAGCATATTAACTAACCTCACCTTGGAGGATCTCTGTGTTCATGCATCTTGAACGGTGTAGAGTAGAGTTATTGTTAAGCCATTCATAGATCAAATCTAAACTGTGATTGTGTCAGAAAAAATTATTATATGTTCACCATTTATCTCTTGTTTTCAGAGAGAATAAACACAGATCTAAGTGTCTGGCCCTTCCTGAAGTTACTAACATTGCTGTTATTCTAAGGACATTGCAGAGGCAAGGTTATACTCTCCCAGGAGCGATGTGGGAGCCACTCCCTGATACTCCCAATCCACTGGATACTACAGTATACCCTGTTTCTAAGGGAAACGCTTTCCTGACTGCATATGGTAGTGCCGATTTGCACGTCAAGCATCATCTTCTCAGAAAGATTTTAAGCTGAAAAAAACATCATGAGGAAGAAAAGGGCTTATTAGACTAAATATAAAATTGTTACTTTTCCTCACAGTGTTTCTGGGTTTCTTATGCCGCAAAGGCTGCTCTCATATAGCAATCAAACCAGCTGACTGAAAGAATATGTCAGTTTGATTATCAGCTGGTCTTAAAGAGACTGGACAGGGGAATGTCCACAGGTAAGGCACCTAAATGTTTAGTTTTACCATGAAGTTTCAAAGCACATAAGCATTTAAATCCAATAGTTGACTTCATTATTGAAAGCTATAGATAATGTGCTGAACCTCTATTAAAAAAAAAAAAAAAAAAAAAAGAAAAAGGCAGATTTTAATTTAAGCAAGATGAATGAGATCTTGTTACTTTAGGGGAGATTGGATCATTTTGTGATTTCTCAGATATCTGTGCTGCTCAGGTCCCGTGTTGATTCCTGATGCTCTTGGTTCAGGATTTTCTTTCTTTTCTTCTTTGCCTTTTACAATCATAAGGCTTTTTTTTTACAGTCTTATAGGTGCTACACAGAGCCAGTTTCTTCCATCAAGATGCTTTATTGCATGTGTCATGGATGGTTGACTCTCACTTCGCATTTCCTTACACTTGCGATTTCCAAACTGTGTCAATCTAATTTATGTTATCACCAAGTTAGGTTAAATACAAATAACACATTCTGTGTTACAAGGTTAGTGTTTTCTCAGTTCCTTTCCTGACAACATTCTTCCCAGGTCATTGGGGGCACTGACAGCACTACTTGAATCCCATTGTCTATATAACACACTTAGCAATTTGTGTTGTGGAACGTTGTAGGAAATTTCTGTCTTCAGGCTGAACTATACATTTTCATGAAGAATAGTAAACAGAAAGGAATTATCTGGAGATTGTCAACCTACAGATTTCCGGTTCTAGCATGTTCTGAACTGAAGTACAGGATATACTTCTCATGACATCTAAAATACCCTTTAAAAGACTGAACTTTCGGAAACATAGAATAGGAGAATATATTGCTTTTAGAATCCACTTAGGACTTACCTAAACTTAAGAAGGAGCTTCAATATGGCAGTTACTTCTTGAAACCTTAAGATTCATATTAATCCAACAAAGTCAGCGAAGCCAAAATACTTATCATTCTGGATGACACAGAGCTGTAATATGTTTATTTGATCTTCTCTGACAGAGATGGCTGGTTTTGTGCCAATGCAGCTTTCACTGACCTCCAAAAGAGTTACACAGAAAAAGGGTTAGTAGAATTAGGCCATGAAAGCACAGCTTTTCAGAGGTATTGTGTCTGTCAAAGAAACAAATGGAGAGGCTTAGAAGTGCAAGCAACAGGTGAGAAAACTACACATTTGCATTGTCTGCACAAACCTGCTATTTCTCTTAAAGAAACTGAGATGTGCTATGACATCTTGCAAGGATTTTACTTAATTTGTAGTTTTAAAAATTTTGAAGCTTCATGTGTTACAAGACAATGGGAAAGGGAGGAAAAGGTCAAATGACATAAAAATTCATCTTAAGTCACGTTCTGGCCTTGAATAAAAAGACATGCTATGTGTGAAAACTGGAAGAAAACTGACACACCATGAAAATAGTCAGTTTAAAGTGGCTGCAATGAAATAAGCTACACTTAAAAACAGACGGGTACATGTGATCATTTTTTAAAAAAAATTTAGTAGGAGAATTTCATAGTCATCACTCTGAATTTTTTTATAGGTAGAGGAGGATAACTTAAATTAAAAGAATTCCGGGGAGTTGAAAAGCAATTGCTAAATGAAACTGAAGTGGGTTTTTGACTTTGGTAAGTGTATCAGCATATAAGCATTACTGTTCAAATGCTTCACAGAATGCAAAAAGGAAATTTCCCTTCCCTTCCCTTCCCTTCCCTTCCCTTCCCTTCCCTTCCCTTCCCTTCCCTTCCCTTCCCTTCCCTTCCCTTCCCTTCCCTTCCCTTCCCTTCCCTTCCCTTCCCTTCCCTTCCCTTCCCTTCCCTTCCCTTCCCTTCCTTTCCCTTCCCTTCCCCCTGCATTTTGCATATTTTTGCATATTCAGAACACAAATTTGTATGAAGTAAAGAGTTGAAGGTGAAAGCTACAAGTCAAAGAGATAAGTGTAAACTCTGGGTCTTTCCACAATTTTGCATTTCATTTCTTCTATCCCTGACATTTTTCAATGAGAGGAAGCTCAGCTATGGGTCACAGAGAGTTCAAAACTATTTATGTTGCTTCTGTAAAGAACAAAAGATAAATGTATCAAAACACCACAGAACAAAACAAGAAAGTGTTTCACATTTACTTAGCTATAGAAAGTGCCCTGCGATTTGTGACCTGTCAGTTGCAGAGTATTATCAATGGCAAAGGTTTCTGGTCAAAGCTACTTGACTAGATGCAGTTTGTATTTCTGTCCCGTACTTAATTGGACTTGTAGTAGTGATCAAAGCTAAATGCACTTGTTTCCAAAATCTTTCACTGAGGTAATAAATGTTACACATTACATGAATCATGGAAACTGAGGAGCAATGAGATTAGGGACCAGGTAAAGAGAATTATGAAATTGCATTTGTTAAAAATGTATTGGAAAATAGTTCTTGTTGCACAAAGCAAAAAATTAAAATTTGTTGTGAGAAAAATCAATTATTTAATGCCAAAAGAATAAAACAGAGCAATTGTATTTGGAAAGATTAAATGTTCGTCTTCATCCATTCATTTATTGCTGTTCTTCTGGAGACCTTAATTTGACTGAGTCTTTTCTGTGCCTCCTATCAAGTGAAAAAAATCAGTTTTCCACTATTTCCTGGTTGCTTCTTTCCATGGGTGACAATATCAATAATATCTAGTACCTTTGCAAGAATGGAAGATCTCCTCAAATCATATGGGCTTCATCCTTCTAGGGAGAGCAAGAGGACTATAGCCCATAAGTTGGCAGGGCTGATCAGGAGGGCTTTAAACTAGGTGTGAAGGGGGAAGGGACTGAAACTGGGCTCTCCAAAGATCAGCCTAAGGATGGAAAGCCCGAATTAAGAGGGAAATCAGCAGCCCACTTGAAGTGCATGTACACTAATGCACGTAGTATGGGCAACAAACAAGAGGAGCTGGAAGCCATCGTGCAGCAGGAAAGCTATGACATAGTTGCCATCACAGAAACATGGTGGGATGACTCATATGACTGGAGTGCTGCTATGTGTGGCTACAAGCTCTTCAGAAAAGATAGGCAGGGTAGGAGAGGTGGAGGGGTGGTTTTATATGTTAGAGAGTCACTCGACTCTGTTAAACTTGAGGTCAGCAGTGACAAGGTTGAGTGCCTGTGGACCAGAATCAGGGGGAAGTCCAACAGGGCTGACATCCTCGTGGGTGTCTGTTATAGACCGCCCAACCAGGACGATGAAGGAGATGAATTATTCTACAAGCAGCTGGCAGATGTTTCAAAATCGACGGCCCTTGTTCTTGTGGGTGACTTTAACCTGCCGGATATCTGCTGGGAGCTCAATACTGCACAGAAGAGGCAGTCTACGAAGTTCCTAGAGTGTATAGAGGACAATTTCCTTCATCAGCTGGTAAATGAGCCCACCAGGGGCAAGACCCCACTAGACCTACTGTTTACAAACAGAGAAGGGCTGGTGGGAGATGTAGTGGTTGGAGGCCGCCTGGGGCATAGCGACCATGAAATAATAGAATTTTCAATACTCAGAGATGCAGGGAGAACCATTAACAAAACCTCTACGCTGGACTTCCGGAGGGCAGATTTTTGCCTATTCAGAAATCTAGTTCAGAGCATACCCTGGGAAACAATGCTTAAAAACAAGGGGGCCCAGGAGGGTTGGACATGCTTCAAGTAGATGGTTTTGAGTGCACAGGAACAGGCTATACCAGTGTGCCGAAAGGCTAGCAGGCGGGGAAGACAACCGGCTTGGCTAAACAGGGAGATTCTGAATGAAATCAGAAATAAAAAGAGACTTTACTGACTGTGTCAAAAAGGGCTGGCTACTTATGAAGAATTTATGGACATAGCTAGATCACGCAGAAAAAAAATCAGGGAAACAAAAGTGCAATTTGAAGTTAATTTGGCCATTTTTGTCAGGGATAATAAAAAGTCCTTCTTCAAATATGTTAATAACAAAAGGAGGGTCAAGGAAAACCTCCATTCTCTGTTGGACTCTGAGGGAAATATAGTTAACAAAGATGAGGAGAAAGCTGAGGTACTTAATACCTACTTTGAGTCAGTTTTTACCAGTAAGACAGGTGGCCCTCAGGACAACTCATCTCTGGAGGTGGTTGACAGAGATAGGAAGCCAAATAGGCCCCTTGTATTCCAGGAGGAAATAGTTGGTGATTTACTGAGCCATCTGGATCCTCACAAGTCTATGGGACCAGATGGGATCCATCCTAGGGTGATGAGGGAGCTAGCAGAAGAACTTGCCAAGCCGCTCTCCATCATCTTCCAACAGTCCTGGCTCACTGGGGAGGTCCCATATGATTGGAAATTGGCCAATGTTACCCCAGTCCACAAACAGGGCTGCAGAGCTGACCCTGGCAACTACAGGCCTGTCAGCCTGACCTCGGTGCCTGGTAGGGTTATGGAGCAGATCATCCTGAATGGAATCACACAGCACCTTCAGGATGGACAAGCGATCAGACCCAGCCATCATGGGTTTAGGAGGGGCAGGTCCTGTCTGACCAACCTGATCTCCTTTTATGATCAGGTGACTCACCTGGTGGATGAGGGGAAAGCCGTGGATGTGGTCTATCTGGACTTCAGCAAGGTCTTTGACACTGTCTTCCATAATATACTCTTGCAAAAGCTGGTAGCCCATGGCTTGGACAAGTGTACTCTACGCTGGGTTAAGAACTGGCTGGAGGGCCAGGCCCAGAGAGTGCTGGTGAATGGGGCTGCATCTAGCTGGCGGCCAGTCACTAGTGGTGTCCCCGAGGGGTCAGTGTTGGGTCCAGTCCTGTTTAACATCTTTATTGACGATTTAGATGAGGGGATTGAGACCATCATCAGCAAATTTGCTGATGACACCAAGTTGGGAGGGAGTGTCGACCTGCTGGAAGGCAGGGGGACTCTGCAGAGGGATCTGGATAAACTGGAAAAATGGGCTGATTCCAATGGGATGAAGTTCAATAAGGCCAAGTGTCGGGTGCTGCACTTTGGTCACAACAACCCCCTGCAGCACTCCAGGCTGGGCGCAGAGTGGCTGGAGAGCAGTCAGACAGAAAGGGACCTGGGGGTACTAATTGACAGGAAGCTCAACATGAGCCACCAGTGTGCCCAGGTGGCCAAGAAGGCCAACATTATCCTGTCCTGTATCAAAAATAACGTGGTCAGCAGGACAAGGGAAGTGATCCTTCCGCTGTACTCTGCACTGGGGAGGCCACACCTGGAGTATTGTGTTCAGTTCTGGGCCCCTCAGTTCAGGAAAGACATTGAAGTGCTGGAGCAGGTCCAGAGAAGAGCACGACTGGTGAAGGGACTTGAACATAAGACCTATGGGGAGAGGCTGAGGGAGCTGGGGTTGTTTAGTCTAGAGAAGAGGAGGCTTAGAGGTGACCTCATCACTCTCTATAACTACCTGAAGGGAAGTTATAGCCAGGTGAGGATTGGTCTCTTCTCCCAGGCAGTCAGCAATAGGACAAGGGGGCATGGGCTTCAACTCTGCCAGGGGAAATTTAGGCTGGATATTAGAAAGAAATTCTTTACAGAGAGAGTGGTCAGGCATTGAAATGGCTGCCCAGGAAGGTAATGGACTCGCCTTCCCTGGAGGATTTTAAACTGAGATTGGACATGGCACTTAGTGCCATGATCTAGTAAACGGACTAGAGTTGGACCAAGGATTGGACTCGATGATCTCTGAGGTCTTTTCCAACCCAGTCGATTCTGTGATTCTGTGATTTATGCACCAGAAGCATGTCTAAACATAAAAGTGGATATCGATAAGTAACTCAGATCGGTTTAAGATTTTTTTCACTTAATTTTTTGATGTAATTCAAGGCCATTGCAGTGCTACAGATTTGGGATTTGAACACATAAGTTTTTAACATGAAGTTGCCTTTCCTCTCTTTTATACAATGTAAAAAGATTTGCTAATATTCTCCTAAAATACTTACTATAGACATCTTCAGGAGATGATGATCAAAGCTTCCATGTCTGAATTTCATTATGAACCCAGAATACAGATTGAATTTCTTTGTTTTTTTTTTTTTGTTACTAGTAGCAGAAATTTCAATGAATTATTATTCTCATGGCATTTAGTAGCTAACATGCTGTAATTTCATGGTCAAGATCTTGCAAAAATAGTTTTGACTGTCACTGCTACTATGTAGTGGGGTGAACCAGCAAATGGAGTTCAGCCATGCAACCCAAAGGGTCGATCAAAATGTCTCTTGACATTGCTGCAGCTTGGATTTCACTTAATGTCTTTACAATGTGAGTAAAAATGTCTCATGGGTAAAAAGGGATCTATACATTTCTGCTATGGTAACTTAAAAGGTCTTTATAAGAAGTATGTGATAAGCCTTCATTAAACTAACTCTAAGTACTTGAAATAAAAGCCTGATAAGCTAATTTTAGAAAGAAGTACATATCGGAAGATAACAGTGTGGTTACTGCAGATCTGCTTTCACATAAATCACTGGAGTAGCAACCTGTTTGTTCTTTATTTTTAAGTAAACATCATGTCTCGTGCGCATAAATAATTACAAAAGTCACGATTCCATTAGGCTTTCTTAACTTGTTCACATATATGAGAGATTATAGTCCGAAAGCAAACTAATTATCTGGCATAATAAATAAATAAATATATTCTGAAATAAATAAATAAATAACAACACATCTATTGAGTTTATTTCATATAAGAGCATGTATATAAATGAGATGTTTTAAATAATGAATGGTTCTGATCAGAAAACATTCACCCTCAAGAACAAAAAAATAATAGTGAAGAGCACAGAAAAAGAGTATGAAATTTAAATGGTGTGGATTCTTCCAGCAAAAAGTTCCATTTGGCTTGAATGAAAAGAAGCAGGATCTGTCTCTGGTTCTGAACAACTCTGTCATGTACATGAAGAAAAAACTTTTTTCAGTTTATTTTTTCAGAGGTTTTTTTTGTTGTTGTTTTATTTTTTTTCCACTCCTTGCCTGTGTGGATTATTACATCTTAATAACAAGATATCTTTATTATATTCTCTACAGAACTATTCTCAGCTGGCACCTCTAGATGATACTGTAATACTAAATGATATTAATGATGTCAACATTTTTCAATAATTAAAATACAGCTACAAAAATATCTGCAGAAACTGCTCCTCTTTGCTCAATGCATTCTGTGTTTTTCAGACAAAAATAAATTTAATTTCCTTTTACTTTAAAGTATTGACATAACTGAAAGGAATAAGGAAGGTCTCTTCCCAGTGACATTCAGTGAAAGGAAAAGAGACAACGAGCTTTAAATGAAATACAGGAAACTCCATTGAAACACAAGAAGAATTAGGTTATAACTGGGAGTTGGGTAAGACACTGGAATAGGATGCCTAGGAAGGTTGTGCAGTCTTCATGCCTACAGACTTTCAACCTCCAACTAGCTATGGACCTGGGCAATCTTCTTCAGGTGGCCCTGCCTGAAGAAGGAAATAACACTAGATGATCTCCAGAGGTGCCTTCACACTTCAGCCATTCTGTGATTAGGTGATTCTGTGTTTGGTTTTTTATCTTAACATTTAATCTGAATTTTGACTATTTGATTTCCTTTAAGTTGTAGCTTAATACACTTTAAGCTGGACATCAAAATTTTCTAAAGACTACATTCAAAGTCTACAGATTTCAGGCACAAAGAGTGAATTATATCTTTGGCTGTTCTCTTTTGATATTTATTTTGACATCTTATTCAGGTTACAATAAGCATATGATCTTACATTTAATTTCTTATTTGAATGTAGCCAAATTCAGTTGCTGGCAAGAAGAATTTGTGATCCCTTTGTCTTCAGGAATAAAAAGCCCTCCAGTGTCTGACAGCTTCATTTGAGTTCCACTTGAAGGACTTTCACTAAGACTGCAGCACTTCCCATATTACTTTACAGGGTCTTGTATATAACCACTTTGCCTATTATGCTATTATTATTAAGCTGTATTTTAAAACCCACTGTTCTAGCAATTTCTCCCAACTTAAAACACCTACTCAAACACTACTGTGTTATAAACCATTTAATTGGCTGTATATGTGATATTTGTGTTTGCCTTTTTTGTACTTTGCATGAGCTCATCTATGATTTTTCTTTAAACATACACTCACTCATTGTTAATTTGTTTGTTTACTTTTCTAGAATAGGAAACCAAAGTGATTCAGAACCTTCCCAAAGATAAAGAGGATAATCTGGGAAAAAATTATCCAGATTTCCTCAAATATTATTTAGAAGAAAGAATTTCTGAAGTTTAGATGCATTAGAAATGAAATACTGCAGTTTGGACATGAACTCAAGAATTAATTATTCACATAACTCTGGCCAAGACCTTTGTTCATGCTGCAAAATGGAGACTTCATTAATTCTTTCATGCTATTTATTTTGCACTAATACAAAAAGCTGTCAAATCCACCTATCTGAGCTCTGCTAGTGACAAAAGCCAAGAAGTCTACTCAGAAAAAGTTTGAACCATCCCTCTTTTTAGAACTGAGCTCAAACCTGGCACAGAGCCTATCACCTATGAATTTTATTCATATTAGCAGTTAGGAATTAACTAAGTTCAGATGCTATTATAAATTAAGCTCACTGACAGGAGCGTTAGTATGTGAGCTTTAACTAACCTTACAGGAAGGAGAATTAGGTTTGTTATAAGAACAGAGGAAATCCTTGATCATAAACAACTTGTCAATTACCATAAAAGTTGCAAAGGAAAGGAGCAAATTGTGAGCATCGGTGATGGTGACAGTCCATTTCAGATGCCAAGTGAATTTGAACAAGCTGAAAAAGAATTGGGTATTTTCTGTCCACTTCTATAACTGACTACATCCACAGTCACTTGGGGAGGAATCTAACGGGACCCCATGACCCTACTTTTACTGCTACTGCTGCTAGTATTGCATGGAGCATTGCCACATTACATGTACCCATCTGAATTCTCCCCCAGGCTGTGCCATCTCTACAGCAGAACACAAAAGTTGTGTAATTCATAAAATTACGTATATCTGTAATTAAATTGTTTCATTTAGTCTCAGTCATTTAATCTGAAAGTGTCGCACAAAATCACCTTCTGAGAAACTATGATTCTCTGATGAACTTGGCCTATCTTCCCCACCCCCTGTCCGACTACCCAGGATAACATCATGTTACTTTTGTGACCTTTATGATAGCAAATGCTCTTTATTCAAGCAAGCTGTCATCCTAAGTTTACAAGCACAATGGATTTACCTGAGTAATACTTCTACAGACACCCTAAAAAACCATGTCTTTTCTTCAGACATTAATTAATGTACAAAGATCTGAGTCACCAAATCACCTAGTTGGAGAACCACAAATAATCTCATCAGTGAAAGTTTAATTAAAAAGGGACTCCAGAAACCGTGAGTTAAGTTGTGCAAGATTTGGGATTGTTTATTTTCCTAATTCTATCCTAAATGATCATCAGTATTTGAACTAATAGAGAGTCTTTGTTACAACAGGAACACTAGCAGCTCCCTCCTGTGGGTTGAGCTTGAAGGGCTGCCAGCCACCCACCCAGCCACCCTCTCACTTCTCAACAGGACAGGGGGACAAAAAGAGTGGAAAAGCTTGTGGGTCGAGATAAAGAGAAGGAGATCACTGTAGTCAGTCTGCATTACCAGTTCATTGCCTGAAAGTGATTCATCTGGTATAACTGAGGTATCCACCTTGGCTTGAACTGAACAGCTTTCAGGGGATGAGCTTGAAACTGAGACTTGAATATTAACTCACACTTGAAGCTTAACTTTCCAGCTCCTTAAGTAAATTGGATGATTCTTGGTCCAAAAGTTATATGTTATCAGTTTTTATTCTTTGTTTTGTTTTGTAGGTAAAGTGACTTCATACACTAATATGAAGTCATACACAGAAGAATACACACACAGAGTAGAGAAATTAATTTTTGTTGGGGTGGGAAAAGTGTACCATGTGAAAAGCATTATTCATCTTTGATTTCCACAGCAAAATGATATTTTTGCACTTCACTTGCACAATTTGATAGTGGTATCAGCTTCCCCTTTTACCTTTTCTCTTAACTTACCCTAATTAAGAGTGGGAGACCGAAGACAAATATACAGCACACTATTTCTGCTCTTGAGATCCTTTGGTTGCTTGGTTGGCTGCCTCTTAAGGTTCCCTGTGAAAAGTGAAGGCTGTACTCTCTGATGCTTTTTTTCATCTAGCTCTTTTCTTTATCAAAGTGAAATACATTGGGTAGATTGGTTGTTGCTGTGCTAATCATCACCAGCTGTTCATAATTGTCTAAGAGTTACAGGTGCAGCAGTTTGCTACTGTGCTGTAGGCCTCCAATCTGTTCATCTGAACAGCTCAGCAACAAAAACTCAAAAACTTTTTTCTCTCCTTTGCAAATACTCAAGGAACTCATCTGAAATGCAAAATACATTATCTTCCTCAATCTCTCTTGTGTTTTTTTTAGTTTTTGTTTTTGCTTTTTTTTAATGCAGGAAAGAAATATAGTAAGTTAAGCAATCATGGTGATGATAAGAAATGCCAATTACTGTGTGTCCTGCTGGATAAATGTGTTTTTTCACATGTTATTTCTTGTTTGGTAGTCGGGTTTCTGACAGGACATTGAAGCAATATTTAAAGCATACATTCAACCCCTCTCCTTGTCATAAGGGACCATAGTAATGCAGAAAAATGGTAAACATGAATAAATAAGATAGATATATAAATCAGCAGATAGATTAATAGAAGATGGAAGCAGATAAATTCTTATACTTCCAGATTAATCCTCCAAGGAATACGGCTTCTTCTTACCAACCAACAAAAGAAAACATTATGTGGTCTCTGTGAAGGTGAAGAGATGCTAATGGCTAGTTTTATCCAAGTAATATACAACACAATGTATGCATTCTACTGTTTCTAGTGATTTTTGATGTGTTGCTGGCCAGTAACATCCAAATCCAGTTGAGAACTTGGAATAGATATCTGTTAAGATTTACACTAGCCACTATTCTGTCATACTAAAATGTCAGCTTCTGAAAAGCTGTATTTTGGAGGTCTGCATAGTAGTTGTGAAGGGCATTATTGACCAGATATATGTTAAAGTTATAATTTTAAGATGTTTCTACAGAATAAAACCTTTCACAATTAGCTCTTATTCTGTTACCAAAGATTAAAATTTCCAGCCTGTGTACATGTAATTACTAATAATATTCTTAAGTTTTAAAGTAGTCCTCTTTGTTTTGTTGTTGTTTGTTTTGTTTTGTTTTCCCATAAGAAATACATTTTAGAGGATTAGTAGATCAAATTAAAGACTAAGTGCCTTCCTTCCTCCCTTCCTCCCTTCCTCCCTTCCTCCCTTCCTCCCTTCCTCAGAAAGTAGAACTGATGTGTTGAAAATGCTTGTAAAAATCACAGCACTCACAGTACCAAATTCACTGGAAGCAAGGTACCATTTAATGACCTAAAGAAAGATAAACTATTACAAGAAATTTGTAAAAATTTAAGCACCCAAAGGGCTCTGATACTTGGTAAAACTGGAGAAAGAGAGAGGGAGGGGAAAAAAACACCCCTCTCCCCCCCAAAAAAAATGCACAAGCCAAGAAAATACAAGGTGTATAAATGACAAACATAAAAAGAGAATTTGTGTAGGACTAAAATAAAGGGAAATATGAAATAATGGTTCCCGTGCTACACAAGAGGAACTGCCTTCATCTTTGCTTTGCATTTTTGTTGGTGGTATTTTGTCTCCTGGACATACTTTTAAAATTGAGCATCAAACTCTCTATAACTGTCTCATAATTCTCTTACTTGAATTCCAGACTTCTTTTTCAGATATCCTGAAAACACTAAACAAAATGAAAAGCAGATCAGGCCTTCAGGATCATCACCTGTCACTGAAGTCAGGCTAAAAAATGCCCACAGTTCAAATGAGGAATACTCTAATACTCTATTTTTTCCCTTCTTTTGTTGTTGTTGTTGTTGTTGTTGTTGTTGTTGCTTGCTGAAAACAACACAGAGAGACTACTAGAGCAGAGAGGGGAGCTGACACCAACAAGAAGTCAAAGCATTTTAAGAAAAGATTACTGTATGGAAAGTCTAATTTAAAAACAAACAAACAAACAAAACCACAACAAAACAAAACAAAAAACCAGCAAGAAATTAAGTCTAGGATCTAAAATTCTTTCATCCATCTGTCACTAATTAAGAAGAATGTCAAAGAACATATGGTCATGAAACTACAGGGAGTTAAAAAGGAAAATCAAAGGAGCTGCACTAACTGTGCACCTAAATAATACTTTTCAGGAAGTGTCTGACAAATCCCCCAGAAAGGTAGATAAAGGGTAGGAGGGTGACATGGAGTGAAGGACCAGAAATAATTCAACAGATATAATGACTTATTTTCCTTTTCTGATACTACAAATTGCACAAGTGATGAAGAACTTCCCTTGGAAGACACAGGGGAAACAGGCTGTGGAGGAAGCCAGACTCCTTCTGTTACTTTGTGTGTCAACATTTTCCATGAATGTCATGCTTTTATAATTGCTTTTGTTGATCTTCTGTTCCTCTAAATTTTACTGACTTCTGTATTAAAAAATAATAATTGTCTTTTTCTATGCTGTTCCATTAAATCTATTATTAAAGAATGTAGTTTTCAAGAACTGAAAAACTCTTCCTTTTTCAATAATAATGATCTCTTATGTGTTACAGATTGAACAGAAAAATAAGAAAAGCATATGCAATATTTTGGTATAATAAATAGCATTATGTTGAATGTATTAGACTAGGAATATTAAATGAATATTTTTTATTACCACCATTTATCCTATACAGAATCTATTTTAGTAGTCACATATAATTTTCTCTTTCTTAGCAGTCTGCATAATGGTGTTTATTCTTTAACATAATAATCATACCTTCCTCATGATTCAATGCTAGCGTACTGTGAGCTTTATATGGGGAGTATTATGTTACTCTGCAATTTATCTTTGCTGATTTTCCTCCTCAAAGTCATTTTCCACTCTTTATCAGTCTTTCTTCCATGTTTACTCATATTCCTACCAATTCTCCTTTTTCTCTGGCAGAAGCTCTTTTTGGGGCACAAAACGTGGAATAATTAAGTAGTGACAGTCTGCAGGAAGTTTTTCCTTATCAAGAATTAAAAACAAACAAACAAAACCTCATCCCTCAAAAAACACTATTATTTCTATCCAAAACTCTTCCTCTGGAAAAGTCCCCAATATACTGTGCCATGTTTGGCTACAATTAAGTTAATTTTCTTTGTAGTAGTTTGTATGAGGCTCTTTTGGATTTGTGCTGAAAACAGTGTTGATAACACAGGAACATTTTAATTACTGCTGAGCAGCACTTAAGCAGAGTCAAGGCCTTTTCTGCTCCTCACACCACCCCACCATCAAGTAGGCTAGGGGTGCACAAGAAGCTGCAAGAGGGCACAGATGGGACAGCTGACCCAAACTAACCAAAGAGATATTCCATACCATATGACATCATGCTCAGCATGAGAAGCTGGGGGGAAGAAGAAGGAAGAGGGGACATTCAGAATGATGTCATTTGTTTTCCCAAGTAATGGTTACACATGACGGAGCCCTGATTTCCTGGAGATGGCTGAACACCTGCCTGTCAATGGGAAGTAGTGAATGAATTCCTTGTTTTCCTTTGCTTATATGTGCAGCTTTCACTTTACGTAATCAACTGTCTTTATCTCAACTCATGAGTTTTCTCACTTGTAGCATTGTGATTCTCTCCCATACCCCACTGGGGCCGAGTGAGTGAGCAGCTGTGTGGTGCTTAGTTGCTGGCTGGAATTAAACCACGACATACAGAAATGTACTAGTCCCTAGTCTGCTCCTAAACTTCCTTGTCTGGAGAATTATTTCCTTCATCCCACAGTAAAGCTTTTATTTTCCCTGTCATGTAAACTATGATTTTCACTTATGTGAATCACAGATCCCAGCAGTGTGACAAGGAACACCACCCTAATACACCCTGAGGAAACCTGCTTTCTACCTTAACCTTCCTAGGTAATCTTTGTTTTTTGTATTTCACTCTGACAAATGGAATAGCTTGTACTTCCTTATTTTGTTCACTTAAAGAAGTGTTTTACAGATCAAGAAACACTCTTGCCACTCTCCTCTGAACCCTGCTCATGGTCAAGCACAATTAACACCGACCTTTTCATTGAAATTTTTCCCTAATAACACAGAAATTCCTTTCTGTAACTTCACAGATTGCTTGAAACCTTGGTCTTATGCTTCTAATCAAAATCAATTTCATCTTGTATTTGAAAAATTAGTGAGATTCTCAGTCATAGCTGAGATTTGTGAGAGTGAAGCCTTTTGGCTTTTGTGAGATGTGTTCAGCCTTGAAGAACCAAAGTCTGAATGATTTTCTTCCTCAAGCATACTTCAAAACAGAGTAATGCATATGCATCATAGTTCAAGTACTCTGATTATTGAAAAAGAACAATCAAATAAGCATCAGATTACAATTCATTTAAACTATTTTTCGGTTTGTGGTATGCAGAAAGATGATTTTTTCTTTTTTAATCAGTTTCAGTATATTTTAAGTCCTGCTGTGTTTCTTTTACCATCAAAGCAGAAAAATCTCCCTGTCCTCTAGTTTTTGCGTTATTTATTGGTACAGTGTATGTCTACAAATCAATTGAATGGCTAAGTTTCAACCAGACTGTTAAGACATGCATATCAAATAAATGAGATAATCCGTGGCCTTTTTGCTCAGACATCCATGACTAGAGACAGGATTCAAGAAGTACTAGCAATGGATGAGAGTGGAGTCAGAGATTTCTAGAGAGAATTCAACCCCTGTAAAGCTGTGGGGCTCAGAAGATGCATCCAAGGGTGCTGAGAGACCTAGCCAATGTCCTTGAAAGCCACTCTCTATCATCAAGAGTCTGTGAAGATTGGACAAGATCCCTGATAATGGAAGAAAAGCACCTTTCACACCCATCTTCAAAAGGTGACAATTCAAAAAAGGCCAGTGACCTCAGTCCCAGGCAAAATCATTTAGTGAATCCTTTTGAAACACGTTCCTGGGCACATAAAAAAGAAAGCGATCTATAACAATTATCACAAATGTATTGGGGTTAATTATGCATGACCAACCTGGTTGCTTATTATGATAAGCTGTCTGGATTTGTGGTTGAGGGAGTCATAGTGACTGGCATTTACTTTGATATTTCGAGAGGTTTTTGATGTTGTCTCTCAAAATATTCTGCTATTAAACTTAGTATGTTTTGGTGCCCATGTCTGGGCAACTAGATGGATAAAATACTGATTAGGTGCTCAGCATCAGAGAATTGTTAAGTGATCATATTTTACCTAGAGAATGGTTGCAAGAAGAGTACCACAGATGTTTATCTTGGGATGTTTTCTGGTTAACACCACATGCTGGAGTAAGAGATGGGGTAAACTCTTAAGGTCAGCAGATGACACCAAACTGGGGTGAAGAGTCGACTCTCTCGAAAGTAGGGGTCTGCCACTCAGTGAGACCCTGCAGGTTAGAGGAATGGATCAACAAGAACCTAATGAAATTCAACAAGAACAAATGTAAAACCCTACACTTGAGAAGGAAGAACATGCTCTCTGAGTTTTACAGTATCCCAGGCTGCATTAGGAGGAGTGTGACCAGCAGGTCAAGCAAAGACATCCTTCTCCTTTGCTCAGCACTGGTGAGACCACATCTGGAGCACTGTGGCCAGTTCTGGGTTCCCCATGCAAGAGAGATATGGACCTACTGGAGAGATTCCAGTGGGTGAAGGGTCTGGAACATCTCATATGTGAGGAAAATAAATGTTAAGTTAATTTAGTTTCTTCTGTGAAATGTTCATAAAGTCACAGAATAATTTTAGTTGGAAAAGTTCTTTAATATCATCAAGTACAACTGTTAACTGCCAAGTCCACCACTAAACCAAGTCCCTAAGCGCCACATCTACATGTCTTTTAAACACTTATAGGGATGGTGACTCAGCCACTTCCCTAGACAGCATTTTCCAATGCCTGACAACCCTTTCCATGAAGAAATTTTTCCTAATATCCAATCCCCTGGCACAACTTGAGGCCATTTCTTCTTGTACTATCACCTGTTATTTGGGAGAAGAAACCAATCCCCCCATGCTACAACCTCCTGTCAGGTAGTTGTAGACAGTGATAAGGTCTCTCCTAAACCTCCTTTTGCCCAGAGTGAACAACCCCAGTTTCCTCAGTCATTCCTCATAAGACTTGCTGTCCAGACCCTCCACCAGCTTCATTGCCGTTCTCTGAACTCTCTCCAATACCTCAGTATCCTTCTTGTCATGAACACAGAACTGAACACAAGATTGAGTTGCAGCCTTACCAGTGCCAAGTGCAGGAGGACAATCACTTCCCTAGTCCTGCTGACCACACTATTGCTGATACAAGCCAGGATGCTGTTGGCACACTGCTGGCTCATATTCAGCCACTGTTGACCAGCACCCTCAGGTCTTTTTCCTCCAGGCAGCTTTCCAGTCACTCTTCCCCGAGCCTGTAGTGTTGCATGGGGTTGTTGTGATGCAAGTGCTGGACCCGGCACTCGGCATTGTTGAACCTTATGTCTTGGTATCAGGGCATTGCAGAGGTGGATTTTGTGAGAAGACATCAGAAGCTGCCTCCATGTCAGTGCCAGCTTCAGCCAGCTGCAATGGACCCACCACTAGCCAAAGCTGAGCCCCATCAGTGACATTGGTAGTGCCTCTGTGATAACATATTTAAGAAAGGGTGCAAACCACCATGCAACAGCTGTGAAATAGGAGTGAGAAAATGTGACAGAAACACCACTACAGACAACAAAGACAGTGAATAAGAAGGGGGAGGAGGCGCTCCAAGTAGCAGAGATTTCTTTACAGCCCTTGGAGAAGAATGTGCTGAGGCCAGCTATCCCCCTGCAGCCCATGGAGGTCCATGGTGGGCCAGCTGTCCCCCTGCAGCCCATGGATGTCCATGGTGGAGCAGATATCCACCTGTAGTCCATGGAGAACACCAGAGCAGATGGATGTACCTTGAAGGAAATTGCAGCATGTGGAGAGCCTGTTCTGGAGCAGGCTCCTGCCAGGAGCTGTGGCTTATGGGAGACCCATGATGGACCGCTCTTTTCCTGAAGGACTGTACCCTGTAAAGAGCACCTATGCTGGAGCAGGGGAACAGTGTTATGAACTGATGACAAACTCCATTCCACATCTTTCCTGTAATCTCAAAGGGGAGGAAGCAGAAGTGTTGAGAATGAAGAAGTGAAGCTGAGTTTGTGGAGAAGGGAGGAGGAAGGATTTTTTTAGTTTGTTGTTGCTGTTTTTTTCTCAATGTCTTACTTTGGTTTTAGTTCCCCGTGTAAAGTCTGTGTTGCCTATGACAGTAATTGCTGAGATATCTCCCTGTCCTTATCTTGAACCAAGAATTTTTGTTCCCTGTTCTGTTGAGTAGGAAGAGTGAGAGAGCAGCAGGGTGGGCATCTGGCAGTCAGCCAAAGTAAAAACAACACTCATGGTGTGGTATTTCTCACTTCAAATTTTCTACCTTTTCACTATTAGGCCTTTTTCATCTCAGTAGTCTCCTTCATTTATGAGGATACTGTTAAAAACTGTTTCAGCTATCAGTCGAGTAAGATATGTATAAAGAACAGACAACTTTCTAATAAGAAGTGTACATCCATGTGGATAACATATACTAAACTTCTGCTATTTTACTTCCAAAAAAGTAGCTCCCACTACTTCAAGTAAGGAGGAATCTTTTTTTTTCCAGATACAGTCAAGGAATGCTATTGTTGTTATTGTCATAGTTATCCACACTTGCAAGAGTGAAATAACAATTGTAATTGTTGAATAGTGAAGGGAATGTTTTCATTAGCAGACCAGACTGTTTTGATAGTGGCCATTGGCAGAATACATACAATTTGGCAGCTAGTTTGTTTAACTGCTTTTGCTGTTTCATTTTTGTGATGTTTAAATATCCCATTGTTCTTTGGCAATACAGCATACTTAGATGGATTTCTGGCCAGTTTAAATAGACGTCACTTGAGTAATATCACTAATGATTCAATCCATCAGTTGTAGATCTGGCCATCTTTAATCTAGATTGCTCTTTATTTTTTTTGCTGTGAAAAAGCTGCTAATTCCCATTTGGTTATTGTCTCTTCAAGGTCTGGTTCTGAAATACAGCTCATCAGCTCACATATGATCATTCTACGAAAATCATAAAGTTAATTCCCAGACTCTCCTAATCACCATGGTAACAGGCAAGCACAACTAAGAAATGTAAGTACCCTGAAAAATTTTGTCTAAAACACAAAAGCCCCATCATGTTCCAACTACAGAGAGGATTTTTGTGGATATTTTTGTGGATAGCCTGGAAGTCTACCTTCAGTGAAATGATTCTGGAAGCAGCATGCACTACAAAATAGCAAAACAGCTTCTACATTTCAAATATCCCAATAGCATTGGCTTTCAAAATTCAACAAGAAAGCTGCATCTGTCTTCTTCTGACATTCACTAAGGTTTATTAATTCACTACCATAGTTTGACTGGGGATAACCACCATTTTAGAGCTCAAAGCCAAGCTCTACTGATTTGTCTTCTTTGATAACAGTACCTTCTAACATAAAGGCTTCTTTATCCCCTTTCAGTGGTTTCCATCCTAGTATATTTATGGATAATATTGTTAGCCTGGCTTCAAAGAACAAAGCCATTATATTTACATGCAATACAGATTAGCAATACTTGTCTCTCAGTCTACTTACTGTAGTAAACTTTATGTTGAAGGATCCTCCTTCAACACGATTCTTTGCAAATAAAGAATGATCAGAATGATATGTACTATTCTGAATGTGCTTTTATCCTTACCTAACACAATGGCACAAGAAGTTTGCTGCATAATTCAGCTCATGACACAGTCTTCTTTTATGGCTATGTTAAATTTGGCTACTCCAACTTTCTCGCTATTTGACCTCCTTAATTGTAATGATTTGTAGTAGATATTATTATTTTTTTAATTATTCTTGGATTGTCTGGCTTTACAGATTATATGACAAGAATTAATTTTGCGCTTATTGTTTCTGTTACTAAATTGATCCATTTTGCCAGTAAGACATTCTAAGCCTTCTGTTTGCTGACAGCTCCTCATAGGTTTGTATTATACCACCTCCATATCTCATAAATTGCTAAACAAGACTGGTATCAATATCAACGCTAGGGAAACATTTTTAAGGTATTCCTAAAAAATCTGCAATATAAAAGTCTAACATAATGAATTCTACAACAGACACCTACTAATAATGGATTTATTGCAAGTAGAAACCTCAGTGAAAGTTTCTCTAAAAATGTTGTCCAGATTCTCTTTAATTTACAGAATCTTTTCTCTCAAAATAACACAACACCAAGAAACAAAGTCACCAGTTGTGACTGCCTCACTGATTCATATTTTAAAGGAATATAACAAAACCATCACAACTTTCTTTACAGTTGTACCTCCTAGTGTACCACATTCCTGTGATCTCATCATATCAATTTTCACATGCTGTGTAAGTATTTTATATTCTGCCACTTTATTGCCCATGTTTCTTGCTTTTGTGAACAAATATTTCACTTGTGTTTCACTGATTTCATTCATTTTCCTAGCTGGATTAGGTACAAAATTTTCATTACATATACTGCTTGCTCTGCAGATGTTCTTATATATATAATTTCTTCTTTTCTGTCATTTTTCGTCTTTATCCATGCTGTTCTTTTATATTGCTGTTGCTCTTTTATATACAATTTTTCCTACGCTGAAATCAGTCCTGAAGATCACACAGAGGCTTCCAGTGTTCTCTTTATTTTTTCTTGAAGAAATACTCTCATCCATTGTGCTCATTTTCTGGTACATTTCACCACTTTGTATGAAAGCCTTCAATGGCCAGGTTTTCCTTCTTGCAACAAACTCAAACCACACCATGATCTCTATACTTATCTGTTCTTTTTTTTGGAAACACAAAAGGCAACAGAAAATCAGCCTACATCCTCTAGTCAAGACTACAGTTTTATAAATGATGGTCTTATATACTGAAGATGAAATTTTCACTTTGTTGTTGTTGTTGTTGTTGTTGTTGTTGTTGTGGCTGTTTGCAGGAGTTTCTCATTCCCTGCCAATACAGATGTGAGGATTTGCTCCAAACTGGTTTTGAAAGCATTCTGTATTAAAAATAATCCTTCCTGCCCTCTCCCCTAAAAGACTCCCAAATCATTTTACTTATTTGGTTTATAATTAATATTTGTTGCAATATTATTGAAAGAAAACATACCACAGGACCAGATGATAATTAACAGCTGGGTGCAGGGGGAGTACTCTCAGACCAATTCCCCTGCTGAAAACACTTCAAGTTATACCACACCTCTGGAGGTAACCAAGTTGTGTGTACCAATTATACTCTTTGAGATTAAACCACATGTCAAAATTTTACTGTGCTTAATAAGAGATATTCTAGTGAGCAAGGTTCATGCTTACTATGTATCAATGATATGTACCAAACTTTTACTACAGGATGATAAACATTTTCTGAGATACATGTTGCTAGCACACAATAATTACTTTTTAAAAGTCACGATTTACCCATAGGTTGCAGAATTATTCTTGGAAATTTCCTGTACCACTGACATTTAAAGAAAAAAAATTAGAAAGGATGACTTCCAGTTCTGGGGTCCACAGTGCAAGAAAGACATGGACCTCTTGAAACACATGCAGAGGAAGACCATGAAAATGCTCAGAGGACTGGAACACCTTCACTGCCAAGAGCAGCTGAGAGAGCTGGAGTTGTTCAGCCTGGAGAAAAGAAGGCTCCAAGGAGACCTCCGTTCAACATTTCAATATATAAAAGAAAGCTTGTAAGAAAGATGGAGAGAGACTTTTTACCAAGGCCTTTGGTGACAGGACAAGCGGCAATGATTTTAAATTGAAAGAGGGTAGATTTGATTGGAAATAAGAAAGAAATGTATTACACTGAGGGTGTTGAGATACTGGAACAGGCTGCCTAGAGAAGTTGTGGATGCCTCCTCATTGGGTGTGTTTGAGGTTCAATAGGGTTTTGAGTAACATCAACTAGGGGAAGATGTCCCTACTCATGGCAAGGGAGTTGGGCCTGATGACCTTTAAAGATCCCTTCCAACCAACTATTCTACGATTTTATGATTTATTTTTTCATTATTTTTTACACCACCCCTTGCATAATTAAAAGAAAGACCACTTCTAGGTGAGTTTAAGTGGACAAATTCCTACTTTTTTTGTTCATAATATTTCATAATAAAACTGTTCATCTGTTTCAGGGGATTCCCCTTCCAGAAGCCAACCCAAAGGGTTAAGGACACTTTCTATGCAGGAAGAATGCTGAAATTGTTCATGTTAAACAGAACCTAGAAATGCTAAACTCATCCTTTTCATTTTCTTGGAGAGTGAAAAAATACAAGACTGGCATTTGTCACGTCTTTCACACTTCCTTCTTCATCTCCCGAGGCTGCATTTATCATACTTTGTGGGACAAACCTTACATTCCAGCTCATCAGCTTCTAAGTTGGGGTTTGTTGCATTAACAGTTACCAGTACAGTGGTCTTCAAATCTTATCAGAAATATCATGTGTCTCTCAGCTGAACAGAATACTGTCCCAAAGATGCCAACGGCCCTTGATGGAGAAACTCTTTTTTTGTTGGGAGGAATAATGCAATGCGTGCAAATAACTCTGATTTAACTATGATGAGTTAGCTGATGGTTGCATAAGCCTTCACAATGTCTTTTCTTTTTTTTAAAATCCACTACCGACTACATTCCATGACAAACAGATTAAAAATGTGTTATGTGGGGTTTTGTTTGTTTGTTTTGTAGTTCTGTCCATGTGAAATAATAACAGCCTAGTAAACGTTGAGGCCTAGAAAGGGAATGCAAGGATGTATGCTTTCTGAGCAGTTTCCTCTCTCTTGGGTCACTCCAACAAGGATCTTCTCTACACGACAGCAGTGCCGCAGGAGCTTTGAGAGCTTTGAGGTGCTGTCCATGTTAATGTCTGGACATAACAAATTTTCAGGCTAGTTTTCCATTTCTTCAGAGTATGGATTGTAGAGGGAGGTTTGTAAAGTGTGATTTACAGACAGCTGAACATTACATAGGATAAATTATGGCAAGTATCTTTATATGTCAGAGAATACTTAATGTGCAACTCCTGCTAAAAAAGGGTCATGCACAATGGTAAAAGATTTAGAACATGTTTTCTTTTGCCAGCTACATTTGCACCCAATCCACATCTTACAAAACAAAACAAAAAAACAAATATAACTCTTTGAGACATAAAAAAATTGGAAAAAGCTAGCAGCTGCAGCAGTTGTCATCCAGCTCAATCTCCCATCATGGCTGATGATTAGTAAACTTTCTTAGGACACAACTGTGTTCTTTTTGGTATTATTTGATCTAAGTAAGGTACAGAAAGAAAAATATTCCTCAGGCAAATGCATGAAAAGGAAAGTTAAACAAGTCATGACAAGCATATTGCTTTGCTCCTACACAAAGTACTTCTATCATTTGTCTGACATTTTCTTCTCTCTCTACCACTACATGATCAGCCTTAGTATCTGCATGTCTTCCATTAGAGTTATACTCCATCTTTTTCATGTTTTCTTCACCACAATCTGTTATGAATTCTTTGTTTTTCACATCATACTAGTTGTAGGGAGGATGAGTTGTAGGGAGGCTGGCCAAGGATGACTCTTTCATCCTCTCTATGCTGGTATTGTGCCTCAGCTTACCTCACAGATGTGGATGGGCAGTCTGAGCAGAGAAAGCAACAGACCCATTCTCAACACTATATTTATTCCCTCAGATTTCCACCAGGAAATAAGTAAATAAGAAGTAAATAAGTTTATTGAATGCAATGTTTGGGATTTGAGCAGAATAGTGTCATGGTATTGAGGATAAAAAAAATTGTTGATAGAAATTGTTTTCACTCTTAATGTGTTTACTTTTCTTGAATCTGACACTGCAACAAACATCACAGAATCACAGAATCACAGAATGTCAGGGATTGGAAGGGACCTCAAAAGATCATCCAGTCTAATCCCCCTGCCGGAGCCTGTCACCCTCACTGAGAAAAAGTTTCTTCTCAAATTTAAGTGGAACCTCTTGTGTTCCAGTTTGAACGCATTACCCCTTGTATTATCATTGGTTGTCACCGAGAAGAGCCTGGCTCCATCCTCCTGACACTCACCCTTTATATATCTGTAA
Organism: Columba livia; assembly: GCF_036013475.1. NCBI lineage: Eukaryota > Metazoa > Chordata > Aves > Columbiformes > Columbidae > Columba > Columba livia. The sequence continues at coordinate 155,793,994 of NC_088603.1, read as the reverse complement.
ACATTAATGAGGTCACCCCTCAGTCTCCTCTTCTCCAAGCTCCAGAGCCCCAGCTCCCTCAGCCTTTCCTCACACGGGAGATGCTCCACTCCCTCCAGCGTCTTTGTTGCCCTGTGCTGGACTCTCTCCAGCAGTTCCCTGTCCTGCTGGAACTGAGGGGCCACAACTGGACACAATATTCCAGATGTGGTCTCACCAGGGCAGAGTAGAGGGGATCAGATAAACTGAATCAAAAGTCAAGCAGCAAGCTAAGTTCTTTTAAATTCCCTCCCCCCCACCCTCTTAGGCAAACTTGCTTTGTTAGCCATTTCAGAGCCATCAGTGTGAGCAAAAAGCTGAAACGTCTGTGTCCATGACAGAATCAAAAAAAAAAAAAACCTACTGCCATAAGTAATTCTGTGTTTAAAATCGAAGAAAACAAGCTAGAAATGCACTCTGGCAGAGGAACAGGAGATGGGTGGATCATCATTCAAGGAGAAAACATGAAAAAATGCTCTGAAACAAACACTGAAGGAGTATGCAGGGAATAAGGCAATGATTCTTGTTAACAGGCAGAGACAGTACTGGAGCTACATAAGGAGGTAGTCCGCATCTTTTTCAGGTAGGAGTAGATAAATGTTTTAGATCTGAACAGGCCACATCCAAGTCCTACTGAACACTATACTGACCTGCTTCAACTCCGTGCCTTTTATATATTAAAGTCAAAGAACACAAAATATGGGTTGACAGCTTTAAGCCATCCACAGTTCTTGCTGTGTAGTAGGACTGAGGAATTCCACTGCAGAAAAAAAAAAAAAAGCTTATTAAACTGAGAATTGTACACCACCAAAAATAATGCAATCTCACCTTAAAAAAACTGTGTGAGAATAAGGCATGTGATTACAGGTGGCTGCACATGGACAGACCAGACAACACAAGAAAATACTGGATAATATTGATGAAAACACCCATCATGGAGTGCTGCCAGTGTGTGTTTTGCATTCAGGTATAAGGTTATTACATACAAGAAATAGAATGTTTATCTTCCTGCACATGGTATAGTACACTTTGCATAGATCTACTTAAACTTTTCAAGTTCTGTTCTATTCTATTCTATTCTATTCTATTCTATTCTATTCTATTCTATTCTATTCTATTCTATTCTATTCTATTCTATTCTATTCTATTCTATTCTATTCTATTCTACTATATTATTATTCTATTTCAGACCATCTTTCTAGTATCCAAAGTTTTTCTACAGTGTTTTAAATAATATGACTAACATTCAGCTGTTGATTTTTCTCTCAACCACCCCCCTGAGAGAGAAGTACCTGAAATGATGTGACTTATTTTGCTTTGCGTTTTCCTTTTCTTCAGAAGTTTGTTGCTAGGCATTGTTAGAGAAAGCACTTAGAGTGAAAAGTGGTGACACTCGTGACAGTTCCAACTTTCTGAAGTGAATTACTTCACAGCCTTGGAGTGCCCCTTGAAAATATTCCATTTTTCTCTCATTTGCTCTCTTGTACCTGCACACAGCTCCCTTGTGCTGAGGGACTGAAACTGTCAAGGAGATTTTCATTCCAAAGATTTAGGTTTGTTTTTGTTTTTGTTTTTGTTTTTTTCTTAAGTATCCTAAGCCAAGTGCTGGACTACTTTGAAGACAACATGCAAGACCTTGAACTTCATTCATTTTCTAACAAGAGGCAGTGTATAGCAGAGTGTTGCCTGTATGGGTGTAGAAATGTGGTGTGTTAGCATGGACCATTCAGAATTTTTAAGTATTACAATCCTTGTGGTCTGGCATGCCAAATTTCTGTGGAACAAGCGAGAATTAAGGAAAACTTAAAACCCCACCATCCATCAGGATGTGACACAGTCTGTTACTTGGAGCTGACATTATCTGTAGTTGAGCTGATGTGGATGTGAGGAATCCACATCCACTGAGAACAAAACTTGTTGGTATTATGAACTTCCACAATTTAAATACATCAATTTAAATGAAGACAATATTAAAAATAGAAATTTTTTAATTGTTTTCTTTTGTTTTTCTTTTGCTTTTTAAGCTGTTATGATTTATTTCTTACTAGCAGCACCAATCATTCTGTTACTTATTCACTGCTGTAGTTTCCACAAAGCTTTTAGGGGAAAAATATATCTTCTTATATATATAAAAATATAAATATATAAATACATGTATACAGATGCACACACACAAATATGTGTATATCTCTTTGTGTGCATTGTGTGGGAGAAAGATATATCAGGTAAGTAAGGACTGAAGCAGGCATGGTGATCAGATGCCTACCTGGGACTGAAAGGTTTGGTTCCAAAACCCTGCTGCCTGTGTAATATAGACTGAAAGACAATTAACTGGAAACCAAAACCATGGTTTTGACTAAAATCTCTTTGGCTAAGGAAATTTTTACTTTTCAGATGTAAAGGCTCTTTTCAGGATGACCTGAAAAGAGTCAGTAAAGTTGCTTCTTCTTCCTTCAACTTTTCAGTTTCACTCATCTCACTTTATAAATTCTCAACAGATCTATTGCAAAAGCAATCAGTGCACCAGAGGGTATAAAAGTAGCTATGACAAGACTTAAGAAAGAGTTTTGTAGATTACAAAATCTAGAACTTTTCCTCCTCTTTTTCCATCACCCTTTGAAGAAGAGTTTTTTTATGACATTTAAAAACACTGTTGATTCTTCCGAATCAAAATGAAGCTGTTTCATCATTAGCTGTTAATTTACATGACACTGATACAAATTACTAGACTGTGCAGATGATCATCAAAGTAGAATTGTTGCTAAACTTTCATAATATTATAATTCCAATAGTCTAAACTTTAACATGAGAGTAGTCACTTCTAGGTAGCTTCATTTTTGGCTGATTGCTGCTGGCATGCTTTTGCTTTCCAAACGGATGCTCACCGTCACATTTGGAAAACTCAGTCCATCAAAATGATTACTAAAATTCATTAATCACTCATGAAAATGTAAACCTCTTGCTCCTTTCCAAACAAAGAAGGTAAATCTAGACTACTTACATAATTTTCTATCAAAGTCTACCTCAGAGAAATTGAACATATGAAACTGAGATAAGAATTTAATTTTCAGCCAGAGTACTTTGTTTTTCCTTGAGCTTGTAATTCAGAACCATTTTCTAAAGACCCTTGTTTTTTCTCCTCCATTTCCCTTCAAGGGTGGGAACGAGGGGCAAAAATACATGTCAGTTGAAATGGCCATTGAATACAATTTGTCAGAATTGTAATTTTCTTGTCAAAAAGAGCCAAAAATCTTTTGAACTCTGACAGTGTTGCTGGTGTGCCCAGCTTTTTTTTCTGGAAGAGACTGTCTCTGGAGATAAGGTGTCCATCACTTTATCTCCTCTGAAACTGGAAAAAAATGGCCTATAAAGTGGCAATTATGTGTCACGTTTACATTTCTACTGGGAGTAAAACTAGAAATCCAGCTATGTATTACATCAAGCCGAGAATAAGCTTAGAAGAAAAGTGAAGAGAGTTACTAAAAGACTTTAATATACCCAGTCACTTAGGTCTTTCTAAAGTAGTACTGCACTTCATCTCCAGGCTTGCAAACCCTCCCAGCTGGAGGTAGGGAACTGAAGAGGAATTCAATGAACAGAACAGGTTTAACAGACTGAAAAGGAGGAAATTTAGTTCCTATTTCCACCTCTACATTTGGACAGCATTTCAATGTTTCCAGTTTGTGAACTTCTAAATATTTTGAAAGAAGTTCCAAGTGCACTTTTTAGAAGTATTTGAGTGTATTTCTTTGCCAAGTGCAGTATGTCCACTTAATCTCAACTTCTCTAGCTTTGCCATTCTCAGACTCTCAGAGCTGCACAGATATTCATGAGCCAACCCTGCTTGCCCATCATCGTCATAATCTCCCTTTTCATGTCTTGCATCATTTCATAGAAAAAGTCCCTAAACAGATTCACTTGATCAATCCAACATGTTTTTGTTGCAAAGAACAATCTGGTGATTGGCAGCTTGCTTTGAAGTGTGAGATCATTTTCATCCACTGTCTGCATCTTGGGACAGACAGATCTTTAACAAGCTCTTTGCCAAACAAGATTAATACAGTATTCTTCTATGCCTCCCTAATATTTATGATAGGAGATATTTTCTTCTGATAGAATTTAAGATACATAATAGAATCAAAAGCGGTTTGGTACCAGCTTTATGTAAGGCAATAATCAGTGCATCAATTAAAAAAAATAAAGTCATTAAAACCAACCTATGTGATGGAAAATAAAACCGACAGTCTACAAGACAGCATGTTTCATGAGGCAAAGTGAATGTAAAGCTTTCAGTTTAAGTCAAGTCTGTGAAGATCATTCCTCGTTACAGAGCATCATATACAAGATAACATTGATATCTGGATGATAACTGGCAGAGTGACCCACCAGATGCTTTGTTTTCTCAAGGTGGCTGGTGCTTTATGTCTAGAAGCAGTGAAGTCTCCCCAAGGGATGGCGAGCCAGGAGTCAAGCATAGTAGCAAAGCATATGGGAGCATGGACCACATTCAATGGAAACAAGGTGCAGGGCAGCAAGTCAGGGTCAGGGTCAAGTCTGGATGACTCCTTAACTCAACCACCTAAACTCCCAGGGGCCTGGAGCCTCACCAGGACCCTGACAATAGAGTATCAAGTTGAATAAATGATTTAGCAACTAGTCCAAAATTAAAAAAATACCAATTATGTTTCTGAGGCTCTTCATAACGTTTTCCAGTGTTTCTCTCTATTGTGCTGTTTTCATTTCATTGTCAGACCGTACAAAATGTTTTGCTTCCGAAGTAATACATGAAGCCATCCAGTTCAGCGTATCTGCAATGGAAGCACAAGACTCATAGCTGATCACACCTTATTTCACACAGCAACTGAGCAGGTGTTAACTACCACCCTAAGATGCAGCCCTGTACTGTCACAGAACAAACTACAGAAGATCTGATTGTGAATTCTCTCTTTGTCTTTATATACTGTTCACCTTCTATGAAAGTGGCCATATCATTGAGACAGAAATTTTTCAGGAAGAAGGGTTTCCTTCGCTTGAAATCAATGTATTCAAATAGATGTTGTTTGTGTTAGAATCCAGATACCTTATCTGCTATAAGAATGCCCTGACCACATTAGGTTGATCTGGAATAAATCTCACAGTCTCACCTTTTGAAAATGTTGTATTTAGAATAGGATATTTAGCATGCATTGATCTTAATGATTATATTTTTATAGCATAGTGGTTAAGGAATCTGCACTGCTCCTGTACTATTGGGATGTATTTCTTCAAATTATTTATCTCCAGTACATGTTGCACCTAAGTTACCAAGGATCTCCTTTTATCTACTTGTTAGAAATTGGCCCTGTTATGGTACAGCTCAATCCTTCATAAAATCCGAGTCTATACATGCAAGCTAAGCAAGATAAGGAATTCATTCACTACATCCCATCAGCAGGCAGGTTTTCAGCCATCTCCAGGAAAGCTGGGCTCTGTCACACCTAACAGTGACTTGATAAGACAAATTCCACAGCAAACCAGCCACTGAAAGGACACAGGTATGGATTACAAACCATATAGTTCGGTTAAACTTCAAAAATATAAAAAGCCTTTATTCAGGTTGTCTATTTCTGGCTATATTCAGAAGTAGACCCGAAAGCAAAAGAGCAGCCATTGTTTTGTGATTTCTTACTTTTTTTTTTTTTTCCAGTTCTGAAAATATGTTTCTTTTCTGTCTACTAATTATTTGTACTGCTGTGCGTTTAGCCACCAGAATCAGCAAACACAAAGTGAGAAGCAAAATAGTTTGTCTGAGCGTGCAAAGCAACTCAGTGTTAAGACAGCATAGTATCTTTTGAGCCCTATTCCTGTCATTTATACATTGGACTACATTCATTTTTTTTTCCTTTATCCATATCAAAGTCATCAATAAAATCAGTACCTTTCAAAAACACAAAATGACAGATTTCTTTATCTTCTGACACAGCTATTTAAAGAAAACAAACATCACCACACCCCCCTTAAGAAGAAACAGAATAAAAAATGCTATTTATTGCCTTTTATGATGTTCTGATTCCTGGTAATGGTAATCAGAAACACAATATTAAGTTTCATGATCTCTTAGGAATGTCAGTTTTTTATTTGAATGTTGTTAGAAGTACATGATCTTGTGTGTGCCTGTGTGTAAAACCCTGCAAAAGCAAGTTGTTTGCCACCCATTTCACCTCCACCAGTCTACATAACTTGCAAATATTTCTGATACTTTGCCATTTCAGGAGATTGCATATACAAAAAAAAAAAAAAAAAGCAAAGTAAAGCTTCATCCTACCTGTTATTAACAGCCTATCTCTAAAGAATTACTGTCTGGCTATAAAATGGTTCACCCATGAAACAGGTAAATTTAATAGGATCAATTTTCTTCAGTGATATTCTGTTCAGCGTTGAAATTCACCCATAGCAACAGAAATTCTAAATTCATGCTTAGGGCTAGAAATCTAAGATGCTTTATCATTAGTGTTCAGCATGGCTAGACAGTCCTGCTGAAGCCAATTATTAGGCAGTGTTCCTGTGTCAAAGTAAGCTGGGAAAAGTTAATGTACTTGGGAAAGGGAAAAAAAATATCTGATACAATTGTCTGCCAGAATTCCCAGTGACTAGATAACATACAACTCTCATACCACTAGTGTACTGTTATAGTTATCTTAAAAAAGGGAAGGAACATCACTTACCAAAGTGAATGGAATCTTCTCCCATTGTCGCCAGGGGCTCCCAGATTTCCCATCTCCCCTCACTAGTAAGTAATTATTGTCCCTTAACCTCAGCCAGCTACCCAATGCACACCCAGCTGCTCATTCCTCTCTTCATCAGGACAGAGGAAGAAAACAGGATGGAAAATCTTATGGGTTGAAAAAGAGATAGGTAAACATCTTAATAGTTACTGTTGTGTTCAAACCAGACTCAACTTGGTGCCTGCAGCACCTCTTGCCCTCCTCCTCCTCCTCTGGCCTCGGGCTCCCTCTGCTTCTGCTCCCTCCCTGCCAGTGTCTGGGTACGGACACCCAATACAATGGTTAAGAAAATAAACCTGTATAAAATATGTACAAAATACTACACAAAAAAAGTGCTCAACTTTATATCCACACTGTTGATGGCAACATGCCAGAGTGAATTGCCTGACTGCATACCAAAAGAAGACTTGTGTTTCATGCTCTCTTGCATTTCAGAAAGGAACAGGTTGGTTGGTTAACTTGAGTTGATCTGGAAGCAAGATTCTGACCCTGTAACACATACTCACGTGAACAGGTCTAATGGGTGTATCTTCCCACTGGGTACTACATGACCTTTAAATTTATGAAGCTCATCTGACATTGTATTGCCTACTCAGTTATATGAAGTCTGGGGACGCAGAATTTGACTACTGGAAAGTTTTTGCCTGCAACTTCACAATTTCACTCTTCCAAGGATATCTGAAAATCCCAATATACGGAGTCTATTGGGTCCCCTTAATGGACACTGTTCTAGAAATCTAGTAGGAGAGTGAGGCATAATTTCCCTTTACAAAAGCCATGCTGACACTTCCCTTCCACCCAAATCTGTGGTTTCTAGTCCACATATCGCAGTCTTCAGTCTTGAGGACATTCTTTACAAAATGCACATGGTGAATATTTGCCTCTTTCCATGAAATAACAACTTCTTCCACTTCAGAATCACAGCAAAGATTTTTTATTTTTTTTAATTAAATATCTAAACATCTAATTCAGTGTCTCCTTCCTTGTAATGAAAAACAAAAATAGGGCAGGAAGAAGCAGCAGATAGGGAATATCTTACTGTATGCAATAGTCCATTGGTTGAAACATTCAGCTGATGTGTGGGAAGAGTTTTATATACTTCTTTTGATTATTTGCAGCACTGTAGTGTTTGCAAAATGTCCTGCTCAGGTACAGTGTATTTGAGAAGGATCATTTTCCTCTTCCTCTTAGCTGAAATGCTGTATTTTGCTTTAATACTTTTAGACAAGTGTACTCAATTATTTTAGAGTTTAGTGGCTGTGATACTCAAATGGAAATTCTCTGTCCTTGTCTCTGTTGAGTATGTCAGGCAAACCAGAATAGTTTCCACAAGGAAATAGGAAAAACAAGAGCTTATGATGTCTTACATTTTGATGGTGACTCCAGTTTTGAGGAAAGCCAAAATAGTGTCTTCATATACTCTTAAAGAAGAAAATGACTCGAGTTTCTCAAGTTAGTCCTAATCTATAGCCATAAGTGGGATGCATTTATTTGTTCATTGCCACAGTCTGTATGAGTTGCATTTGTAACTTAGGATGACACTGACTAGGGCAGGAAACTCGGTACTGGCAATGTATATCTGCATGTATGTTCAAGAAACAAAATTGGCATTACCTGAGACATACTGGCCAAAAGCTGATCATCTGGAAACGAATACATAGCCTTAGGATAATGGGGAAAATTACTGGGTTCCTTTTGAATTTCAGTTCTTAAAAAAACAGCTAACTATATTAGTTCATTTTATAGTGTTAATGTAAAATCATTTACTGAAGAAAGTAAATTCAGACACAGGAAAATATCTAACATGACCAAAGTTTGAGATACGGTATTTATTTCTTTGTCTTAGCATCTCTTTCTGTGTTATAGTGAGAAAATACTTTAAGTGTTCCTGAATACATCATAGATATTCCTACAATAAGTTAATTTAGTTAACTAATCCTGATGTTGACCACTTTAAAATTCTTGCTCATCTGTCTCCTCCTTTCAGAAGCAGATACATGCAATTTTCTACCATTTCTCTTCCTCTAGGATTTTAATGTCTTTTTTTTTTTTTTTCTCCAGTAATATTTAAATAGCCCAGGCAATGAGAACCAGCTTCCCAGCTTCAACAAGAGAGGACAACCTGTAGATAGAGGACAACATGTAGATAGGCAGTGGTCAGGGAAGCCAGGTCAACCATAACTTCTGTCTAATTTTCAAGGAACTATACAATGGGTTTGACTAAGTGCTTAGACTGTAATGTCTAAGCTTTAGAAGAATGAGGACTTTCTTGACTTTAAGTTCATCTATTCTCTTCACTTACCCTGAGAGCTCTTGCTTAGTCTAGTGTTTCTTGCAGATCCCATTTCACAGTGTTTAACTCTTCTGACCACCCTTATTCACCTTCTGAGAGGTGTTTGGGGGACTTATTCTCTTTACTGAACAAACAGAACAGCTGTTTGAATGCAGTGTAGATAATTGCCATCTTGTATGTCGTAAAACCTGTGCTTGATGCAGACTTGAGTTCTTCCTGGGACATTACTCAGGATTTGGACTAAAGAACTTGGAGGCAATCCTCTGTTCCATAATGAAGGTATATTCTGTTGCACAGATCTTACCTTGTGCACAGAATGCATGTGTTTAAGTCATGATTATGGACCTAAGCACCTGAGCTATGTGTAAACAGATTGTTTCTCACATTGGCTCACTTAGCCCCTAAGATGTGTAAAAACAAACAAACAAACAAACCAAAAACTGAACAAATCCAAACCAACTTTTAGATAGCTAAGTAAAGGATGATTCGCTTAATAGTTTTGGAAATTTGCTTCAGCTTTGACCTTCAGTAGTCCTTGATTTATGCTTTTGGAGTCGCCCCTGAGCCTTGTCTGATAACATGAACAACTGACGTTTAAAATGTGAGCAGAATATCAGGGCCCTGAGCATGTGAGCAGTCATAGTCTGCAAGAACTGACTGAAATTTCAGTAAAGGGCTTCAAAGGAAATTATTGTATGTTTAAATGAAGTGTATGCTTAAACGTGTCTTACAAAACTTAGCCTAAGAAAAGCAAGCACAAAAGAAGGTCAGACTTTCCTGAGTCCTGTCATAGACTTCCCACTTTATTTTAACCTCCTCAGTCCTACAATATTAATTTAATAATTCTCTTCTTCATCTCCATAAGGACAGTAATGTTTTCCCTACCTTTAACTTTCCTCACTGTGATTCTGTCTTCTTAGTGAACATTTTCGTGATAGCTAGAACAATGGGACCTCATAATTGACAGACAGATTTTCTATTATTAAAAATAAAGAACAAAAAATCGTTCACAAAAAGTCATAGGTTGAAATCCTCCTTAATTCATACAGAGCAAATCAGGCTACCACATAGATATTGTACATACACATACATAGATACAGAAATGATTGAAAACGGGTTTGGGAAAAGCAGCTAGCTATGCTGATTTTTATAAACAGCTGTCAGCTTCCTTGACTGCTCATAGCATACCATGATAACTTGAGATGCCTTTGCAGACACTGAGCTGTCATTCAGACAGAGACTGGGTGAAAATGCTGATGCCTTTGGAATAGATTCAGATTATTACCATGATGGGGATGTGACCATTCCCTTGCTCTCTCTGATAATATTGCAGATATTGCAGTGACACACATTATCTTTCCATCTGCCAACATATCTCAAGGGATGGAAGAGGACAGGAAAAGGTCCACCCCATACACAGTGGTGTATCTAGAAACTGAAGTTTTCTTCCCTTTGTTCTTAGTAAAACAAGCAGGCATCCTGAATTTCACTGGCAATTTCTTGCGTTCCTGTAGACAATTTTCAGTAGCACCAATGTGCTAATGATAAAAGGTTAGATTCTGCTCTTGTTCTTACAATGGGAAATGCTTTATTCAGCATTCAGTCCCACTGGGCTAAAGAGCACTGCAAGGAAATGTCCTTTTGTGGAGGGAAAAAAGCAAGCCATGTTCCCCAAGGCATACCCTTAGGAAATCAATTTGCCTCACAGGGCCACAAAAGACATGTCACAGAGTGCCAGAAGGCAGGTCTGTTGTGTTCTTTTCCTGATATAATTGGGCGTTCATCGAGCATGAACTGAGGTGCTTTAGGAAAAGTGTGACCATCAGGCTGAGGGAGGTTCTCCTCCCTTTCTCTTCTGTCCTGGTGAGGCTGCATCTGGAGTACTGTGTCCAGTTCTGGGCTCCCCAGTTTAAGAAGAACAAGGAACTACTGCAGGGAGTCCAGCAGAGGGCTACAAAGATGATGGGGGGTCTGGAGCATCTTTCTTAGGAGGAAAGACTGAGAAAGCTGGGTCTGTTCAGCCTGGAGAAGAGAAGCTGAGAGGGGATCTCATCAATGTTTATAAATATCTCCAGGGTGGGTGTCAAGAGGATGGACCAGACTCCTTTCAGTGGTGCCCAATGACAGGACGAGGGGCAACAGGCACAGACTGAAGCACAGGAGGTTCCATCTGAATATGTGGAGAAACTTCTTTCCTTTGAGGTGCCAGAGCCCTGGAACAGGCTGCCCAGAGACGATGTGGAGTCTCATTCTCTGGAGACATTCAAATGCACCTGAACACACTCCTGTGTGATCTGCTGTGGTTGCTTTAGCAGGTGGGCTGGACTGGATGATCTCCAGAGGTCCCTTCCAACCCCAACCATTCTGTGAGTCTGTCAAATCTCTCTTCTTCCGCTAAACAGAACATTCTAGCGTATTGGTGTTAATGAAGCATGGAGCATGTACTAACAGGCCTTTCTGGGGAAGATAAAGAGCCTCTCACTAGGTTTGTGAACCTTTTTTTGGGGCCCCTTGTGCTGCCAGTAAGTTTGTTGCATCTTGGAGGTGGAGCAATTCTGCTAAAGCCTGTTTGAAGGACACCATCATCTTCTACCACAGAGACGTGCTTAAAGGATGCATTGGACTGCAAAATCCTCAAGACTGACTTAATAATCATGACTACAAAATAGATAAGGAAACACACTAATAAGTGTGAATCTGCCCTTGCATTTGGGTGATTTAGTTTTCTAAACGCCAGGATTAAAACCACAATCTAAATAGATCACTAGAAAAGGAAGTGGGAAATTTCATCAACCAGCAGAAATCCAGAAGTTAGATTTTGAAAATGAGTGAATAAATTAATAACAAACTTCATTGAAGTCTTTATAAATTTAGAGCATTTTTCAGTTCTCACTACCATGCTATTCATTTGCCCATCTAACAGAAATATTTTACTGTTATCTTCCTGTGAAACAACCTGCCTTTGTGCACAGGAGAAACTTGAGAAATGAATGTTGAAAAGTACACACAGCTGGTGCTTTTAATTTATGGATACATAAACTATTACATCAAAGTAAATAGCATCCTTTATGACTTTTAAACATTCACACTGTTTCAGGTTGGATTCCAATAGGTGTGAAGAGGGTGACGTTATTTTCATTGCTGCTCCACATCATTAAAGACAACAGAACTCAGAAACATCTTTCAGCAGCTCTGCTTTCTGGCTTTCTCTGTTTCACTGTCCTTGTGTGCATTCGTAATGAAAACAGCAGGGAACTCTTCACTTGCCACAGAAAAAACAAAACAAAAGAAAACAAACAAAAAAATACAAAACCAAAATGAAAAACAGGCAAAACCAGAACCAAACAAAAAGAGAGTAAGAGAAAGACAAAAAAAAAGACTGTGATTGCTTAAAGAAGTGTAAATTGTTTGCCTCTGACACACTAATGATAATCCACAGCTCAGTCTCCAGAATACAAAAGATTCAATGAACTAGGACAAGCAAACTCTGTGTGGATGCTTTTGATGATTCTAATAATCTTCTGATGATTACATTGATAAATGTAATATCATTGCTGAAGTATTCTTAGTCTTCTGTGAGACATTTGATTTTGTAGTGCATGATACTTTTTTAGGAAACTGGAATGATAATAAATCAACATGGTCTATATTAAATGGATGGGAATGTGATTAAGTCATGCATCAAAGAATGCCTCTATGCAGCTTTTTGCTGACAGATCCTTTACTGATTTTTCTGAGGACATGCAAACTGAACCTACTGATGTTCTGAGCTATAGGTCCATATGATCTTCAACCTGCAGATTTTCCTGCCTATAGCTAGTGATACTGAAAAGTGATTTTTAGGAAAAGTACTACACCTGCTTTTTTTTCTTGTAGTCCTAGAAAACAACCATGACATCTTCATTAAGATTTGCTAGAAGCCCTGGAAGTGTGTGATTGCAGAGCGAGTTTTGTATTTTTGGAGATTTAGAGATTTTGTGGATAGACGAATGGTAGGGCATCTATTCTGCACTGCCTCTACAAACTTGAAATGGAAGGAAATGGACTTTAAGACAAGATTCAGAAGAGTCTTTCAGCCTGGGTAAAGCTCATTGAATTTTATTCATCTGATACTTGCCTCTATGGCATGTGGGCTCACCATGTTGTCTAAAGGGAGTTATGCATAATTTCAGAAGGTTAACCAAGATTGGACACTTGTTTTAGGATGAGATAAATTGCCCTGTAGTCTTCTATGTAGTCTTCTATGACAAGAGTTTGATTAGGAATTTAGTTTTTAGATGGCCAGTGTCATCTGAGATGAAACCTACTCCTCATTATCTCTCATTAAGAGCTATTAGAGTAGCTGTTTCTTTAAAATAATATGACTTCACTTAAAATTACAGCTATTAAAGTCAGCTGTGATGTAGAGATCTCCTGTCTTGACATTTCCTTATTCACTTTAATGATAACAAATCTGTTCATATTAAAACTGCATCCTGATTATAAGCCTCAATTCAGAATTTTTCAAAACAAAAGGATACTATAGAAGACACCAAAAGTCAGAAAAAGTGTCGGACTTTTTCTGATTTCAACTAATTGTTAATAACCCACAGTACTGAAAATATATCTCAGACTAATAATTTGTATCTGTTTCAGTTTCTATTCCAGCCTTTGTTCTTTGTCATGTCTTCCCCCAATAGATATAGAATTGTTCAAATTTTAATAAGATCATTGTGCCTCAACTCTTAGCAGAACTTAGTTACTGTGAAAAATAGTGCCATCTTTTTCCTGGTCACTTGTTTCTTCCCTGACATGCTAACCATGTCTTTCAGGTTCAATGCCAAAAATGAAATAAATTTATTTTAACTTGATTTTTACTATTATTAGGGCCTGGGTGCTTTTATTTTGTTTTGATTTGTTTTGATGTGCTTTGTTTTGATTTGTTTTGTTTTCAGTATCTTCCTTTGCTTTGGCTGATGTAAGCACATTTTGGCCTATGAAATACTTGCAAAAGACTTTTTTTGATGGTTGAATCTATAGAATAATTGAAGGTTCAGAGTTGCCTTATATAATTTTATTTCCTTAAGGTGTTTATAGAAATCTTCCACTCCATCCTGTCCATTTGATCAGCAGCAAATCAAACATATTTTGGTGATTCATGAAACCTGTGTAGAGTCAGAGGGCATGGACTTGTAAGCAACTGAAAAATGGATGTGTTTCTGACTTTGTGTATTTATGTTTGTATGTGTGTGCATTTACAGGTGTGTGAGTTTTTCTGATTGTGTGTGTTTAATTTGCAGGAATATTTGGAGAAAATTGAAGAAAATCCTGGCTGTGCTAAGATATTCCACAGCAATTGCAATAGATCACCTCCCACTGAAGGATAAGTAGCAACATCTGTAGTAATGATTAGAAATTAAATGAACACTGTGACATATCCAGCATTGAAGAAACTGCAGTCCACGATGAGTTACGTTGTCTATTATGTAAAAATATGAAGATACCCTTCCCACAGGTGTTGGGCAGCAGTAACCATAAGGTGATAATGAAAGGCACAAATAGATTTTAGTCCTTTCTCACTCAATACTGATAATAAACATAGACAAGATTTGTACCATCTGTTATTCATTCCACTCCATTCCACTGCCATCTTTCATTTGGCAGTGTAAAATCCTGGCAAACTACCTAAAATTCTTCCACTAAAAGTGAGAATCTCCCAGCGCAGATCTCTTGGGTAAATTGTGACAGTGGTGTACAGATGTACTCTGAGTTAGAGGAACAGAAAGGTTATGAGTGCATGGTAGCATACAGAAAGCAGGGTAAGAAGAACAGTAAACTACAAATTTAACAACAGTCTTCCTGTATTTTTTAGATCTTCTGTTTATGTTACATGCATCAAAATTAAGAGAAGTCACCAGATTTTTTTTTTTTTAGTGCTTGTTGTTGTTGTTGTTGTGTTTTGTTTTGTTTCATTTAATATTTATTAATAGCTCCTGAAGAAAAACTTCTCAATTTATCCTCAAGGCAATATTTTTATTTTCTAACCATGCGATGAAAACAATATTTAGTTATACTTTGAACATCTCTGCTCAAAATGCTTCCAGCATTGAGAATTATTGATTACTGGATACCAATATCAATAAATGTTTACATGTAGTCTAAAGCATAATGTCTATATCTGTCTTGGAAATATGATTCTCTGGAAAACGTCTGCAGTGATTTTATGGGTCTGGCCTACAGCCATTTTATTATCATTTCTCATCATGTTCCACCCTGCCAGCTGAATCATCATCTTAGCAAATCTCAGTCTACAGCTGTAAATGAAGAAATTACTTCCAAGAAAATGTGATTATTCATTTCCTACTCTTTTAGTCTTGTAATGTCTCAAGGTTAAAGATGCACATTGTAACAGCGTGGAATTATCCTTGTGTTTTGTCTGTTACAACCTGCTTACCAAAGTTCACAGTTAAAAAAGGATTTTAAAAGAAATATGATTTTATAGATGCAACTACTTTGAAGATCTTAAGCAGATAAGGCTTGCATGTGACAAGGGCAATAACTTAAATCAACTGTTTCATAAAAAATCTTAGAACAATTTACTAGTTCTAGTAGACACAGCCCTTTTTTGTGAGAAGATGTAGATCTGTGGTACAACTGCAACTCTGAACCAGCAGAGGATCTAAAACCAGGTTTTGGACCATCTAGACAGTTTTAGCAATCTGATGCAGTATGTTTCAAAGGACAAATTTTAGGAGTGGGTGGCATAGAAGAGCAGAGCAGAAAAGATTGAGAGCAATTACATGCACATTTTTCACTAATGGGGTAAGAACATTCCTTGCACAGGAAGCCTGTTTCTATTGCCGTATTGGTTCATTACTGAACTTATATCTGCATAGGGTGAAAATAGTAAATCAAAAGGCATACACAGACATACACACAAGAAAGCCCACTGATATATTATATATATAAAAATACATGAGCATGCAATATGCAAATAACTTATGCACTCATATAAATAAGTCTGCATGGTCCCATATAAAAATCGGCTGGATTTTTCCTATGCAATGAATATATACACTCATATAAACACCTATTTCATATACATATGAGTATTTACATATATATGTGTAGACACACAGGCATCTATATACAGGAATGTAAACATTACTCATTCTATAAATGACAGAAAAAACCCACAACACTATCTGATAACCGCTCTTTCTGGTAAATATGAGGAGCTGCTAAGAGCCCCATCAGAACATAGTCTTGCAGTCAGCAAAGACCTTTGATGATTTATGTGGGAAACAACCTCAGTTTATGGTGAAAACATTTTACTGCCCTGCACTGAGGGGGACACAGTAAATTGCTCGCGGTCTCCCATGGAATACACAGATAAAGTATAAGGAGGAACATGTTTCTGTAAAATCGTCTTAGCTTATAATATACAGTAGTTCGGTGTTACATTTTCAAAACTCATTTAGTATAGGAACTTGTCATTTTGAACATGGCTTGGTTTCATTGTTGAAGTTGTACCTTGACCAGGCACGAATTATAAGTACAAGACCGCTCTTGCCTTAGGGTGGCCTGTTAAAAACGTGTCACTCTGTCTGTCCCGAAAGACATGTGAAATTTCAGTGTTCTGTGTAAAACTTCAGAAACGCAAACCAGAAAGAGGACAATTTTCCATTCAGTGAAAAAAAACCAAAACAAAACTTTGTTTTGTAAAGGTTTCTATGGAAACTATTTTGCTCCCCCCAGACGTTTTGGGTTTGTATTCTTGTAGAGTATTTACAGCAGTTTTAAGTCACAGAAATGTTTTGTTTTGGTTTGTTTTGGTTTGTTTTTTAAATGATGCTTCCAGTATAATTTTGGCCACTGAAATTTTAATATAACTTAAGCCAGAAAGAATAGTTTTATTTTGAATTATTGTAGTAAAATCTAGTAATTAAGTCTCATGAATGGAAATAGGAAAATAATATTTTTTTTGATTCATCAACAACTCATAAAGAAAAATGCATCTTACAGCTAAAAATAATATTATTTGGAAAAATGAAAATATGAGGGAAGTATTTTTTTTTTTTTCAGGTGAAATACTGCAAATTAGAAACAAACAAACAAACAAACAAACTCTTTTTGCCAGCTTTATTTGCAATATTGGCCAAAGGAAATTTTGAAACAACATATTGTTTCAAGAGTGTTAAATCCTAAAGATTTTGTTAAAGAATAGAAAACAAATATTCCTCATATTGATTTATTTTACTTTGCTTCAGAATATACAGAAAAAAATTATGCATATCTCAAAACATTTGATATAATTCTTTAGATGCCCTAATGTTGAATTTTAAGGCAAATAAGAAGATTTTGTGCAAAACAAGGTATGCACTTCCTAGTATCGATGTTCAGTAGTTTAAGGGTCAGATCTTACATACACATTTTTTGAATGAAAAATTGAGACAAATATAGGACCTCCTGTTTTCTGACTACTTGTTCATTTTAGTATATTGCAGGGAGAAGTCTTCCTCCTACAAGTACAGGGATTATATAGAAGTTGTTTTTTTTACTCACTGTTTTGAAGTCATGGCAGAAAGTGTGAAGATGCACAAGGGGAAGAAATAGAAAAGATTGTCTCTTCACATTTGTTTTCTTTTTGATGGGGTAAATAGAACTTCCAGGCTCCTCAAACCATCTTCTGATGTATGGCCTTGAGCAATAAAATGTTGAGCATGGATGAGAAACTATGGGAAGGGCAGTAGCTTTCCCTGAAACTTGTCAGGAGGGAGGAAGGCTGGATTTTAGGTAAGAAGGTCTGAAAGATCCTAGTAGCTCATTTGAACACCTCACCTCCAGCAGAGATGTGGCCTCATACATCACTCAGCCAGGGCAGA
The DNA here is from genome assembly GCF_036013475.1 of Columba livia. NCBI lineage: Eukaryota > Metazoa > Chordata > Aves > Columbiformes > Columbidae > Columba > Columba livia. The sequence continues at coordinate 155,776,055 of NC_088603.1, read as the reverse complement.
AGCTAAACATGAATATTGTCCATTTCTCCTACTATTCACAGTCATCATGACTGCTACATGTTTTGATAACAGCAGCTACTCTCCAGAGGCTTTACCTACATAGAATTCATGCAACATTCCTCCGCTGGAAAGTTTTTATTAATACGTGAGTGAAACCAGACACAATTTTTCAGGGCCCAAATTCAGGTTGTCATAACAACTTGACACAGTTCTAGTAATCCTATTTTTATTGCACTACTTAAGTAGGAAGAACACAATGTATTTGTTCCCCATAAAAGCAATTGCAATCCGACCAGTGTGTTCTTGTAATTAGATGTATAACACCAGTACACCTCACAGTGCCATCAGGTTGCTCTCAGAGTGACCTTGCTGATGTTGGTGGTTTAGTTTGAATTTATATAGGTGTTCCTGAGCTCTGAATGTGGCACCAAATATCTAAGCTTCTTTTGCTTTTAAGAAAATCTCTGTTGTTCAATTCAGAAAGGATATAGAAATGTGAACTTATTGAAAAACACTGAAGTGGAAATAAGATACAAGAAAAATGGTGTTTGCTTAAAGGCAAGAAAGGAAGATCACCAGTTCTGTACAGTACACTACAGGTAAATAGTTACATGGGAAATTTTGATCTGATTGTGAGACATTTACAGAACATCTACTAAAAAATGTCTTAATCCACAGTTAACGTCTCAGCTACATTTTCTGGGGTAATAGTGTGTTGCAAACTATAAGGATGGAAGTTTTCTTAACTTTACCTCAGCTCTATCTAAATAACTCAATGCCCCACAGGACAAAGCAAAACAAGTGACTTGAATGAATCTGGTTTTGGTTTCTCTGAGAGGACTAAAAAAGTCAGTGAGTTACAGGTAAGGCCTGGATTAAGGAGCCTGTCTCTCTCTCTTCCTGCTTTTGGCATGAGGTTCAACTCACTGTACTCACAACTTACACATCTAAGCTAGGCTACTGGACTAAACTCTGCAGATGTTGGAGACAAATTCCGCATGCACAGCGGGACTATCTTCTAATGGTGCTGGATTTTGTATCTGCAGGAGAAGACCAGAAGTATGGTGTGAATCAGACATCTAATTTTCCGAAGTCAGAAGTTAGGTGAAAGCATTTCTAGTCACAGTACTCAGTTCTTAGTTGTGACCTGATAGCTCTGTGATGTTTGCAAATATGAAATTTTGAGAGGTCACATCTAATGGATCTTCAGTTAATGTGTGCTAGGTCTTGTGGCTGCCACCCCTAGTCCTGTTATAATACATAAACTAGACTTCTGTTTTATTCCATGCTGGTTTTATGAATCTACATGTGGTTGAAAAGTATGTCAAGTTTCAGGATAGGTAGGATATGTGCAAATGTAGGATCCAGGGGACTTACCCTCCATTTTCCCTATGCTTTTGATAGGTTCTTGAAACACCGTTTTGTTGCTCTGTCCCCTAATTTATTGGGGAAAACCAAACCAAACCAAACCAAACCAAACCAAACCAAACCAAACCAAACCAAACCAAACCAAAACAAAACAAAAACCTAAACCCCACCTAGTAATAACCCTTCACTTTTCTTAATTTACATGTTGGTTTTGAGTATAAAAACTATTCATTTTTATAGCCACTTATGTGACTGGGTAGTCTACAGACCACTAAAATAATTCCACCTGTGACTTCACTGGTATGAATCCTCACAAGCAAGTGATACGATTACATGAATACGAATCCTAAATATGTGGTAATGACATAATCAGGAATGCATATAATGTGGACTAAAAGTGAAACAGATCTTTGGCTCATATAATTTAGCATTGATCCATCCAAATATTCAATATTTTGCCTTTTACCATCAAACTTTGTTATCAATACACATATTGCTGCTTCTCTTTTTTGAGTGTAGTGCTTCACTCCATCTGCCAAAAGAGTTCTTGATCAGTATGCAAGGTGTCAAACAACTTCTCCTTGTCCCTGATTATTTCAACAGTTGACAGTGCTCTTTACAGAACAAACAAATAAAAAATATAATTTAATCATGCCTTTGATAATATTTGCTTTTCCTAATATCACCTACAGTCTTTGCTTTAATGACATTATTTTCAGATAAATGCCTGATGTGCTGATAATAAGTAGTTCATGCAAATGTTTGTATTTCAGTATTGAAACATAGGTTCTGTGAAAAGTTCAGTTTGTATCTACAAAATATGTTTTAAAGGAATACATCAAATATCAAGCCTGGTTGCCTGTCGTTTTGGATGTTACTGGATTATTGGCAATTGTGCAAATGAGATGCAAAGAACTGCTATTAAGATGTTAAGAGCTTCTTTTCTCCTGTGTTACAACGAATAACCGTATGTGTAGCAGTCCCTGGGATCTCAGCTGGGACTGTTATCTTTGCACTCATGGGACACCATCATATCCTCTGCAAGGAAAATTTCTGGTAGTGGAATTTGATTAACAGTCTTTTTGGAAAAAGTAATCCAAGGGTATGACAACTATACACAAGGTGAGGTTTGAGGATTGAAGACCAGAGCATCTACCAAACTGACCTTAGAAACACCATTCATGATAGAGAAGCTTCTTGAATTTTAGTTTAAATCAGGACTTTTTTCCATGGTCTATGAATGAAAAAAAATATGAGTTTATAACAGCAGAACTTGACACAGAAGACCAGGGATTTCTTTGCTTTCTTTTTATATATTTAACAGATTATTTTATAACATTTTTTCAGAGCCATTGTGTGGGTATTTGAACTCTTGGGACTCTAAATAATATAAAAGAGTTTCTTATTCACTGTGCTCTTCTTCACAAGTAAAAAAAATAGTAAAAGAAAATGTAGTAATTGAAAAATAACACATTTCCTTAGGAATTAGAATATGTTGTTAAATAAGATATTATTTAATAGTTAAATTAATTGATAATATGGGAGTCTTTCTTTTAAAGGAAAACACTCTGTGACCATAAAAATGAAGTTCAATTATTAGCATTGCAGTTGATGTTTAGTGGCTCAAAATCAGATTGAAGTAAATCAAAAATTGTGAAGTAAGTTTTAAGTGGCAGTTTTGTTTTTAGAGTAATGCTCTCAAAAGCAAAAAAAAAAAATGTGTGCATGTTCACATATTTCCACATTTAGTGTTCTCCTTTGAAAAGAAAACATGCTTAAAGCACTCATTTTTGTGTATTTGGTCTTGTAAGTAGATTTTTGGATTTTTTATTTTTTGGCAATTTGAATTTTTTAGCCAAGTTTTTCAGAAATTTTGAAAGCAAGACAGACCTCAGAAGACCTGTCATTTTAATGTTATCTTTAACTTGTTTATTGTGGAGGTATTTACATTTCAACTCTAACTAAATCATCAGAGATCTCAATCCAAAATTATGACACTTTTTTATTCTTCCTGACACTTCTGGGATGCTGTTTCATACCATAGTGGATTGTGAAGGAAGATTGACCTCATGATAATGTATCTTTTATGTATAACATTAGAGAAAATATTAAATACAGGACAGGAATTTTCCTCCCCATGATGATGCCACTTTGATCTCCACTGTATACAGAAAATTTATAAAAATACAAAAGTTATTACAATATTTCTTCAAAGGATCAGGATTGTCATCCTGAAAATAAATGGTAAATGGGCTGGTTTCCTTCCAAACAATTTGCCTCCAAATCTTCCACTTAAGTGAAACATTGTTCTGTCCTCTGTATTTGTATCTGGTAAGACCATATCCAATGTTTCTCTATTCCTTACTGCTGGCTGAGTTAGTTTGGAAATTCAGATAGTCATAATGATGCCTGAAAGGCTGTGGAGAATGCTCTAAGCCATGAAATCATGCATTCCCTCAAGGTTCACAGAGGTAAACTTGCCAAGACAGGAACTAGGCTTTCTCATGAGCAATAGTGAAAAAACTTAGCCAAGAGGGCCAGGCTTGTTGTAATCTCGAACAACAAAGCCTCCCTCTCTGCCTCTCTGTTTTCAAAAATTGTTCCTGTTTTGTTTTTTTCCTCCCCTTTTTTTTCCCATCCTTTTTTGTTTCCTTTTTTTTTGTTGTTTTTTGGTTTTTGTTTTTGTTTTTGTTTTGAAAGGATTGCTTTTCTCTGTCAGACTTACTTGGCATGCAAAATAATCTGCCAGCTGCACCATGTCTTCTCTGGGTACACATCAAAAACTAGTTTGGATGCCACCTGTTTGATTACTCATGTAGTGGTGCCAGTTCTGATTTTGCTTGAATGTGCTATGAACAAAGAGCAACAGAATATATTTTGTTTTTTCTAAAAAATATAATGAAGTGAAGAAGCTGTGATAGTTAAAGAAGCCCTAATCAGAACTGAATCTGTCATATCACCGTATAAATAGCTATACTGCATTTGAAATGTTAGACAATATATTTTGATCGATTATACCAGAACTTCTGAAACCTCAGACATCATTTTCTATACCAACTTCAATTTTTCTTCAGTAGCAGAATTTTTAACACCTTATGAAAAATGCCTCTGCATGTATTTGTAAATTAGACACTTTCAATTTGATTTACTTACATTTATACAGAAGTGTGAATCTTAAGATATTGTAACATTCATAAATACGAATTTGTAAATAATTCTTGTATGCTTTGTCAACCAAATTATTTACACCGTTATCAGAAAAAATAAGACACAAAGAAATCTAAAATGAAAGTTTACGTATTAAGTACACATTTAAAATAAAAAGTTGACTTTAACTTTAGAAACACCTCTTAACTATAAAGGGAACCTGTATTCAGTAGTTGAGAGGTAGATCCCTAGACTGCAGAGATTTCAAGTTAGGCAAAATAAACTCACTATTCCTGATAAATACCTGGATAGGGAGTTCACCAATTGGATATGTAGCTGAATTATGCCATTCAGAGTCTTTTATGAAACAGGGTCTGAGAGGAAACTACGAAAAGGGTGAATGAATAGTTCGTTGTCTTATGGCTGTTTTATGCATTTTCAAAACACAGCTGAATTAGAGGTATGAACAACCTCTACATTTGTGTAGCAAGCTGCCTCGGCATGTTTAGTTTGGGACATCAACACCATTGATATCTATGAAACCTTTGCCATTAAATTCAGGGAAGACTGGTTTAAACAGGAAAGAAAGACATGTAAAAGACAAAATGCAAGTAAATGTAAGCAGTACTGGAGAGTGAGAAGTTCAGACATGTTTTGAATTCCACAGTTTGGTTGCTGGTTGTTGTTTGGAGAAAGAGGTTTGTTCATTTAAATTAAAGGACTTTCCCTTTTGTTAGGAAATAAATGAACTTTAAAGCTTTTTAATGAGACATGAGTATATAATTTGATATGCATCTGAGTATTGACAATATACCCACTAATTGTGTAGAAAAGGGAAACCAATTAATTATTCAAGCAGCTTTTTTTGAGAATTAATCAACTGCTGCCAATGGCTCTCTACTGCACTGGCTTTAGTGTCTGTCACTGTCACAGCTTATACATGTTCCTTATAATTGAATGTTATGACTGTTGCTTTCTTTTGTGTTATACAATTTAAATTAGGCCTACATGAAATATAATGGAGTATTTTACAAGGGTTTTCTTGAAATAATCCAGGATGTAAGTATGAGGTAATTAAATAGCTTGCCCTTAATTTCTCTGGGAAGCAGATAATTCAAATTTATCCTCAGTGTTTATGGGAGCAGTAGATGAGAATGAAATCTTGTAATTCAGGTAAAGGGTGCTTATACTATCAGCTCCTTAGGATGAGGAAAATCTTATAATGTGCATTTACAAAGAAGCCCAGACATCTAACTCATACCACAGATTATTATCAGTGGTTTGTTAATTACACAAAGTCCAAGCAAAAGGTTCATAGTTGGTCTGTGATGTAAATAGCAACGCAATCAAGCAATTAAATTATCATAAGATTTCAGTGTGGTCTATTGGAGATTTTGAGGGAAGACAATATTCTTTGGGTTTCAAAAAAATTAGAAACTGACATGAGATGTTACCAACATAATAGAGCTACAAATGTATAAGCCCATTAACTTCAAAGGGTGATTGATTTCTTTATTTCAAAAAAACATGCTCTTTGTTCTTTTGCTTTAGTTTCCCTCTTAAACATTTCTTGTATAGGACAGAGATATAAATTATTATTTACATTTCTGATGCTGATACACTTGGCTTCATTTCAACAACTAATGCATACAATCTCTGTTTATTGTACCAAATTTAATTATTTTATTGCTACCTTAGATTATTCTATTCCCTGCAGTTCTCTATTTTGTAATCTTACAATAGTAAACTGTAAAATCTGTAGCAGGCACCCATGTGCCTGGTGCTGGCTGCAACTGTGAAGGTGGCAGTCGCATCCCTCAGCCTGGACAGAGACCTCGTGTCCCAGACACCAAGCTGAGCTCCAGCAGCTGGGCAGCAAGGACCTGGGCTGGAGCAGCTGGAGGAGGAGATCACATTTCTTACATCACTTAGCAGTATTATGACAACAGCTGTTACCATGTTTTTCTACATTAAATTATTAACTGCTGTGGGAAGACAGGCTCATAAGTCCAGTGGCAGAACGGTCTTCTTATGCTAAGCCCTGAGAGCCATGCTGTATGCAGACACAGACTGGGACCGTGTGGCAGATTGATGTCACAGGCCAGTCTCATAAAAGCCACTTTTTTACCTCTTTTAGTGATATATTTATTTCTGAGGGTGCTGTTAAAAAACATCAATAATTCCCTTGACTAGCATAACAGTAACACAGCTCCAGCATATAAGGTGTTCTGACAGGGCCTCTGGGTCTCAGACACAATAAAAAGTGAAGAAGTTCAAGAAAAACAGAAAGGATTAGATAGTGTCAGCTGAAAATCTCTTGAAAATCTAAGGGCAAATAAGATAAACTGAGGCTACTTATGGTCAAAGACAAAGATACTGACTTCCCTAGAGAGCTGATTCAAATATTGGTTGCACCTACTTTTTTCAGCTTTAATTTAATTGTTTGCCTGTGAATAAATCACTAATTTTTGTGGAAAGTAAATGTTCATTAAAAATATAATTTTACTGAAATTGTTTTATTTTGCTAAAAGACAATTCGGAGTCTTTAAAGCAAAAAGGTACTCTTGGATTGCATATATTTTAACCAATGGCCCAATAACTTGAGCTTGGTTAAAGGAAATATTTCAAAAAGCCTGTGATGATCACTGCTAGATTATGTCCTTGTCTTTTCCTCGACTCTTAACTACTTTGTCCTATTTTCTCCCCCTTGTCCTGTTGAGGAGCGGGAGTGAGAGAGCATATGGGTCGGAGTTTGGCCCATAGCCAAGGTTAAACCACCACACATTTTTTTTCAGATGTAATATTACAAATATGCAATAACACAGAAATCTGTGTATTTTGGAATATGCAGCACTCAAAAAAAATTATGTCACATTTTATTGGGTTTTCATGGCAAGGTTTTGGTAGTGGGAGCACTACAGGGGTGGCTTCTGTGAGAAGTTGATAGAAGCTTCTCCCATGTCTGGTAGAGCCAATGCTACCTGTCTCCACAGTGGACCCACTGCTGGCCAAAGCTGAGCCCATCAGCAATGGTGACAGTGCCTCTGTGATAACACATTTAAGAAAGTGAAAAAGTTGCTGTGCAATGACAACTACAGCTGGAGAGTGGAGTGAGAATATGTGAGAGAAAAAGCTCTGCAGACACTAATGTCAGTGAAGAAGGGTGGGAGGAGGTGCCACAGGTGCCAGAGCAGAGATTCCCCTGCAGCCTGTGGTGCAGACCATAGTGAAGCTGGCTGTCCCCAGCATCCATGGATGTCCATAGTTGAGCAGAGATCTACCAGCAGCCCAGGGAGGACCCCATGCTGGAGTAGGTGGATGTTGCCAAAGGAGACTGTGACCTCGTGGAGAGCCTGCACTGGAGCACCTTCTGGGCAGGACTTGTGGAGAGAGGAGCCCATGCTGGGGCAGGTTTTCTTGCAGGACTTGGGACTCTTTGGGGGACCCACACTGGAGCAGTCTTTTCCTGAAGGATAGCACCCCATGGAAAGGACTCACGTAGGAGCAGTTTGTGAAGAACTGCAGCTTGTGGGAAGGACTCACGTTAGTAAAGTTTGTAGAGGACCGTGGGAGGGACTCCACACTGTAGCAGAGGAAGAGGATGAGGAGACCTCCCACTGAGGAGGAAAGAGCAGCAGAGACAACATATGATGAACTGATTGCAACCCCCATTCCCCATCTCCCTGTGCCACTGGATAGGGAGGAGGTAAATAATTCAGGAGTGAAATTGATACCAGGAAGAACAGAGGAGTGGGGGAAAGGTGTTTTTAAGAATTTTTTTTTTTAATTATTATTCTCATTGTTATCTCTTATTTGAATGGCAATAAATAAGATTAATTTCCCCAAATTGAGACTGTTTTATCTGTGACAGTAACTGCTGAGTGATCTCCCTGTCCTTATCTCCACCCACCAGGCTTTTGTTATATTTTCTCCCTCTGTCCAGCTGAGGAGGGGCAGTGATAGACCAGCTTGGTGGGCACCTGTTGTCCAGCCAAGGTCAAACCCAACACACACATTTTTCTTGCTTATAACACGTGAATCTTTTTTCAAGCAATTCCTTTCAGTGATGAACTCTGAGTCATGTGTAAATAACCCTGTATTTATTTGTACTAGCTGGATAAGTTGTCTTGTAGTAAAGTAGTTATCTTGTAGTATATACAAATTAACATTTTTTTTGAATCGGTCTAGTTTACTAGACAATCCAGCTCAGTTCATTCAACTTCATTTGTAGATTCAACATTTATTTACTTTCCACTTAGGTGAATTTCATGGCACCAGTAAGCATGATGCTATAAGAATAGTTCAGATGCTGAATAGCCCACCTATTTCAGAGTACTCTGATGCAGTCGACTGAGAAAGAAAATCTTTAAACTGTATTCAGGAATTAGAGGAATCTCAGAGGAGAACAGTAGTTAAAATTGACCAAGAGGTTTCTCAGAAGGGACTGAAAAGTCTGAAATTGCTTGCTATATGAAACAAAGGACCCATGAGGCAGATAATAATAATAATAGCAACAACAGCATCATTCAAAATAAAGAATTATCTGGAAAATCCAGATAAAGAATATCTGTTCCACATGTCTTCCAGTCTATGAGGAGGATATTTGATATTGTTATAAAATGGTAACAAATTTTTCACACAAAGTGCAGAATACTTTGACAAGAAGTTTACAAAGCCAGATTAATTAATTAATCCTCTTGTGAAAAATTTCACAAATTTCCTCTTGAAAAAGGTGGAACTCATTATACTTAAAGACAAGATCATAGAAACATGATGTGTCTTGCAAATGATCCGTTATAGTGATGGTCCTATTGGTGGATAGAGACATCCAATTAGAGACCAATCAATGCTAATATTTTTCACATCTATGTTCAGAATTTAACAGCTCAAATTTCTTACATGCTGTCACAAAAATATTTATTTGAACTTTCTTGTTTTAAAGCATAAAACGTGATGACAAACCTCCTAAACGAAGTCAGTATATTTTACATTTTCAGAGACTTGGTAAGGCAACTTCTTTCCACTGTAACATTTTTTTTTTTTTTTTTTCACTTTCTTTTTTCTCTTCTATCAGGACCATTTAATTTCAGTGATAAATTGACCAAATGAGTGTTATCGAACAGGACAAAGGTACAATATAAAGTTCCTAATCTATCAATACAAAGCTTTTTATGAGCACAGAAACAAACTGTCTATTAGCTTTCCTCATGTATTTTCTCAGTCACTGAACAGGTAGGGCAGAACTGCCCTTCACAATTGTTGAAACAAGGTTAAAAAGCTTTACATACTACTCTATATTTTCCATACTTGCAGAGTGATAATTTATAGGATGTTGTAGATACATATTGCACCATTTCAATCTGGTTTATGTCATTTGCTTTTGTACTTTATTGCAGTAAGAAAGTGGCTACTAATATGTTCACATTGCGCTAATACCTGGAAACAATCAACCATATAATTCAGTCATTACACACTGTAATAAATATCAATGCATTTTTAAAAGTGAAGAAATAAATCTATCTGAGTAATATTTCTCTAAGATGTGCGGAAATTTCTGGTGTAAGTACGTGTATCTCCAACCTGACCAAAATTTATTTTTATTGGATGAATGGACAATCTGAACTGTTATGCAAATATGACCTTCAAGAAAGTTGAGATAGCAAAAAGAAAAAAAAAAAAAGAAAAAAGAAAAAAGAAATAAAGAAAAACAAAGATAACATTGTCTGTCTAGAATTACCTTGTAAATGCTTCTTATTTATAAATGAAGATGCTTTAATATCTTAAGTTTAATCAAAACAATCTATTTGTATTCTTTGTAAAATAAAAGGTGAACTGTAATTTGTCTTTCCGAGCCTTAGATTCTTAGAACAAGCCAAGGAACTTGGGAATTTCTTAAGAACAAACAATATACTTTAAAATCCGAAGACTGATGGTTTGCTAGCTATGTGATCCAAAGACAGATACTTTGGCAGAATAATCTGATCTGTTAAAGGATCTTTTATTTTTTTCTAATATCTGCACAAATTTTATGTTGCTTCCTAAGATTCTGCAAACAAAATCCATGCTCTAATAGCTGAAGACAGAATGTTCCAGCCCAAGCAAAATTATAAAATGCATGAGATGAGCATTGAATTAAGTACATTGCTACAATTCCAGCAATTTGCAAGAATGTGACTCATCTGCAAGTTATAAGGCACCTGTAGTAACTGCTGCTGTTCGCAAAATGCATTAAAGCTCTATAGAGAGTTTTATGTTCACACACACGATAGTACGGATATGAGAGCTATTGAGCTCCATTCATCTACCTCTTTAGGAAAAGCTAAATACTTTTACCTCATTTATATCTCATATGCATCAACCTAGAATTTGAAGGCAACAAAGAATATCCATTTTGGATGTGGTCAATGCCTGTAGCCTCAGATTTGATTATTTATTTGTTTGGGCTGCAGACAAACGATTAGGCTGTTGACTGGGTCCTGACTTGACATTAAGCCAAACAGGAGATGGGAAAGTGCTGGACATGACATGAGAAATTGTTGAATGTGAAAAATAACAGTGTGAGGAGCTAACAAAAGATAGAGATAATGTCATGAATTTCACAGGTGGTTAGGGGTATTTTAGTGTGAAATGTCAGGGCAAAATGTTTCATTTTTTTTAACCCCTATCACATGAGTCAAAAAAGTTTTTGCAGTTAAGGGACCAAGGGAGAAGGTAATTTTCCTTGGCCTATGAGAGAATGGCTGGCCAGGCAGATCAAGCACCATGGTATAATATCACTGTGCTGGTGTTGACTGCAGACCTCCAGCATCACACAGCCTATTGAAATTGTCCATGCCTTCATTACGTTCTTATTGTCTTCAGGATACAAGTCCAATAAGGTTAATTAATTTTGAGCAATGAATCCTATTAAAGTTAACCACCTATGCTGAACTAGTGGCGTCTTTCCTCTGTAGGAAATGGAGTAATACAGGAACCAAAGAGAAGTTAACTCAAGATATGTATAAAGTATAGAGGTAAGAAATAATGAATTGAAAGTTTTTCTTTCAATGTTCACACCTGAATTATGGTAACAATGTGATACAGGATGAAACTAGGCTTTTTATTTACGCATATATGTGTGTATGTATATAGATACATATAGATACACCTAATATTATCTCTTTACTAATATTATAGTCATTTTGTCTTTGTTATTACTTAAAATATATAGACACCACTTTTCAGTGAGCATATAATGGCATTATTCAAAGGTCACAGTCAAGTTTAAAATTCCTGGCTTGACATTTTCCTGTTTGTTCTCTTCTAGGGCAACCTGCCTTGACAAGTGGGTTGTACTAGACGATCTCCAGAGGTCCTTTCCAACCCCAGCCATTCTGTGATTCTGTGACTCTTTTGCATACAGCTCATGAAACATCGAAATATGAGACAAAACACCAGTGTAATTCCATTTGCTGAAAGTATAAATATGATCGGTCACTAGCATTGTGAAAAGTATGTCTCCAAAACAATAAAGAGATGGGGCTGTCTTCCTAACAGAGACTATACCTAAATTTGGACACTGAAATGTGTGCAGACGTATCTTGAATTCTGACCCAGAAAGATAGATCTTGAAAGAAAACAGCCTCAGGTTTGAGAATTTGTTGGCAGAACCAGGGCAATATTTTTAAAATTCTGATATGTGACCTTTTGGCATTGAAAACATGTGGATTATATATACAAGTTAATTACTAGGCAGTGAGCTATGTTCCACAGCAGTTCATACATTTGCTATTGTTATTTGCTGTTTCTATTATGAGAAAACAGAGACTGCATCTAAAAGCAACACCATGCTAGGTAATATTCAGGCATAATAACAGCCTGTTTCAGAGAATTTCCAATTAAAGAATTAGACAGCCAAGTACAAAATTAGGGTCCTTAAAACTGTACTTTTCTTAAAATTGTACAACCATTAAAATGGCTGAAATCCTCGCCTAATGCTAGAGTTATTTAATCATTTGTTTCTTCCTTTGTACTTCCAAGGTTCTTGCAGAACATTGTGTTTCTAAGAGAAATTAAGGATTTTTTGTTCTTAGCTCACTCAAGCTACTCTAACAAGAGGTGATTCAGTTTCAGTGTAGATTCTCAGTTCAATTGCCTAAGTGTAGGATTCATGTGTTGCTAAATGTACCTCTGGGTATTAAGGCATTTATGTTGAGTTAGAAGATAATGTTCAATACCTACAGAAGAATGGTGTCTTTCTGCAACAGCAGCTGGAGGCCAGCGAGGAAATATAGTATCTTATAAGGTACTGGATGCATATTGTTAAGCAGTTGAATGGCTGATTTACCTGCCTGTATTTGTGCAGGCTTCTGTGGTACTACTTACTACTATTGATAGAGCTTAGTGAGCTATTCCAGTCCCCCAAAGGTAGACATATGGGACAGGTTAATATACCAAACATATGTCTAGTGCCATTTGAAACATCCTATCGGTTCCCCAAAGTCTGATCTGGAAAAATGTGGGTCTCTTGGAGTCTCTGTGAGTCTGGTGCAGAGGTTGCAGGTTTCTGAGGGCATGTTTAATGCCTACTTTCAAATAGAATCGAGACCATGTGAGCTCAATATCTGAATGGATCTTCAACCTGCACTGTACTGACACGATATCCACTGACTGAAACAGTTTAGATACACCCGGTATCCTTTACAGAGACCCAAATTTGTGGATTCAGACTGAGTCCCTCCCTTTGTGTCTCATCTAAAAGTCTTCATATAAAAACTACTGGATTGTAATCCAACTGAAATACAGAAAAATCCCCACTTTGGTTTAATCTATGTAAAAAAACAAAACAAATCAAAACAAAACAAAAACAAAAAATACAAAAACAAACAAAAAAACCAAAACAAACAAAAAAAACCCCTTTATTTTCATGCAATAGGCAGATGCTTAGAACAATGTCTTCAGACAAATCAGATCAACATTTGATTCCCTTCACATAAGATATTAAAAATGGCACCACATCCTTCAGGAAGCATGTTCTTGCTAGCAGTCTGTAATGCAGGCTGCTGTGAGATCTTAGAAGAAATAACATGGTTGGTGTTGTTTTTTTTTATCCTCCTTTTAAATTGATGCTGTTGTAAGGGGAAAAAAAAATGAATGAGACACTGAGAAAAGGAATATTTCTTGACTGTACCCAACTGTCTCTGTTTTCAAGCAAAGGAAAAACTGCTCTGACTTCTCTCCTACAAACAGCATCTCTAGCTCATATTACTCATTCATTTGATAGAATATAAATAATTATTTGGTATTTTTCTAAGATCTTCTGCCCTCTATTTTAGATCAGCATTTTAACATCAGCACTTCCCAGGATGTTCTCTAAATGGCATAGTATTCTTGCTTCCCTCCCACATCCTCTTTTCTCCTGTAAGGCAAGAAGCAACACTCATTGCAGAGCTGTTTCAAAGTTGTATGTATATTCATTAGTTCTTTACCAAATCTGTGCTTGCTTTCTAATAACGAGGCCAAAACAAAAGGGTACATGAATTTTGGTCCCTTCTCTTTACTCAAATGCTGTTTTACATTAAAAGTATCATTTGGCTGATGTTTGCAATAAAGCTTAAAATTCTACAAACCATAAGTTCTAATCTTTCTTACTTGAGAAATGGAGACTTGAAATAAAATTTAAAAAAAAAAAAAAAAAAAAAGAGCAGCCTAAAATGAGTTTTCTCTGTACAGATTAAACCTGCAGACTTGAATCGCTTAGAGACAGAGAACTTTTCTTTATTTCTGTCTTCTCACCACCATGTCCAAATTATTTTCTGCAGAATAACGTAGCAGTGACTTTAGTATGCTCTGTCTTCTGAAAACTTATAAGTCAGTGGTTAAGATACAATCCTGGCAATGGAGAATTTTAAATCTGAAACCCTTTGAGATGAGGCTGGAATTAAATCAGAGTGCTATAACCACTCAGGTGTCAGAAAAATATGTGGATGGTTTTGCTGCCTTCGTAGAGAGTAAAAATTTAAAAAGAGAGCAGATGATACCCTTTTTATGCAATTTGTCCTTTTAGAGGCAGTTTCAGACATTATCAAAATATTTCTAAATTACTGAATCCCTCAAGGACTTTAAAAGGGAAAACCTAGTTTCTGGATCCTTATCAGTTGAGAGGCATAGAGCTCTGCCAAAATCGAAGTGAACCTTGCCATCTGTGTGGATGTAACTCTTCACATCAGGGAAACTTTCAGTTTGAAGGAGTGAATTAAAAGTTCTATCATGGCAGAATTGCAATGTGGAGACAGAATGCTGAATCTCAATAAAACTTTATTTCCTTGTCTTTTGGATTTATTTTTATTTCTTTGCTCATTTTGTTTTTGTCTTTTGTCCCCAAACTCACAATAAGCAGGATTAGATAAATTGAAAGAGATACTATTTGCAGTCTTGGTCATATCAATGCTGCTTAGAATAATTTACTCCTGAAAGTACCTGGCAACAGATGGATCTGTCCAAGAGAGTCTGGATATAGTTTATGTTAGTACAGATAAATCAGGAGAATGTTGATGATCCACACAAGTGAGTTCACTGAAACTATGTTATCTTATCTGTGTAACAGATTAACTTCCATGATGATGATTTACACATCTTGATTGCTTGGACCCTTCAGCTAAAGATCTGATCTGCAGGCTAGAGTGTGTTAATTTGACTCATTTGGAAATATGTCCCTTTTTGACGCAGTTCAGTGAGAGGAAGTTTCTGTTTGGGATCCACACTGTTGTGTGAGCTCACCACTTTTGCTTGCCAAATACAACCTGGCTGATGCTCATCACCTCAGGAACTGATTGATGTACCAGATGAAGAGAGTCTGTGACAGCATGTCAGCTACAAAAGAAAGAAGGAAATTACTTGGAAAACACTAACAAATCTAGGAAATAATTGTTTCTGTTCAACTGTATAGGAGAATGTGGTAGACAATGAACAAACAGACATACTGCAAGGCAAGAAGGAACAAGGCAAATTAGCTTTGATATCCCCATGTGAGTAATATTTTTCTGGAATATTTTATTGTTATTATTTTGAACTCAGGCATTAATGTATTACAGAAAACCTGTCTAATAAATAAAAGTATTCCAGCACTCGGAATCTGCATATACTATAGATATAGAAGGCTCCTAAAAATATTCAGTGTTTTTTGCTGTTAAAAAATGCACAGCTCTGACCTGTGTTTGTTCCTACTGATGCCAAGAACTCAGTGTTGCTGAAGTTAAGTTTATTCTGACATCTAAGAGATTATACATGTCAAGGTACAGTGATCATATACTTAAAAAAGCCATACTTCTGCTTTAGAAGCATATTGCTTTATGAGGAGGAGGATCTCAAAAGAAGTCAAGTGTTTAAAACTTGATCCTTCATGCAGAAGAGGAAAGGAAAACCATGTCTTCCAGTGTTTGCAGGATGTTATCAACTGTCTTTACCTTGCAGTGCAGTCAACTGTATAGACCAATAGATTATCCAAGGAGTGAACAAGGAGTGAATTAATTACTTTGTAAGAGAGAGTGCCTGGAGAGATGTACATACTGAATTAGCAAATTCACTGATCTGACAATGCGGCTGGTGTGATTTGCATTTGTATTCATTAGGCAAGTTTTCTTTTTTTTCTATTTTTATTTTTTAAAGTGGATGATTATGGGTCTATAAGATACAAAACTTCTCCATAAGCTGAGAAGAAAAGATAATTGTGTTCACACGGCATGCACAGGACAACTGTGTGATGAGGCCCAGTCAGCATGCGTTCATGAAAGGCAGGGACTGTTTGACCAACTTGATCTCTTTCTACAAGAAGGTGACCCACTCAGTGGATGAGGGAAAGGCTGTGGATGTTACTTAGACTTCCGTAAAACCTTTGACACTGTATCCCACAGTATTGTCCTGGAGAAACTGGCAGCTCATGGCTTGGAGGGGTACGCACTTCACTGGGTAAAAAAATTAGTAGATGGTCAGGCCCAAAGAGTTGTGGTGAATGGAGCCAGATCTAGTTGGTTGTCGGTCATGAGTGTGTTCCTCAGGGCTCAGTAATGGGGTCAGTTCTGTTTAATCACTTTATCAATGATCTGGACGAGGGGATTGAGTGCACCCTCAGTAAGTTTGAAGACGACACCAAGTTGAGTGGAAGTGTTGATCTGCTTGATGAGAGAAAGGTTGTACAGAGGAATCTGGACAGGTTGCCTTGATGGGACAAGGCAAGCTGTATGAAATTCAGCAGCTGTGTGAGACATGATCAGGTGGATGATCTGCTGAGCCTGGTGGTAAAGCTGAGAGAGGAAGCAGAAAACTTAAGAAGCATCAAGGGAGCCTGAGAAGGATATAGACTGGTGGGATCATGCTCTGGCCTCCTTGAGACAGGAAAGGCTACCAGTAAAAAAAATGAGATCAAGGGAGTCCTGTATCCTACCTCCTTCTGTTTTGTGTTTAGTGTTTATTTAGTTCAAACTAAGAGGGCAAATAAGGAAAAAATGACTGAGATTATTTATTAACAGGAAGAAACAATGAGGTATGTAAATGAGAACTGGAAGGTGGGAAGGTTATCCCTCCTTTTCCTTGAAATCCCCAGAGAAAGTTCTGGCTTGATTTTGGGTCAGATGTTCAGATTCTTAAACAATGAGCCATTATGGGAAAAGGTGTTTGGCACCCAGCACAGAGCACAAGATGTAATAAAAACATGTTTTCGATCACAAATAAGCAGCTGCCTCTGTATTTATTTCTTTTAAACTGTTTATTGAAATGAAAAGAGAATAATTTACCCAACATGTCCATATATCGTGTTCTCAGGAGAATATTTTAAAATGCAAAGATAACCAAACCCAACCTTTTTGATATTTTATACCTCCAAATAAAGATACAATACCAATAAAGCAGCCAGCTCATGCATTTGTCTGCTATAGGATAGATTAGCCAAATCCTAAACAAGCTGCCTCTCCTCTGGAGTCTCCTGACCCCTAAACGTGAAGGTATAAGGCACATTCGAATATATGCTGTGAGCTGACAAATTAATGTTCTTTGCTGCCCTCTTTTAATTCAGATTAATTATCCAGGACTGATACATGCATGGAATTCATCTTATACCTTTTTAGCCATCTCCAAATTAGGTGGCAAAGCTATTAATCTGTAATAGTTTCTATATATAACCAGTAGAGAGTGTGAGAGCTTCTTTCAGAAAGTAATTCATGACATCTATCTGAAAAGTCTTTTTTTCAGCAAGTACTCCTTGTTCTCTGCTGACTGTAGAAGGAAGTTTGGGTAGCAAGTTTAAGACCAGCTGCCAGTTTCTGGATACTTAAATTAGGTGAGGTGAACCTGCCAAGGTTGCACACCATGTTGGAGGTAAGTCTCTACCACTGTGCCTATCTAACTGGAGTGTATAACAGTAACAACAAACACACCACAATGCTGTAAAATACTAGAAAATTAGGACAAACTGTGGTACCTGGCTGTGTTTAATCGCAATTTTACTTCCTAGCTGGTTGTTGGTTTGCGATACTTTGCCTCTACTGTGTCAGTACTAATAGTTATTTGTTTAAGTTATCCCAGGTGTGCCACTCTCACACCTCAAACTCCTTGAGAAACTGAATCCCCTCTAGTATCCATTCTCTCACCCTTGCACTTTCCTGTGTTAATGGAATATCACCAAACCATCATAATGTCGTGTTGATCAATAGACTCAAAAGAATGGCACATTAGCTTTCTTGTGAACTGAATATTAAGCAAAATATTCTTATTAGCTGCATTTGACAGTAAATGATATCACAGATATTTGTATAATTGGAAGTGAAAGTGATGCTATAATTTGCTGTTCTGTACTGTCCAGTCCTGCTTTTATGTGATAGAGGCAAGGTCAAACACAACTCTCCAGACATAATTTGAGCTAAACTGCTCATGCATGTGCTTCCAAGACTCTTTTTACACAGAGCACTGTGCATGGGGTGTCTATCTCTGCAACAGAGCATAAGATTTCTTCACCTCAAATTGTTGCCCAGTTCCTTTCAAGAAGAACAAATACCAAAGGGTAAATGCAAAATCACGCTCTGTGTGCCGAATTAACTCAGGAAGCGTCAAGCAGAGATGGAACACATCTTGACCCTGCAGTCAGCCTTCAGGACAACACTTGAGAAGATCCACTGTATTTCATACTGTTTTGTATTTCTATTTTATAGTATGTGTAAAACAGGAAAACAACAGAACTTGTTGTTTTGCTACTTTTCCTTTTGTGTTCAAAGAAAAGTGAGTGAAAGTAAGGAATTAGAATATAAAAATATTTATCTGTAGGTTGCTAGGTAATTTTTATGGTAGCACTTGAGGTGAATTAAACACAAGTTTATGCTAAATATTAAAAAAGAAAAAATAATTAATGAACATTTGGCAGAGTCCTACCACCATCAGCAATTCTACAAGGAGTCTGCAAAGACACGTCATGAGCTGATTCCTTATACATACTTACACCAGCATCAATCCCATGAGCAGTTGTGTGTGGTGAATGCAACCAAAATAACCCAAACCAGCCAGAAACAAATAAAAGTTTTGGGTTTAGGTTGGATATTGGGAAAAATTTATTCACAGAAAAGGTTGTCAGGCATTGGAACAGGCTGCCCAGGGAAGTGGCTGAGTCACCATCTCCAGAGGTGTTTAAAAGACATGTAGATGAGGTGCATGAAGACATGGTTTACTGGTGGACTTGGTAGTGTTGGGTTAACTGTTGGTCTTTAAGAAGGTTTGTTCCAACCTAAATGGTTATATGATTCTATCATGACAAAACACTACAACGTACTCTGAAATATGGTCTAAATTGACACAATAGTTCTGCTTCTGATACACATGAAAATTAAAACCATAATTTGGATTTTATGTTAATCTGGGTAAACTGGATTAAGAAATCAAACTCCTTGTGAAGATACAAAAAAAGTGAACCTTCCTGCTAGCTGCTTGTGTTACATTTTTTTTTTTAGATTTCTCAGTTATAGAAGATGGATCAAGAGAGCAAAGCTGGAGTCTTTGAACACCTAATCAACCTCCTAGGCCCAAATCTGACATTTCAATCACAGTATGATCCAATCAAAATCCCTCTCCCCCAATAAATTATTACAACAATTTGATTTATGTAATCTCAATGTTCAGATTCATTACGGTTAAAAAAAACAAAACAAAACAAAACAAAACAAACAAAACAACAAAAAAAACCCAAACCAAACAAAAAAAAAAAAAAACAGCTGAACCTTTAAGAGTAGAATTAAAATGTAATAAACCCACTAGCTCAGATGTTGCATAGCTACTATCATGAGTAGTTTTGTGAATAAATAAAGATGGTTGAAAATAAGATTTATCTTCACATAAAATGTTCATGTTTTAGTGTCTGAGGAATTTATTTTTCATCCTGAACCATGGCAAGAAGTGAATATTTTGAGTCTGTTATGAAAACAAGATTTATCTAACAAGAATTTTGTTTTCTGTTCTGCCTCTCTCCTCCTTACTTTGTTACACCTTTTTTTTGCATTTCAGAAATAAGTAAAGGAAAGAACTGAGGAAGGGAAGAAGGGAGAAAGGGAGGGGGAAGGAGGGAAAGAGAGACTAGGAACAAGAATGAGAATTAGAAAGAAGATAGAAAAGACAAAGATAAATCATTATCGTAATTGTTATTAGTTTCATTAATCATCTTTGCCTTTTCTTCTCGAAGTATAAATAACCACACAGATGAAAAATGGTTAAAAGGTTCATGTGCTATGTTAGCTGACATGTACACACTGCATTTTGGGTTTAAAAAGAGAAACATTATTTGGGACTAATGCACAATATATTTGCAAGAACTTTCTGACTTTCAGCATTTTTCTTAAAATCCATATTTTGCATTAGGATAATTTTTTAGTGGGAAAAAAATATCTAGCCATTCTGGATGTCAATGCAAAATAGTAATTTGGATGGATTAAAATTATTTGCTGGGAAATCCTAGACCCCTTTTCTACAGGAATTATGAAGGAGCTTATACATACACATATCTATGTATTAATATACT
Source organism: Columba livia (assembly GCF_036013475.1). Taxonomy (NCBI): domain Eukaryota; kingdom Metazoa; phylum Chordata; class Aves; order Columbiformes; family Columbidae; genus Columba; species Columba livia. Next base: position 155,755,510 of record NC_088603.1, on the reverse strand, counting down.
CAAGTTTCATTTGCATGGCAAGAGTGTTTTACAACTTAATGACAACCTAGAGTTCAAGGTTTCAGATAAGAGCATTATTATTGCCTTTTTCACTTTGAAGTGCTGGTTGCAGGATTGCTCATCTCCAGATATTTCTCCAGTTCTTTCCTTTTGTCACGAACCCCACTGAATTAACATTATGCTGTTATTCCTCAGTAAACATCAGGCCAGGATAAAATATTAATCAAATACACTGATTTTTTTTTCATCGCTCCAATTTAATTTTAAATATATGTGCATGCCTCTCTGTTTGTATATATATTATATATTTATACGTATTTCTCATGAGCATAGTTGGAAACACAACATTTTTTAAACAAAATGTCTCACCTAAGTTCATTGAGAGAAATGTGATAATATATTTTATTTTTTTTCTTTAGTATTGTTATGTGTCTCATACTTTTAAAAATGAACATGATATAAAAATTTCACAGGAACAACCTCTTCAAATTAGTAAATTATAGGTAGGAAGTCAGTTTATGTCATTCTTACAATGCAACAGCTAGTTAAATATTCAGTATATTTTTAATCAAAAAGTGATCAGAATAATAAAACGTCATCACTGTTTGCACAGCAAGCCATATGATAATTTAAGAATTAAAAATCAGATCTTCCATAGATTTTAGTGTTAGGACTAGTTAGGAAAATACTATTTTTGGAATGTCATGAGAAAGAAAGAAAATTGCAAGAGAACACTTGATAAACAGAACATCCAAATATCAAAAAACAGAATATTAATATCCAAAATATTTTTCAATAAAACCTCTAAATGCTTAGGCTGGATTTTTCTGATGCCATTGAACCCCATAACACTGAAGGAGGGAACCTGATTCCATGAAGATCAACTTTACTTAGATGACACTGCTGATATCTTAATTAGAGCAGTGCTACAGTTCATCAAATTTTCCAGGTACAGTTATAGACAATATTTCTGAAATGAACGGATAGGTCTCTGTTGAATATCTATTGCACTGACCTTTTACATAGATATATATTAAGTTTCTGGAGGGTGCAATTCAGCACAATGCACTGATGCTGTTCTGTGGTGTATAACCTGTTTCATGCTGTCTATTCTCCTGCTATACTCATATATATCTGGATAACCTGTAGTCCCATTTCTTTATTGAATTTAGAAAATAAGTCCTGTTATTATTTTTTTATATATATTCTTAGTTCAAATCAGCACTTAAACGAACTCACAACTGTTAGCTAAAGTCCTTTGCATGTTTTATACCTTTCAGTGATTCTCTGTACTGCACACTGGAGATTTGCGATACTAAGAAAGTACTATAATTACTTCTATCAGTTAACAATATTACAGTTAAATGCCAGATAAATTATCGAGAGACATTTCTTAGTACTGTGGGGTAAATCTAAACAGAAATGCTAGAAAATGCTGTTTGCACTTATTCTTCACTGACAGATGTGTTATTTTTTTAAGGAGATCCATTATGATCCTGATTCAAACTGACTGGCAATTTACTCATCAAAGGAGGTTTGGAGAAGTTAAAACAAAAGCAAATAGGTAGAAGTAGGTGAACACATCTAGATGAAATAGAAACCAATCTGTGTCAAACCTACCAGAAAACTCAAAGTGACCTAAGGGCATTTTATGTTTTTGAAAACAACCAAAACAGTTTTAAGAATCTTTATGCTTTCTTTAGGATTACGACCAAGTTGGTCATAAAAATAACAGCCTAAATGCCTTGAATATGGAGTTATATCACTAGTAAATGAGCTCTAGAGGTAACACACGTATTATTTAATCATGTATTGTGTGCATAGATGAACCAGGCTGTAACAGCACAAAAAATCTTGCAGTTACCTCTTTCCCTGCCCTTCATTCCCAAACCTCCCACAAGTCCTCTACAATCCCCAAACACATTCCTCTGCATGCCATAATGTGTCCCATATCTCCAGGCAGCAGACCCCCTCAGTCCAAAGGGTGCTCTATCATTGACTTACTGTGACGGGTTTCCCACCTGAACAGTGGGGCTGAGGGTCTCCTAGGACAGCATAGGAGGGTCCTGACAGACTGTCTCTTCTTTTGAGTCCTTACTTTGGTTCCCCATGCCATTGTCCTCCAGTGCTCCTCTGGGCTTCTGCAGATGAGTCTTCTGATGGACTGATGGTTCCTGAGATGGCCTGGGAGTATCTGCAGGCTGGTATTACTTGATCACCCCCTCCTGCTCTCTCTGAGCTCCTTGGTGGGCTTGCATATGAGTTTTTGTAATTTTTTGGTTCAATAGATTTTCAAAAATACTTTACCCAGCCTGGCTGATATAAATTTGATACAACAAATATATGTGCTTTTAAGTAAAGAAGAACTATTACAGCTTGATGTGTTTATTTACTAGATACTTTTATTGAAAGATGAAATAAAACCTGCCAGTGAAATAAAAAAATGTTAAATTCAAGATAACTCTATCACAAAATAGAACAGCGTTTTATAGCCATTCATTGCTTTGGTCCAGCTGGTACAAATTGAGATAACTCCTTTGAAGCCAATTTATAGAAGAAAATGAGCAATTTCAGCCTTTCATGCGAAGAAGAAAGAGAAACAAGATGCTGGGAATGAAGGAAAGATGACTTTCAGAATGTAATGTATCAGAGAAGAGAAAGACAGAGTCCAGGAACTTGATTCAGATGACAGTGGGATCTGTCAGTAATAGTTTCTTAGACTGATTCAGGGTGTCAGTTGTCCAACTCAGGTGCTGTAGTGAGCAGCAACAGAAAACCAACCACTGTTAGTTATCTTTCATGGCAAAACACCTCCATCCCAAATAAGAAACAAAGTCTGTATGTTAATGTGTCAGTGAAGGACTTCTCTGTGTGTTCAGATGTGTGTATATGTATGTTTGCAATATTTCTGTTTATCCACAGAGATTTTGTCTTAACAGAAAGAGCAGAGTTTGGAAACTGGTCTTCACCAGAAATCACAATTGGAGAATTGGATAGTATTTGGCAAACTGAGAATTCAACCTGAATAGAAACTTGCCACTCAACTGATATTAAACAGCTTAGGTTTTCATGCTAATGTAAATACTCTGACTTAAACTACTTGAGGATATGACATACTGTCTCTAGAACTGGCAGTTACTTTCCAGAATGGTAAAATTTTAAAGTATGTGCATGAAAGGGATGAACCACGAAGCTCTAAGATTAATTTGGATCTTCAGCATTTCCTTTTGATATATTGGTTGGAATCAAAGGACAACGAAATGTAAGAACAGATCAAAATCTGTTAGTTGTGTCTTCATAATTTTTGTTTTTCTTAATAATTCTTTATTCCTTGAAACATGTTTGCAAATAATTCTGCTAAAATCTGAAATCCATAATGTATGGTTATTGGTGTGCTGTAATTATCCCACTACTGTATTCTCACTGCATATGACAGAATTTGTAAGTTAAGACAAACTATAAAGTACTTAAAGCAGTTCTTAGAAATCCAAAGAAAATTTGCCTTTCATTGTTACAGGGAATTGTAAGTCACCTATGGCCATGGATCCACAGCAATGAAATCTTCCCTAAGCAGTCCTTAATATCCTTCAAATTAAGTTTTAAAAATAATCTGAGAATACTAGATTATGAGATTTATTTGATTTAGATGGACTTCCTAATTCACTTAGACTTATATACTCATTGGTCATTATAATGTTTCATAGCGTATTAGGCTCAGTCTGGCACTTTGTAATTTTAGAATATATTACTAGGATAATAGATACTATTTCTGTTTCAGCCTTGATCTTTCTCCCATTCATTATGATTGCATTTGTCACAAACCATCTGATGTTGCATTTTCCGTTGTGCCCCCCACCATGGTTCCTAGAAGCTTGATGACTGCAGAGGTAAAATCTTAGTGTTGTCATAAAACAAAATTAAAAACTTTTAGCTCACTTCAGCTGATATAATGTAATGGTTAGCATGTAATGGAAAAGATAACTCTTTGTGTCAACTTCACTAGTGCAATTAGGACTTTTATAATGTGATTTGCACAAAAATCAAATATTTGCTTTATGAGAAATATTACAGAGTTTTAGAACAAGTTACTATTAATCTAAAATGTCATAATAGAGAATTCTTCGTCATTTGACTTATTTACTTGCTAATGCTTTCTTATTCATCCCATCAGGAAACAGACAGAAAAAACCAAACAGATGTATTTCCTTAATCAATCTTCTCTCTTAAAAAGTGAGTTGTTAAAAGGGCAGATTCTGCAAAAATTGTGAAAATAATCTGGAGTTTTAAGAATATAACAGGTCTAAGTAAAGCTTTGCAAGGAAAAACAGTCAAAGTTCATTTTCACTCAAGGCAGAATAGTTAAAACAGCTTATAAAAAAAAGATACATACAATATGAGCAAACTAAGATTACGCTTTGATGGACATTAGCTGAAAACAAAACAATGAAAAAAATCCCTAATACTAGAAAAAGAGGATCAGATCGCAAATTATTAATTAAAAACATGAAAGAGAACCCAGATCAGATCCCAAAGCAAGCTATTTCTAATTAATTCAGTCAGACATGTTCATGATGAAGGAAACATTGATTTCATTACTCTAGGGCAGTGAAGGCTTCATTTCACATCCAGTGAAGTTAGTGAAACCTTGTTATCAGCTTAAGTAAAGAAGTAAGAATTTAGAGTTTACATTGACAAACTGCATAACCCTTTTTCCTTTCAGAAGGATGCAGAGCCTAGTCTCTTTAACAGTGTATAGGAAAATTAAGTCCTGGCAAACAAGAATGAAAACAATATAGCATGTGCAGTTGGAAACTTCACAACGTGCCCACAGGTTAACAGCAGGATATGTTACCTGGCAAGGTCTAAAACTCTGCTTTTCTGTATTTGGTACTTCATTAAGAGATTTAAAATTTTACTCCATCTGTTTGCAACATACGACATCTGAAAGGTATGTATGTATGCGTTTTATTTCAGGATTTTTCCAGCCAGTATTTATCCTTTTTTATGTGTACATAAAGCAGAAGCTAATGGTAACTCAAGCTCTACCCTTTTTTGTAGGAAAACACAAAAACAAACAGAAAGCCACCACCATGAATAAAAAACACACACAAAAACAAACAAAAAAAACACACAAAACCAACCAACCAACCAAACAAAAAACAAAACAAAAAACCCCAAACAAGTAAACAACCACCAACCAAACCAAAGAGAAACACAAACAACAAAAAAACAACCAACTAAACAAAACCAACAAACACACAAAGGTTAGAGCACTCACCCAAGTCAGAGAAGCAAGATTTCTATTAAAATGTAACTAGGTAAAAACCAAAAAATCTCCAGGAAATATGAGTTCCCACCTGGGAAGTCGAGGAGCAATGTTCCCAATGACATAGTCCCTCATTCCCAAAGAATCTGTACCTCCTTTTTGCAGAGTGAGCAACTTTGTCAGGACTCTTCTCTCATCCTCTAGTCATCTTAAAGTCTGGTAGCTAAGGTATGATCCTGTGGGTAATTTACTCACACTGAATTTGAACCTGGATCTCCTTCTCCATGCATGAGTCTGCATCAAAGAAATCCCAAAAGATACGCAAAAGAATAAATAAGAGCAGCGCCACTATTGCCTAAGTCAAGTATTTATTTATTTATTCATAAAAATAAGCAAACAAACAAAACCAACAAACAAACAAAAAAGCCCTAAAAAGTTATGTCCAAACAAATACACAAGGATGAGGTAATTGTGCTGCAAGAAGAAATATAGTTCAGCAAGGTTCCAGTTGTGGCTTGGCATCTTTTCCCCAGATAAATACAGCTACCTGGTCAAGAAACAAACTCTGACTGAGAAGCCAAATGTCTACTCCAGGCAGCTTAAGCTGATGGAGACCCAGAGTATTTGTGGTGTCATTGGTAGGAACAAGATAGAGGCTTTACAGGAGACAAGGTCACTCACAGAGTTAAGTCCAAACCCCTCAGATTAACATTGTCCATGGTGAGGTCAGCGTCCCTGGCTATACATGGGATTTAGGCAGAGTAATGTCTAGTTCTGCTGACAATTACATGTAGAAGGATGTGTTGAGTTGCTACACTGAATTACAGACATCTGGGGGAAAAATAAGTAAAACAGAAAGATTTTTTTTCTTTTTTTCGTCCTGAAAAACCTGTTTTAGTATATAGTTTATATGTCTTAATTAAGGTCCTGTGGCCTTATTTTCCTACAAAGGAAGAAAAAACCTGTATTTTCCTAAAAACTATTTTTTTTTCCCATAGTGTTTACTACATTTGTACTCCAACACAGCTTTTCTTACTTCTGTTTCTCTCCCTTTTATAAGAAGAAACTGGATTAGAAACTGAAACTAACTCCTCCTTTCAAGTGACTACATGAAAACAACCTTAGGAGGACAAATAATTATACGGCGATAGCTTCTTAAATTCTCTTATCAGTGCAAAATTTCTCTCAATTGAAAAAGATTTTTGAATAAACTCAGTTTACTAAATCTACAAAAGAAACAACTGGATAATAGATAAAGTAAACATTTTCCAATATGAAAAGAGGCTTTGTATTGGCAAAATCATAATTAGTTTTCTCTGTATCCTGTGGGAGCGGAAAAAGAAACACCCGCCCAGGTGAAAAGAGTTGTGTACTTTAAGATGAGGGGTACTTGCTAAACAATCAAGAAAACAAAATTTTCTAATACCAGGAACAGGTAAAGTCCCTTGAACAAAATTTTCATAACAAGAGTTACTAAAAATAAATCAAAGACGTCCACAAAAGATGTGTGGCTCTTCCTTCAGCACACCAGGTTGATGGGACCACCTCTTCAGATTCAACCACCTTTGTTTCTGTGATATAGTGACCACTGATATTGTTACCTATACATTTCTGATGCTCAAACACCATTTCACAGTTGTAATACTCTGTTCTTTGTTACTTTTCCTGATCTTAGCATTTTTGTTGAATATGTGTGGTTAACGAGTTATAGGAGTGGAACAGTGCATAATTTTACTATCATGAATTGTGCATAATTTAATAAAAGTCTGAGACACATAGTGGTAATTAATTACTCCCTGACTATTTTCTGCCTGCTTTTCAATGATAATTTAATTTTGACATTTATTTACAAAGAAAAGATATAATGGTTGACTTCTTCAGAGTGGTTTTTCTCCCTTTCTCCTCCTTAAATGGACTGTATCTTTCTTCTGTGGAAATCAGATGAAAGAATACCTTGATTCACAGTGGCTGGCAATCAAATCTCTGCACAATATATGTTTTGTTTTATTTTGTTTTGGTTCTTTTAATTATCACCATAGATGAAAAAAATGATGAAATATTTTCTACTTCTGTAAGAAACATCTTCCACCAGATGGCCTCTAACTACAACTGTAAGGATTAGTGAAATCAAGAATTTGTCATTGATGTGAAAAAGAAATATCTTCCTACTTCATTCTTTTAATAAGAAGGGTAAACTGAGTCACTATAAAGTAAAATTCCGTATTTTTGAGGCCAGGTATTCCATTTTAGCTTGAATTCTACCATATAACAGTCCCTAATAGCACAACCAGAGTGCATTCAACTCCAAAAAGAAGTCAGCATTAAATAGAATGTAATGGAATTTAAAACTTCTCAAATGGAGGCAGCTGACTGAAAAACAAAAGGTAAGATGTTAGTTGGTGTCATTGTTTTCCTGTCATTGCAGAGAAAGAAGTCGTCAAATTAACTTTTATTTGCTTCTTGAACTGCATCTCTATTGACTAGCAAAGAAGAGCCTAAGCCTATGAAACTCATTTACATGTCTTGAATTAAATAGCATCCTTCCAAGGAGAGACACAAAAGGTATAACTCAAGGGACAGTTAAATACAATAAATAGAAGATAATTGACAGATACTGATCAGCATAATAAAAATATTCATAGTTTATGTGACAGAGAGAAAATTTCAGCCATACAATCCTTTTTAAATCCCCGGTAATTTATTTGTCTATTTTAGAACCTTTCTGTAGCATAATACAGACAATGCAAATTGATGTAACTTGGCAGATTTCTGTGAAGTTCTGCTAATCTTAATTTACATCAGCTGAATTTTAATAAAGCCCAAAGTAAATGCCTATATGCAAATAATTTTGATCAATACAATTCAGTATGATATTTTCTTTGCTTAGATCTACCTCCTTAAAACTTTCTTTGCATTTCAGGTTCAAACTCAGAGTTTAGACACAAAAGTTGGTTGAGCCTGGATAGCTTTAAATTCAGCACCAGGCGTGGGATTCATTCTCTGTAGATTTAAATAGGCACAAATTTAAGATTCCAGGAAAAGCTGAACATTTGTCTCTCTCTACTGAGAATGGAGAGAGCAAAGTTCTGCCAAATTGTGACAAAACCTATCTAAAGAAAAGAACCTGAAAATTATGGGATAAATCCCACCCACTGAAGGGGAATCGGCTACAAGAATTGACAGGGTAGAGATATGTATCTAAGCTTGGCATTTAAATTCATAATATAGCCAAGGAAGAAAATTTGCACTTTAAATCTGTGTTCTATTTCATTGTATAATGAACAACTAAAGCAGGGTAGTTGGTTTGCTCCATAAAAATACTGATTTTTCTCCACTGTCTATTGGAGATAGATTCAGACATGGTAGGCAGGTAGATAGTTGGATGTCTACATTACAGATGTCTGCATTAGTCAGATGAATCCTGTCCTTAATTCTCTGTAGTTCTAGAATTTTTAAATGACAATCAACTGATTGTAAATTTCAGGTGTGATTCAAACACTAAATCAGTAAATTTTCTGTTTTCCAACTGTATTGTAGAAATTTTGCAACAGTCTAGTCATTTCTTTGTTGTAGCGTCATTTCACAGTTCCCCAAAAACCACTCCTGTAGAAGCACCTACTTGTGAAATTGTGGATTCACATGGAAGATTGAAAACATATTTCCCTGACTTTCAGAAGAATCTGAACTGACAAGCAGTTACGTTGCTGTCTTTTTCAAACCAAAGAGAAAGTGGAGACTTTTGTATATACACTTTAACCACGATACACCTGCCCTCTAACTGAAGGGCAGTATGTTTAAAAACTCTTGTAATTAGAGAAACAGTGTGAATATTTTCTTTATATTCAATGAACAAAAGCAGCATTAGTTAATAACTGACATTTTGGGGATTTGAATTTACAGGGAGGAAAATAGGTTTCACACTTTCTATTTCAGGAAAAGATACCTAATTTCATTTCACACGAAGTTAAAGTGAATAGTCCTTAATATTGAATAATTACTCAGTATTTTTTAGTGTTTATAAAGTGTCTGAAATTTTGGTGTAACACATTAAACTATAAAGTTTGTCTATATTTAAAGAAAAGTATAAAGTATTAAATTTACATAAGCTTTCGTTTTCCAAAATGCTTAGAATCTGATAATTCAAGACATTTCTAAAAGACCTTAGAGCTCACTTAATTACATATGAGGAACTGAAATTTTCAGAGACTTTTATATGTTGTAAATCAGAACCAGACAAAAGAAAAAACTACTGAGAGCAGTGCTAAATCTCTGCACATAAATGAAATGCCTAAGACGGAACTGAAGTATTTTCAAATATAGGTAAGCAATTCACATACCTTATAAGTGACAGAGTTCAAGTTAGCTCACAAATATTTTTTAAATTCAAAAAGTAAACAAACAACAAACAAAACAATCCCTTCTATCCTGCATCTCTATGAATTGTTTTACTATCTCTGAGCTTAGAATATCCACAAATCTCCATGTCAGTTTAAATAGCACATAAAAACTAGAAGTAGTTTAATATTCTAAAGAGGCATGTCAAGCAGTTATGTGTGGGGATATATTTTATTAGAATGGCACACCACATCCTTGTGCTTATTTCAGTTACCTACTTCCTCTGAAAAAAAAACATTCAAGAAAAAATCCCATTTGTGTGGTCGACATTAAGGTGCATTTATAGCAATATTTAAATCACAGAATCACAGAATCGACTGGGTTGGAAAAGACCTCAGAGATCATCGAGTCCAACCCTTGGTCCAACTCTAGTCCGTTTACTAGATCATGGTACTAAGTGCCATGTCCAATCTCAGTTTAAAAACCTCCAGGGACGGCGAGTCCACCACCTCCCTGGGCAGCCATTCCAATGCCTGACCACTCTCTCTGTAAAGAATTTCTTTCTAATATCCAGCCTAAATTTCCCCTGGCAGAGTTGAAGCCCATGCCCCCTTGTCCTATTGCTGGCTGCCTGGGAGAAGAGACCAATCCCCACCTGGCTATAACTTCCCTTCAGGTAGTTATAGAGAACGATGAGGTCACCTCTAAATAAAGCTGCATTCCCTCAAACAAAGAGAGATATAGTATAATAAATTTTATCTATTTATTTTTAATGTTTCTTGGAGATACACATTCTGAAAGCTGATGAAAGCCTAGAGGTACCTGTTAATATCAAACTCACCTGATATGTGGCTTTGCCCTCCTCTCCTAAGCAGTTACCAATGCCACCAGGTTTGTCCATGCAAACTACCTCAGATGATCTGCAAGGCAACTTAAGGTTGGATTCACTGTATCTATTTAAAGGTATCTTACATGGCCAGCTAGGATTCCTCTACAGTAACTGGAGGTGGATATCTCCATAGGATGACTCTTTCCATTCTAAAAGAAATGTATAAGATAAATTGAATTACTTGGTCTCTGGGAGTATATCTTCATTAACTGCAGAGGGAGGAAATATGGTTGTTTCAGTTAGACACCTATTTTTCAGTTGCCTAAGACTCTTTAAAGAATTCCTACTTTGGGGATTTAAGAACCAGTAAATTTAACTTGACAATGAAAATCAACTGCCCAAATTGTTTGGGATTTGTAATGATAGGCCAAAAAAAAATTATACTTTGAAGCAGTAGATGATGAGTGTTCTCACCTTTTTCTGATTTCAGTAAAAAGACGTTAAAGTTCCCAGAATATCCAGAAGAGAACACAGAGAGAACTGGCAATTTGCCTCTAAAATAAAGACATAAAATAAAGACATAGATTCTCTAATGGTGGCAACACACACTGGAGCCAATGGTTCAATACCATATGGAACCAGATGAAAAACAGAAAATTCAGAGACTCCCTGATTGCTCTGTCCTAATGAGTTTGCAAGGTAAGTTTAAAGTCTCGCTGAAGGGATCTAAAAAACGGGAGGAAGAAACGAGAGTGTTGAAAGGGATCTGATATCCTGAACAGGAGCAAAGGAGCTTGCAGCTGTGCTAATTTGGCACATTTCTCTTTCTGTTTTTTTTTTTTTTTTTTTTTTTTTTTTTGTTTGGTTGGTTGGTTGGTTGTTTTTTTGCTAGTTGGTGTTTGTAACTCCCAGTGTAGTCCAGGTGGGGATTATGTGTAACGTTTACATCTTGTTTCTTGGTAACTGAAGCCATTGACAAACATTCACTTCAGGATCTGTTAGGCTAGAATACACTACTATCTTCACCCCTTTTTCCTTACATTTCCTTGCGCATTACCTAGCCCCTCACTTAGCCTTCAAAAAATTTCATAAGCACTCTCTGATTAAGTTCAGGAAAAATGACCTAGGTTAACTGCAGTAGTTTGTCAGTCTCATCAAAACTGGTAATTTAACTAGAGATGATTTAGAGAACACTTATTTAAACTAGTCCGTAGATTTGGAGGGATGTAGTCTCAACCAGTTAAGCAGTAATGAACGGTCCTTTCTAACGTCACAGCTATGTCCAGAAAGGGGCAGCTGTCTTTACCTGAATACTCTCGGCAACTTAACAAAGTAAAAGTTGCAAGGAATATTAATATCTTCTCAGTATGTTTTTACTGTAGTTTCATTTGTAGTACTAAGAAATAACATACTGATAAAAAGCAAATATATATGATATACTATGCTATACACTATCACTGGGATGGGGTGAAAAGGAAAAAAAAAATAAAAAAAAAAACAAAACGCTGGTGATTAGAAGTAGTAATGTGTAAGCACTGTAAGAGTTTTATACTGACTTTTTTCTTGAGGTGTGATGTATTTGACTCACCATATTACCATTTGCCATGCGTATTTCCATTTGAGATGCCATAGGGCATATACAGCATCCTTATGAAGCCAACGGATAGCTAGCTATTTGTACTTAATATTTAAAATTCCTTTTTTTTTTTTTTTTTTTTTTTAATTTTTAGCTCTGTAAGTAATGCATCATGTGGACAGGATACCCTACATTTTGCAGGGAGGCAAATATGGAGGCTTTCACTCACTTGGAGTATAGCATTTAATTTATATTAAAATTGCATAAAAAATGAAAATCTGTATGATGCCGCCTAAATAGCTCTAACAAACACAGTAGAACAAAGTTTCTAATTTTTCCCCTAGTTGTTTATATATCTGTGGTATAAAACTGGGGACCAGGCTTGACCGTTTCACTTCTGAGAAAAGGGAGGTATAACTGGAGTCACTGTAACCTCAATGTTGGGCTAATTTACACGACTGGAATTGCCAGCCCTGCTTACAATGTGTTTAGCAAGCACAGAGAAGGTTGAACAAGTGAAAAGTAAGAGTGAAGAGGAAAAGAAACAATGGCACTCTGTAGCTGCAATGCCAGTACCAGTTTTAGAGCTGACAGGTCCAGGGACCTCATTATTAAGGGACCAAAGGGATAAATATCAAAGAATGGAAAGAGACTTTATTCAAGATTCCTAAATTAAAGAACAGAGGATTTACTTTTTAATATCTGTATGTAAGAGAAATAAAAACTGTGTTACTAAGGAGGATTTCAATTTTAAAGACATATTAAAGGTCTCTCACAGGAAGTAGTTAGTCATTAGAGTTCTTGAATACATGCATATATGGGCGAGTTATTTTTTTTCTTTTTTTCCCCACACACTAGAGGTGTTATGTTTAACACAAGCTAGGTCTATTTTGGACCTCATTATAAGGATGAAGATGAATTAATTGCTGTATTAGTATCTGACTTTTGCTTAGACACCAGTGATTATGACTGGTGTCATGACTGCTTATATTTAATATAGGCAGATAAAAGATAGTCCCAACCACTTTGATTTCACTTCATTGATTGTAAGATAGACCTGACTGCCAATTCCTAGGAAACCACTAGCTTCCAAGCTGATGATTAGCTCGTCTGTATGAATTATATATGGCATTTCAGACAAGCTCCGTTTCCAAGCTAAGGAGAATTAAATGTGAAATGAAAGACAAAAAAGGAAGCAATAGCATCTGTGAAAAATGGAACTTTAAGAAAATAATTTCTGATATTATTTTGATTGCTTGAGAAGCAATGATTCCATATTTTTAAAGAAGACATGCTTTGTCTAGCACTTAACCTGTCCTAGTGGAAAAATAAAGGCAATAATTGGAAAATAAAAATCAGTATCTATCAAAAGGAAGAAAGCGAACACAGATAATAATCAGTATAAATGAGAAGTTATTAATAGTAAAATATGATAAGAAAAGCCAAGGAAAATTAGTTGCTCAATAAAGACAAATATGCATATGAGTAACGAGTTCTGAAGGTAAGTCTACTAGTTTTAAGTGATATTATAAAAAGTTGTTAAGAAAATCCAGAAGTTTTCTTCTGTATTTGGGAAAAAAAACAACCAACCAACCAACCAACCAAACAACTGTTATTGCACATATAAAAGTTTTCACCTTACTGGTAGCTGAAGAAGTCAATATCTGTCTTCATTAAAACAGGAGGCCTTCAAAATCATGCTCAAGTGACTTAGGGAGTTTGTTGAATGGATCTTTGGAGATAGAGTTAGATATTTATTAAGAGATACAATAATAGAACGAACAACCTGATGCTGATGCCCTTTCTGCTGATGTCTTCAAAACAAGAGTGGTTTACTGTCTGGAAGTTACTTTTTAGCCACACAAAAATTTTCTATTAGTCTAATAGTTACTGATGGGTTCTGTCTGTTGGTGAGTGAAACAGTGTCCCCTGTGTGGAGAGAGACTAAATTTTAAAAATCACGTGGGTTTTTTTTGTTTGTTTGTTTGTTTGTTTGTTTGTTTGTTTTTGTTTGTTTGTTTTCTTGTTTTCTAATGCTTTAATCTACAAGTGATGAAATTAAACATGTTTTGGTTTATTTTTTTTAATTTTACAAAAACAGGGAGGTGAAGTAAAATATTAAACAGGGAATGATAAAGGTATTAGAAGACTGGAAAAAAATGTTATTTCTGTTATAAGAGGGTAGGCCTAGTTGTCTCTCTGTATCTACTTGCCTATCTGCACCTCGGACATGGCAACCCCGGCTGTACACACAGACTGGGGGACAAGATGCTGAAAAGCAGCTCTGTAGAGAAGGATCTGGGTGTTCTTGTCAACAGCAACTTGAACATGAGCCAATAGTGTTGCTGGCAGCCAAGAGGGACCTGTGTCCTGGTGCATCCAGCACAGCATGGCCAGCCGGGCAGGGAGGGGATTGTCCCGTGTGGCCTCACCTGGAGCATTCACTGTGTGCAGGGCTGGGGACACGGGATGAAAAGGATATAAAGCTACTGGAGAGTGTCCAGAAGAGGGACACAAAGTTGGTGAAGGGTTTGGAGGGGAAACCGTATGAGGAGTGGCTAAAGTCACTTGATTTGTTCAGCTTAGAGAAGAGGAGACTGAGAGGAGAACTCATGGCAGCTATGGCTTCCTCACATGGGGAGGAAGAAGGGCAGGCACCGAACTCTTCTCTTTAGCAACCAATCACAGAACCCGAAGGAATAGCAGGAAGATGTGCCAGGGGAGGTTTAGGTTGAACATTAGGAAAAGGTTCTTCACCCAGAGGGTGCTGGACACTGGAACAGGCTCCCCAGGGAGGTGTCACGGCCCCAAGCCTGACAGTGTTCAAGAAGAGACTGAACAACGTTCTCAGACACACGGTGTGAACTGTGGGGTTGCCATATGAATGAACAGGAGCTGGCCTAGGTGGTCCTTGTGGGTCCATTCCAACTCAGGACATTCTATGATTCTATGTTCTGTGGTGCTCTCCTGCTCCCTTCTGTGTCCCCACGTTTCTGTGTCTCATGTTGATAGCTAAAAGTTCAGGCAACGAAACACGCTGTCAGACTAAAACTATTTGTCACTGAAAGCCAGCACTGGTCGGCATATAGATATTGGGTCTGAGTCACGTCTCTCCTTTTGACAAGGCTGTCGGTGCCATTTGTCACAGACTTGTTTATCTGCCAGATCAGACTGCCATTTTGCCACCCTGGGTCAGCGAGTAGAAGCAGCTCACCTCCAGTAATGCTGTCAAATTACCCTCAGCATAACGGCGCCGAAGCTGATGCCTTCGTATTTTTCAACCTCAATGAGACAGGGTCAGAGAGAGTAGTTTGGCAAGTTCCATGGGGCCACACGGAATGCCAAGGCAGCTCACCTGTTAAAAATCCATGGAATAAACATATGAGTTCATTTAAGATGGTTTTAATCTTTGTTTCAAAGAGGAGATATGAGAAATTGTCATTTTGATCTTTCCTATATTTTTACATTTTGGCACATCTAGCAATCAAAGCAGACTTTGGCTACTGACAGCTCGTGTAGCTAAACATCGGCTCTTTGAGCTGGAAATTAATCCTTTCTTTAATCTTCATGTTAGCAGAGAACTGAATAGCAAATGTAGCCATAAATTATTTGACCTGGTCCCATTATTGGGTTTACAAACATTAATGAAGGGATTTTTGGTTTTCTTTTTGATCTAAAGATTGAAGCATTTAAGGAAGGATTTATGTAGTTCTCTTGTTCTCCAGAATCTTTTGTTGCATTTCAAACATGAATTACACAGACAAGGGCAGAAGACAACAGAAGCATATGGTAAAGTAATACTACAAAGGCTACATTTGAGCTGGAAAGGCAGATTACTGTGCTAATACAAGAAGAGAGGGGTGAAGAGTAGATAACTATTTGAAATCCATCAGATTGTTCCTGGTAAGCGCTATTATCACTAAAGATTAGTTTAATTTGTAAATGTACTGTAGCAGATACTCATGCAATCCAAGGTTTCTCAAATATCTGTCAGTTTGGATGACAATATGCCATGAAGATGAGAAATTATTAGTTTTGAGTATTAGAAATTAAGTGTATAAAACCAAAAAGGTATTTCCTGCCTTCTTACACAAATGAATGTAAATTTTGGTAAAAGATTTGAACTAGAAAGTTTTTAAAGCTCTAAAAGCTCAACCTTTTCCTTCTGATATCCTTTCTTTTTAGACTCCTGTAGACTTTTAGGCTCACTCTGCTCTTCTCTTTCTCCAGAATTACTAACACACATGAGAGTGAGAAGCAGGACGTGTATTAATTGTGCTGTCTGAAAGATGAGGTACATAGATCAGATATTCCTTTCCTACACCCCCAGAATCCCATTTCTGTGCATTGGTGGAAGAGATAAAACAGAACATTGAAGTATTACTATTTTAGTCCTCTATGTTACCATCTTAGTGTTCCCAGTAAGGCTGAAGGAATGAAGTGCAATCTGCAGAATATAAAGCTCATCTGAGTATTCTGTAACTCTGAAAAGTCTAAGAGTACTTTCATTCAAACTCAGGGAAGTCAGTCAGACTGCATGAGCATAACTTCAGGCAGAATTTTCCATAGTCCTTAGAAGACTTGTCTCAATTTAACAACGGAGGCTGTTGAGGCTTCACTACTCATTCTTGCAAGCCCCACCACAAGGAGATGCAGGTGTTTCCTCAATTTTCTCACAGTCAAATGAATTTATTTCAGGTGCATCTTGTTAAAAATACACTTGATGTTTCTATCCTTTGCATTTATTTAAACTGTTGTTATTATCTTCCCTAACATATAGCCCACGCCCAACCCCAACTGTTAGCAATTCAGAAAAAAAAAAAAAACAACTTCCAAATTAGTATGAGCGAGTAACAACATATCCCTTTTCTTATCCAGTATATTTACTGACTTAAATTTAAGTACTCGTTTTCATGTGATTCAGAATGGAGCCTAGTCCCTTACTGTAAAAAAACAAATCAAACCTTACTGTAAAATAAACAAAAAAAACAAATCTGCTATCAAGTTTTGTTATAGAGGGGACAAAAATTATAAGGAAAAGCAGAATACTTTTCCACTGATTAATGTGATAACTTCTGATGGAGAAATGTACTTATGACTTGGGCTGTGTATATTCCATGGTGATTTGGTCTATTCAGCAATGGATAAGAATTCCTCTGACCCATATTTCCACCCTTAGCCTCAGGGAATTCCCATATTCAACCAGGGCAACACATTCCCAGTAAAGCTTTTCTTGAGATGAACAGTATTTTCTGATGAATGGAAAAACAAACAAGCAAACAAAAAAACAACAAAAACAACAAAAACAACAGCAACAAGAAAACAATTTGCTGAAATTTTTTTCTTAGTAAACATTTGTGCACAGGGCTCTAGTAGACTAAGAATCCCACTGACTTTTCTTGACAAAGGAGGAAAAAAACATGTACCTGCCAAATGGACATACTAAGAAATATAGAGCTCATTATCTCTTTAGTGCAGGGCAGAGCTTACACGAGAATTGAAACTCTAGGAGGGATTGCCAAAAGAATGATCCAAGGAATGGTCCAAGTCTGATTCTTGAAGGCTTTAGACCAAGTTAGTTACCTTAAAATTCTGTCTTGAGCTTAGTGCAGTTTGGAAGCAAAAAACACTGTTATGTGGCACCTTTTTCATTCACACTGTGAAATCACACTGTGAAATCATGTTGTCATCCTGATTCAAAATATGGAGTTTCCATACCATAAAAGCCAGCACACTGAGTACCCTTGCAGTCAGTCAAAGAAGGAGGACAAAGAATTAAATCAATAAATTTTTACTTACTGGTTTTGATAACAGGACATAACACAATTTAAAGGTGTTTTGCTGGGTAGGTCATAGAATTCACTTTATTTTAAGAAATCTTTTTTTTATATTAAC
Source organism: Columba livia (assembly GCF_036013475.1). Classification (NCBI taxonomy): domain Eukaryota; kingdom Metazoa; phylum Chordata; class Aves; order Columbiformes; family Columbidae; genus Columba; species Columba livia. Next base: position 155,737,609 of record NC_088603.1, on the reverse strand, counting down.
AGTATAAATACTCAATTCAAGGGGAAAAAAGTCTCAATCTTTGTCTGTCTTGTACTTTGTAACAATGTACTAAATCGAATGTTTTCTATATATTGGCACAGATAATAGAGAAAGTGCTCTCAAATGATATAGATGTGAGTTTGTGGTTTTATTTGTGTTTGGTTTTTTTTTTTGTTTTTGTTTTTGTTTTGTTTTGTTTTTCTGGTTTAGGTAAGTTATATTGTTCAAATGAGTTTTCCTTACAAACAGCTTTAAGATGAAGAGCATCCTAAAGGCTTTTGGAGCTCAGGTTGTCAACGCCTCTTCAGGCTTGTGTTCTCAGGAGGCCATTTAATTCATCATTATTGTGATGTGGGAAGCATAGTGCAGGTGACAATGACAACCAGAGTGTGATATTTAAGTACTTTTGAAGGTAGACACCTGAGTTCCTTGAGGAAATTTTAAAATATCTCTCTGGAGTTACAATGCAGGAAACTCAAACTTCAAAAATCTACATTTTATTTTGAATTTGATTGTGGAACCAGGCTGGAACAACTAGGAAAATTAAAGCAGGGATTAGGAGACAGGCATGTAAGTAGCAAAGTTAGGAAAAGGCCTCAATCACTGAAAAGTAGAGATGGAAGTCGCTTCAAGGACTTGTTTAATATAGTCACTTCCTCTCACCTGGGTCAACCACACTTCAGATACCTCTGACTTGCTAATCTAAACTTATCTCAAAGACTGCTGAGGATGAAGCTTGTCCTACAAAAAAAACCAACAACAACAACCAAAGCAAAGCAAAGCAAAGCAAAACAAACCTGCAGTCCCAAACATATTTCTTCAAATTTATCTGCTTGTTTTTTACAAAGGAAACAATTGATCAACATTTGTATTTTACTCATCCTTTTCCTATTGGAGGGTCATCTCCCTCTTCCTTTTTGCTTTTCAAAGACAAAAAACATTACTACCTTAGGCGATTTGTGTTTTTCTCAAAATAATTCTCCAGTACCAAAATACAGCTGAGTGACAGTCTCCCGCGTCTTCTATACAGCATTCCCAATTTTACATACCAGTTTGAAATGACACCTTATTGCTGAATGGTAGTTACATTTTGAACCATTATTAGCCTCATGAAAAATTGCCTGAAATCCTGGCAATATGGTCCTAAGAGAAATTGCTGTCAAGCACATGCGATGTGACAGATCCTTAATTGTGGCATTAGTCATCAGGTAATACCTGTGGGAAAATGTTGACTCTTGCAGTGAGCAGCTTGGGCTGACAAGGAGCGTGTCTGCGTGATGCACTGGCCAGTCCATTATGTCTGTGTGAGCAGGAGCTTTTCCCTCTCTGTTTGATTTAATGCCAGTGACCTGTAATATAATGAACCTACTTATCTGTGAGACTGAGTAACTGTCATCACTTACCTGGTATTGTCCAGTGCTTCAGGCGAGACGTTAGACTGACAGACCTATTATCTAATCCCTTGTTATTAGGAACTGCAATACTTCTGCTCACTGAATATACACTCATAGCTAATGGGTAGGATGTTCCATAAAGTATCTCAGTCTACTTTCCATCTGATTATCAGGGTAACTGTTACGTGGAATCCTTATCCTACATTCTTACAATAATTTTTGCTGGCACTTTTCTAATCTGACTAGACTATTCTCAAATGGTCAAGTTTACTAAAGCATCTGTTTCTCAGTATATCATGAGATATGCAGGTATATGCTTTCCCATAATATGGCAGTTTTCATCTGAGGATTACAAAACATCCCTGGTAAAATTTTTCCTGAATTCAACCTCACTTTATCTTGGAGCATTTTTTTTTTCCTTTGAAACTTACAGAAGTTATTATATATAAGTAAACAATGGCAAGCACACAAGAAAACTGGTTACCAAAGCCAGGAACACATCCTCAGTAAAGATTAATTTTAGTTCTGTTTTGATTGATTCACATCAGTAGATCTTGCAAGAAAGTCAAAGATATTAAAGTAAGTTGTTGCACATCTATACACAGAGAACACTGGGGCCAACACAGAAGACTTTGACCCAATTTTGCATATTATCTGAATAGGATCATATTTATACTGCTTATATTTGTAGTCTTAGAGAAGTCTTCTTTTTCTTTGTAGCTGAAGTCAGTTGTATAGGATGATTCAAGTAATCCACTCATGTAATATCAGGGCTTTTTTCTTTATTTTCAGGGAACAGCCCAGCCAACCTCAAGAGATAATGTTAACATGTATTAGTAGTATCGAACACCACATGTGGTGTTACATTCCTGGCATGAACTGTCTCGGGAATTACAGACATTGCTACTGATCAGTAGCTAACAGCTCTCACAGTATATCACAAGACAACCATGATGATTCATGACCTAAGATCTAGTACACAGTGGTTCTTAAAATCAATGTTGATTGTATTGTAGTTTCAGTTTCAAAATAGGGCAGCCATGCATGACCATTAATAAAGGAAACTAGCACGAGTGCCTGAGGAAGCATGAAGCTTTGCAAGGCTCTGAATAGGACATATGCAGCTCATTTTCCCATCAAGAATGGTGTTTTCATAAGCTTTTAGTAAGAGTAAGGGCAAGTGAAACAGGAATAATTTTAAAATCATTAAACTTTGACCACAGATTCAGACAGGAGAAAAGGAGAATTATGTTCTTGAAGAAGTGCTGTGATAAGCATTGTGGCCTTCTGATGCTCTACCTTGTAAAGTATTGTGGGGGTTATAGAAGGAACAGTGAATTCTGCATGCTTATCTGAACCAGAATTTATAAGCTGGGACTCCATTCACAGCAAACACAGCTAGGCTGCTTGTTAGTCCAACTGGGTAAAATCATAAACACTGTACAGAACCATATGGACTTTCCCAGGTTTCTACTGAGTCAAAGAGCTCTGGTTTATTCTCCTTTATTCAACATCAAATGTATTCACATGCAAAAGTAAATTAAGTTTAATAGCATCATCCTGTGGCTCAGTGACTAAGATTACTCAGGTCCTCTCTGAACATCTCCAATACTCAGGAGGTGCTCTGAATTTTCAACATCTTCTGCCTCAGGTGATCTTCCAGTTCTCATGTTGTATTTCTAGATTGTCCAGTGCTCTTTACTGTCATCTTTGGCCAACCGTGCAATCTTCTGTCTGCATTGCTGATAAAATTAATAAATTCTGGAAGCAGGAATGGAAAAAAAGTCAGAGAGGTCACGTAAGACAGACAACACATTAACTGAAGTTGTGCAACACTTACACTGTAATGTAACAGAGTTAATAAGGTGTAAAACCTGACACCTCATTTTATAAGCAAACTCTTCCTGGTAATTAAACTGATAGAGCAGAGAGAGTCAGTTATGATGATCTGTGGTCATATATACACAGGCACTAGGGATGCCAGTCAGCTGTACACAGCTCCAGAATGCATTTCCGAATGTGGGATCTGATGCTCTTTAACAATAAGCTTCTGCTTGCAGTCAAACTAGCCAGCAAATCCCTGCTAGCAGGAAAGTCATTTATATATACTCAGGTCCACTACATTGCAGTAGAAGGCAGTCACTCACATATTGATTTGAAAAGAAATCCCCAAAAGAAAGAAATCTGAACTATTCTAAAAGTGCTGATGCTGCTGTACTTTTTACTCCATTTTGTCATAGACATAAGGAAGTCCTGAGGATTGTTGTCTGTACTTAGTGAGAATAAAAGACTGCCAAATGAATGAATCAAAATTTGCTACAGTGTGAGTAGCAGCATAAACATTTATAATATTTGCTTCAGTACTAACGGGAGTGGAGAAATTTTCTTGCAAGAAAACTCAATATTATGATTATGTCTCTATATTAGGTGAAGAAAGTGAATTCGCAAATGTCAAGACCTGTTTTTTATACCTGTTTTAAATCCCTTGGTATCAATTGAGTTCACCAAGGATGAATGTCAGTCATAAAAACAAAGCTATTAGGGACATGTTTGTCATACTGCCAAAGTAAAGTTGTTCAGACTCAGAAGCATACTTATAATAAAAAATCATTTATTTGTTAATATTAAATGTTTTGATAGAGGGACCTGTACAGAAAAGTCATCTAATTGTGAATTTAAGGAACGAATTTGTAGTTTCCATTTTATTTCTTAATAATGAAAATATATTAATTTCCATAGAATTTGAGTGTAAATTATATAAGGAAATTAAGTTTCAGTCTAGAAACCATCTTATATTTAATTAGGTTCAACAAGTCACAAAGTAGTGGCATGTTACGTATAAGCTATTTTGACCTGGTTTTGCATTTAAACTGGAGTACAGCCTATGCTTTCTGAAGTTCCAGGAAAGAAGCAGATGGGTTCAGCTGGCAGCAACAAAACAGAAGAATGGTTTTGTAATGTGAGTATATCTATGTTATTTAAAAAAAAATATATTCCTAAGAAGGCTAAATTAACATCACTCCTCTATCATTTATTAACTCTTAGTGAAATGCAAAATAATAACTGAAATCATGTTTATAATCACAAAGCATAGCTCAGAAGATGACTATTTTAAAAATATACAGGGCAAGACAATTACACTGACACAAGGAAGAACTCTCTGCACTCAAAAGCAGGAAGCAGTGGGTTGTTTCGTTTATCTTTTTAACCAAATGCATAATTGAATTGTGTCAGCTATGTCCAAAAGGCACTACATTACTTCTGAAAGGGCTTAGACAAACTCACAGAAGACTAGGTCAAGAAAAGCTATTAAACATATTTGCATAATAAAAATATTAAACACCATATGAGTGGGATTGCGTTCATGGGCAGGAGCTGTTCCCTATTTTTTGCCCTATACTCTTTCCTTAACCAGCCACTATCAGCCTCTTTGAGAGAGTGAGGGCCTTGGTCACATTTCTGGCATAGCCTAGCACAAGATGTTTGATGTTGGAATAACTAGGCTTTAGTCACATGTATCTGAGCCATTCATATGTACAAAGTATCACACTTAAATTATTCTCAATCGAAGGAAACACACCTTATATACGGATCTAAGAATCTATAGTTACTGAAATTAAAATTGAGGCAATGTAGCTAAAGAACAACAGTTATTACAGTCCTGTTACGATGATACTAACCATTTTATTTAATAATACAGAGGCTGATAAACAAAAACTTTCTAGGATCTCTACATTCTTCTGTGGTGTCATCGTCACCTGTCCAATGTCTTCTTGTCTCTGAAAGTCATCAGCTTCTGTCCTCCTCTGGAAGGATTTTCTCTTTCATCCTTGTAGTGACTCACTGAGTTCCTTGTTGGTTTCCAGTGCCACAGTATTTCTATTACTATAACTGAAACCTCTTTTGGCTAACTCACATTTTTTCATTTATTTGTTTGTTTACACCTTTAGTCATCAGTATCTGCCCACTGTGATTTGTGTGCAGATTTCAGATACTTCTTGTGTCACCGTATGCTTGCCATCACCTGAACCCTACATTTTTGTTCTAGGATGGTAAGATAGGTCACTCTGCACAGAGTTTTATCCATGAACAATGGGCAATACACCATGCAATTCTACAAAATCAACTAAAGCTTACAGAAATTTTGATCATACTTGATGACTAGACGTTTGTTGTCACAACAAGTAAGAAGCTGAAATCAACACGGGCTAAGACAAGTCCAGACAAGCTATGCAGTCTTGCAAAGACAGATCAGTATAAAGCCTACAGAATTAACGATAAAACGGGATACAACAGTCATTAAAAAACAGACAAACAAACAAACAAACAAACAACTTCTTACACCTAACTGCACTCACTTTGCCTGGATGTTAAAGAGAATTAAAAGGTGACAGAAGCAGTAAAAATTCAGTGAAAGATAAGAAGGGAACAAGTTGGTTTTCTCTGTTTCTATTTTCTCCCCAGTGAGTCTAAAGTGACATTTTTCTGGATCAATATATATATCTTGCTTGTGCAGTGGAACTGCTTATGCTGCTCAAAAATGCATGCCTTTAGATTTGTTTTTGTTGTTTTCCAATGAAGCATATTTAAATGGCAGCATAGATTCTCCTATTATTTACATGACATAAATCAGAAGCAGTTCTACTACATCAAGAAAAAACTGCTGTGAGCAAGTGCTGAAGAATGTGGCCACATCATTTAAAATTAATATGCTCAGTGTATTCTCTATTTGTATTCCCTGCTTTCTGTTCACTGAAGATTTCTTTGTTCTTTAGGATACGAGCCATATCTCTCAGGGGTAATGCTTTATTCTCTAAAACTGTAAACATATTGACCACTACTGAGAAACTTGTAAGACAATTTGTGCTACATTAGCAGGCCATGAATCTCCCTTTCTAAGAATCCATATTACAAAATGGAAGTTTAAGCAAAAACATGGCATTATATTGATTTCTTGGGACACAATACACGTAAATGTGTGTTTACACACAAAGATACATGTGCACATGCAAACACATACACAGAGTTGCATAAACACCATGTATTTCCCAAAAGGGATCAATAGTTTCTTGGCTGACCTATCTTTCTCTTAGATTTGGTACCAATTCTATCTGTATGAAATATTGATTCTTAATAAATTCAAAAAGTATATGGGTCTCAAATTACTATTACGGTCCACAACTACCTTTTATATTTCTCAGACCGTAAAATAAAACACGCTTTCTATCTACATTCTACTGTTTGTGTCACAAGTAATGAAATGAAAAGAGTTAATTTCTATTGAAAATTATTGGCTGTTGATTACACTTCTCTTAGGGGTAATGAAATCTGGATTTGGTACATAGATAAAGACAAACTTTCCTTCCCAAAAACTTTGCTTTTTAAATCTGGAAACCAGGCTCTTAAAACATTTAAGCATCCTTGCAGATATTACCTGTGTGTTATCTAATAACAGAAAAAAGTGCAAATGATTATTCCTTAACTAAAAGTCTGTATTTTAAAAAGTCCTTTTCAATAATTTGTCATGTTTTGTTACCAGATAATCTCTAAGATCCATAGAAAATATAGATATACATTATTTTTGTAGTCAGAGTAACCGTGGATTTTTCTACATAAAATTCAGTAAAAAAAAGATGTAAGTGTACTGTCCTTCAGCAGCTGCAGGCCAAATTTCTATGGATTTCCACTGATGTTTTAGGAAATGGTACCCTGTAAGTCATGGCTTCCTTACTTTTAAAGTTGTCAGGATTTAATGAACTTGTTTCTTACATACAGTTATAAACCATTTCTAGTCTTTGGCTCTAGGAGTTGCCTGAGCACTCCTAAAAAACAATCCTATGCTTTCACATTAGCCTGATCCACTGACTTGAACTGAGGCTTCCTGGATTCCTAGGCAGGCCACATTGAAATCTCTCTAGAATGACTCTGAAGCTGATATTTATTCACTTCTCTCACCAGAAATTAAAAAAGAAACAACCCTACCTGGAAACAAATAGCAAGGTAGTGTCCTCAAGATTGTTCACATGAATGCAAAGACATGTTTCAATTCAATCTAAAAGTGTAAGAGTTTCTTCAGTCTGGTTTCACCCTAAACTACAAGACTGGAGCAGTTGACATGTCAGCCTTGTGGATTATCAACAAGTTGAGCCTTAAAACCATGTATAGATATCTTGAATGTCAGTTGCTGGGCATAAGCAAGAGAAAAACAGTCCTCAGGCCAACACAAAATCAGTGTCAGCTGCTCCTATTCCATTTGCAGAACAGAAAAAGTAGGCGACTGCAGTTCCAATTTGAAATCAAATTAAGTAGCTCATTTTTACAATCACAATAAAATTCTCTCCAAGTATTTCAGGTATCCGAATAACGCTCACAATTATACCAACACAAAGCTATAATGAGAATGAGCTAGGCTTGTATCTTTTGCAATCATCTTCAGAACAGATTCCATTTAATGCCATTTCTATTCTCATTACAATCTTTGCCAGGCAAAGGCATCAGAATTCTAATGGCAAGTACAGTCTGTTTAAAAACTATAAACTCTTAGTGAAGTTGCAAACAGAGACTTTTACCTTTTAAATATTCTGGACCCAACTCACTTCCTTACAGAGCTCAGGAGATACAAACAGGAGAGAGTAAAAAAGGCAAAACAACACCAGCCATTTTAAAATTTAAACTAGAGTAACTGAAATGAAGAACCTGTGATGAGGATCTGAAAGTCCCAGTCCTTGAGATCTGTGTGACATTGGATAAACTTAAATGGAAAAATGAGTGAAATCTTCAAATCTACAGTAGGTAGTTGGGCAAAGTCATCTGGCATTATGAGGTACTAAATTTTTTGTCACCTCTATGATGTATGTGTGTGTTGTTTTTCCAAAGAAGGCAATGGCCGTCTCCTGGCTTGTGCTGAGTTTATGTCCAACAGAATCCAAGGCATCAACAAAAGAAAACCAAGGACCTGGGAACTTGGATTCTTTAAAGTACAACCACTGATACAAGGTGAACCAGAACACACTGTGCATTTAGGCTGCTGTCTTTTTTCCTTCAAAGTGTATTCTAAATTAATCCTGGCATGTTTATTTATGATGGAAATATCCACAGGATATAAAAAAAATCCCCAAATATCAATTTGCAACTAATACAAGGATTTATCACTGATAAAATAAATATTTGCATAATGATGTATAGATTTCAGAGACCGTGAGTTAGGGCAGCTCATACTAGTGTGCTGATAAAGTTCAACACAGCAACGTGTGATTAGCTTGTGGCAGCATATTAATTGCAGTTGTGTAGTTCTGTATCCAAGCTAACCCACTTTTGTGTTGAATAAATTCTTTAGAGACAGGACTCATCTGAACAAGTGTGTGTGTCTTCACTGATATAGTCATGGAGATAAATAAGTACTTCTCAAATTATTCAAAGATGTGCATCTAAAACTGCTTATATAAATAGTTTACTAATAGTACTTATTTATTTCTGTTGATGGTTGCTTTGTGTTGACCATAGGGTGCAGAAATATAATAAATATAATAAATATCTACATGTTATATATTTAAAGGCATGCGTGGAAGTCCATTCATAGTGATACAGAACCAACGCTGGTGTTTCGACCTTCTGTCAATGCTCTGCCTAACGGACAGCAAGAGGCTGCTGACCTTCTTTGTTGCAAGGGCACATTGCTTCCTCATGTGCAACTTGATGTCCATCAGGACCACCTTCTCTGCAGACTTCGTCCCTAGCCTGTAGTGATGCATGGGGTTATTCCACATTTGGTGCAGGACTTGGGTTTTTCATTTATGAAACTTCACAACAGTTCTGTCAGCCCATTTCTCCAGCCTGACAAGGTTCTTCTGAAGGGCAGCAAAACCATGTGGTGGACAAACCATTCCTCCCAGTTTTCAGTTGTCTGTAATCCAGTCCTGTTCTTAAGGAGACTTGTAGGTTTGGCAGCATCGATTAAAATTAGTGATTCAGAAAATATCAGTTTTCTATCCAAAAGCCAGCGATTGTTAGATACCTGAAACAACATTTTCAGGGTGGTGTAGTTTGGCTACAGTTGAAGAGCCTGGGGTTTTCAGTACTTTTTTATAATTCCCAGCAAGCTTGCAGAAGACAAATGTTTTATTGGTCCGACCTTTCATCAAATAAGTCAGAGATATTTTGAGCAAAACATGTTGATCATAGCAGTCAGCTTTTTTTTTTTTTTTTTAAAAAAGGCCTATCACTTGGATAAAAACAGCAACTGCATTAATGTTTTTTTTTTACTCTTTCATCTATAAATGTCAGAGGGATAAAAATATAACCATAGCACTAAAAGTCTTCACTTACTCTGGGCAAGTTGTTTCTTTGTTCTTTTTGAATCTGAGGTTGTGGATTTTCCAATACAAAAGCTAAAGTAAGTGTATCTGAGTCTACATCATGTGAGTATTTAAACAAGTCATCAGTAATGAAATATATTTATTTAATCATTCATATATGGATTGCATGATCTAGCATAGTCTTAGATTAAAAGTTACCAGATCACCCTTGTTCAGCAGTGTGTTTAGGAATATAATTATTTAAAGAAAAAAATTCAAATCACCCAAACAAGCACTCCAAAAGAAACTTGCTTTATTTGGTTTGTATGTCGAGGCTTTGCTGGCAGCTTCTGTAAGAAGATGCCAGAATCTTCCCCTATGTCTGACAGAGACACAGAATCATGGAATTGTTTCGGTTGGAAGAGACCCTCAGTATCATAGAGTCCAACCATAACCTAATTTTAGCACTAAAGACAGTGCCAGCCAGCTCCAAGACAGACCCACCACTGACCAAGGCCAAGCCCAACAGGGATGGTGGTAGCACGTTTGTGATAACATATTTAAAAGGGGAGAAAAAAGACCTGCTGTACAACAGCAGACGAAAGATGGGAGTGAGAATATGTAAGAGAAACAGCTCTGGAGACAACAAGGTCAAGCCAGAGCAGAGATTTCCCTGCAGCCCATGGTCAGCTGTCCCCCTGCAGCCCATGGAAGGTGTTTTGAAGATTTGATTTTTATTTGTCATTACCCTACCATGATTTGACTGATAATTAAATTAATTTCCCTAAGTTGAGTCTGTTTTGCCCAGGATGTTGATTGGTGAATGATCTCTCCCCCCATCTTATCTTAACCCGTGAACCCTTTGTTGTAATTTTCTCCCACTGTCCATTTGAGGAGGGGGAGTGATAGAGTGGCTTGGTGGCCATGTGGCTTCTAGCCAGGGTCAACCCACTGCATAGGCACATGTGAGTTTTATGAGTATATATCAACTTAGTCATTTCAGTTAGTGGTTGTTTAAGCTGCAGTCAGGAAACTTGTCTATATATTACTGGAAACTCAAACTATCTTCTAAGCAGCAAATGCTGAATGCGCTTCCGCTGATTTCAAAATGAGCAAGTTTAAACCCAACATCTGCTGCAATGGAAACAAAGAAGTCTTGGTCTTGGGTATTTCCATGTTTCTCATTAAGTTTGAACACTTGTTCTTATTCCTAATTTTCAGACAAAAATATAAATACTTGTTTTTACTGTTTGGAAGATATTCCCCCTTCTTTTGGCTACGGTTTTCATTTGCTGCTCATTTTGTTCTATTGACATCAACAAAAGTAGTCCTGTTTTACATTGCATGTAACTGCCAAGTTCTCTTTATTACTTATTATACCTCTTTAATACAGTCTATGCTTACCTAATGAAAATAACTTGTTTAGCCTAGTCTGAAACAGAATCCACTATACTTGAAAACTGATACTGCACCTTAAAATTTTTTTGATGACTGATAATATGCTAAGCTAGTTCCAGCAGTAGACAATGAATATGGACTCTATTAGTATTCAATTGGGCACTAAAAGCATGTTGTATAGAACTTATCACTGTTGGGAAGAGGCCAAGGTAGATAAAAAAAATCATTTGCTAAAAGGTTTCCAGAAATTTAATTAAAAGGGAGAGAAAAGACAGTCCATATTTTACTTTTTTTTTTAATTTTTATTTTTTTATTAATTAATTAAAGCAGAATGTCACCTTCACAACCAATCAGTTTGTGACTAAAGTTTTTAACTCATTTCAGTAAGTCCATCATATAAGCTTGAAGATATACTAACTGGAAAATAAACTTCTAACTTTGAATAAGAAATTATGTCTGAATAGAAACTATGGAGTACCAGTAAAGCAAGAAAACATTTGCAGTCCAATTCTTCTGGCCTTGAGATACAAACCACAAAAAAAAAAAAAAAAAAGTGTGGCAAGAGCTATTAGATTTTAGTTATAAGTAAGAATCTTAAGTTTTCCTTATGATTATGGTATATCTTGTGTATGCATACCTAGTGCACCTACATCATTAATCCCTAGGTGGCCCAGGAAATCCTTAGCTTGTCTTCCTTATCAGGTCCTTATTGTCTTCTCAGTATGGATGACACAATGGACTGGTTTAAGTCAACAAACTGACCTGAGACAAGGTGGTTCACTGATCTTCTAACTGTCTTTACAATGAAGTACTAGTTTCAGGAGCTCTAAAAGTGGAAATTTCAGAAAATCCCAAATGCTCTTAAGGAGCTCAGGCTGTGCCTAGACCAATTTTTGTGCTTAAATGTATCGATCAACATTCCAAATAGACAAGACGGCAGTTTCACAGATGTGATTATTCTACATAATTATTGTTGCATATTCTTCAGGAACTTTAATATCTATCAATTTAGTTTTCCAGCTAAAATAATTTTAAATTACTTATTTACAGGGAGAAAAGTGGTCAATGGACACAGCTTATCTTAATGGGCTGTAAACCTGTTGTAATGTGGTGAAGAAAATGATGAAACAAAAGGTTATGGTCAATAACAATTTGCTAAGAGCTGTCAACAGCTCAAATCAATGTATATGAAAGATTGCTTCCGTAGTCTAAAATGTTTCTTGTTGTTGTTATTGGTGGTTTGTGGGGTTTTTTTGGTGGTGTTTTTTTGTTTTGGTTTCATTTGTTTGTTTGCTTGCTTGTTGGTTGTTTTTTGTTTATTTATTTGTTGTTGTTTTTAGGCATGTATATTCCTTTGTCTTACGGTATCTGAGAGTTGTATCTTTCCAAATGTCTTAAGGTAAGAAAATTCTTTTTCCTCATTATTTAACAGTTCAATTAGGATAACAGGTAAATTTCCAATCCTTAAAAGTATTCAAATATCTCAACAAAGTATTTAGAATTGCCTATAAGAAAAGTCCAGTCCTCATATGTGCAATCAATGTATCTGTATCAGGAGTTGGAACTGAAGGCAAAGTCTTACTTACAGGTAGAGAAGTCGGTGCAAATTTCTATCGATTTCATTAGAACTAGCACTACCACGGTAATATTTCCTCTTGTTGTCTCAGCTTATTTACATTAACTAGATTACATTTGTTTAAAAACGGAAAGCTACATACAAATAAGACCAGTTGTTTAAATACCAATAAACTCCAGGCATGCCGATTGGGATTTATGTTACCTAACTGAAACTATTGAAAAGACAAATCTAAGTTAATCACCTAGGCTTCCTCTATAGTTCACAGAGTCTGAAGATGGATTTTTTAAGATTAGCATTCATCTTACATCAAATGGCTCCCTTGTGGTAACAATTTCAGTCAGTTATAGAACAAGTCAAGCTTACACTGTATGCCTAACTTTTAAATACATTTCTTTGGGACTGACTTCCAGGGCAACTGTTGATTTTAAAAGAATTGCACATGCTAATGTCAACATCAGCAAAACTCAGCAGTTTATCTGATGAGCAGCTGGTACTAGACTGATGAGCAGGATGATTGCAATTCATCAAAGGGCTAATGAAGATCTACATAAGACTCCTCTGGTACTTTCTGGAGGAGAATACAAAAACCAGAAAACAGCTAAATATAGCATTTCAAACTACATAATATGAAATTAACAGAGTGGGCTGCAAATGACTTAAGGTTGTGGGGTGTGATGGGGTTGTGGTCAGTCCATCCCAGCCCCTCCCTGGGCTGCAGGGTGGGTCTGTGCTCCAGCGGGGTGTCTCCAGGGCTGCAGGGGATCCCTGCTCCGGGCCTGCAGCACCTCCTGCCCTCTTCCAGCCTCAGGCTCCATGCACTGCTGCTGCTCCCTCCTTGGCTTCCTTCTCCTCTGCCTGGGTAGCCCTGGGCCCTTTCAGAAACCTGTTTTCCCCCTGGTTTTCATTTTTCCCCCTGTAAATTACATCAGTAGAACTTTTGTCCTTGTGGTGCGTTCTGGTTTTACAATCAATGTACTGATGAATAAGTGCAGTAAACATTTGTGAGCAAACATTTTACAGTTTACATTTACTTGTAGAAACATAATTTAGATTATTGAATGTAGCAAATGCCACTGCAGCTCACATGTAGTGTAAAAGGCTAATTTAAGAGTATTTCTTGTTTATTAGTAGTAATTAATTTCACAAGTATAAGTGTATATTAAAAGAACTTGGGCCTGGATGATCCAGACCCTTAAGGACTAGGTGCTACAAAGCACCATGAAGCATTGCTCACAGATCTCAAATTGTGTAGAGGAAAACTGATTGATCCTACTTTCCTCACAGTTTTGCCAAAGATTAATTTAAAGTCACAGCTTATCCTTCACTCAGATATGTGCAGGAGGCACTCATTGCTCCTTGATTGAAGTGTTGTGCTCTATTGTAATTCCTTTATTTCTCAGCTCTGTTTTGAAGCAGAATATTGTTTCTGCAACTAAGCAATCAGTCTCCAGCAGAAGGAGCACTGGCAATAAAATGAGGTAAACCACAGTTCTTCAGGTTTTATTTTGATAATTACATGTGATGCTTATTTTCTGCTACAGGACATTTCTTCATTGTTCATAGAATAGGAAAAGTGAGACCAGTTTAACCAGGGATGATAACAGCCACGTGCTGGTCCTCCTTCGCCTCCTACCACACACTCCTGAATTCAATCCAGCTTTAGCTGGCTATTGAAGTTTGACAGATATGCATCACAGGCATCAGAGCTGCAAAATAAAGGAGGGGAAATTTAATTGTCTTTACCCCTTTGCCCAGCTATAAATGCAATCTATGCTTGAATTGTCTATCATTTCTATTCAAAATATGATGCAGATATTCAATAGCTACCTGTTAGAGATTCCTTTCCTCTCAGAGTTTTATGACCTCATTCTATTGCTCATGGTACCATTTAGCTCTTGGTCTTACGTGTGACAGTAGTGGGCACACCAAGGTCCTTGTCCTCTGCTAGCTTGAGGACAATTCAAGGGTAAGGCCTAGCCTCACAAATCTAGCCTCACAGGAGGTTTTAGGAAATGCAATGATTTTCTTCCCTCAGAAGATTTTTAAAAGACAAAGAAAATTTAAGGCATTTTTTTATATTTTGTCATTGTACTATCCTCAACATCGTTACATGACTCTGTGCAACATGGAATCACTGGGGACCTCCCAGAGCTGACGAGTTTCTTTGCTAGTTTTAAATGAATTCATTACTATGCCACTTATTTCTGACACAAAACAATAACAGCAAGGGGGTCATGTTAATTTATGAGATGAAAAAACATAGCCTGGAAAAGATTTCCTGAGGAATTTACTGCCTGTTTACCTCTTTTTTGTCTGCTAAGCAATCAGTCCTGTCTGTTATCTCAGTAAACCTTTAAAAATCCTTCCTATTTCCTTACCAGACAGACAGTGTATTGCTGTTTTGTACCAGGGCTCTGGTAGGCTGGCCAGGAAAAAACCAAACCAAACCAAACCAAACCAAACCAAAACCACAAAATACCAAACAAAAACAAGCAAACAAACAAACTTTACACTGCTGCTGTACCAGCCTAAAAGGAAATCAGACTGTTTACTGTAATCTGTAGTTTCCATTTCAGGAATAATTATTTTTCCATCCTTTTTAAACCTGCATATGTTAAACCTGTATAGTTTAAACCTGTTTGAATCTGTGTGCTTAGTGCACCTTTTGCATTGATGCACTAAAGACATCACAATGGTACTAAAGGTGGGGGAGTAGATCAATAAAGTACCTTGAACTTTACCAGCCTGTTCCTCACAATTCGCAATCTTACTTTGAGAGCACTCTTTTTTTTTTTTTTCTTTCCCCTCTCTCTTCTCTAAGAATTTATCACTGGATTTGTTGTTTGCTTGGTTTTGGTTTCGTTTTGTGTTTTTTTTTCCTTGTGTTCTGTTAAGTACTATGTCCTCTTTACAAGACGCCACTTAGAGTTTTCCTGAAAACAAGTGAATAGCACACAAATAATTGTATTCAACAAAACCTTTATTTAGGAAAAACTTATTTTCTCTGCCAAAATAAAATCTCTTTTTTTCACTGAAATTTTATGTCAAAACAAGTCCAAAGCCAATCTCAAGCTTGCAAGATTACATCTAATGTCATAGCCTTGATATAATCCAGTTTCAGACCAGCCCACGAGAAGTCTTGGTGGCATGATAGATGGTTTGCTACCACCAGGAATGATTAACAGAGAGACTTTCTTGTCTTTGACCTCCCTGAGTCATTTGACACATCTGTCGTACTTCCAAGGGAATGTTTTAATATTGAGGTACATCCAAATAACATGATGGAAAATGGTACCAAAGATCAACCATCTCTCTGGTCCTGCATGGCATTTAAATGCAGTCATAAAATGATATAGATTTATATCAGCAACCTTTCACCATATATATGTCTATACCACATCAATACACATAGCACAACACCTGGAAAGCAGGTCCAACTCTGAGATGAAAAACAGTTCGTTAAAATCTAAGCCAAACAGGACAGTGATGATGCTGATGAGCAAAGAAAAGCACTTTAAAAAGTTGCTACTAAGAAACAACTGTTGGCTGAAGAATTCATGTGTATATTTGGGCAATAGGGTCTACAGTTTATTACTCTTTCTGCATTCCTTGCTGATTTTAGACCCTCACCAACTCACACTTCTGAATGATGTCTTCTGTTTGTCACCAGCTGCCCAAAGAGACTTAGCACTGCTTTAGCAATGGCTGTGATATTCATGATTTTCTCACTTCCTGGCTGGGTTTAAAGCCAGGAGATTTGGCTTTAATTTTAGATAATGTGTACATGGGATCTGGGATGTCCAGTAGACATAATCATAATTATCTGTTTTTATTACTGCTTGTCATTAAACACCAAGTCAAATTCAGCATATTGAGCCTTATTTATGGTCCCCAAGAGAGGGACAAAATATTCATCTTGTTTAACTTTAAAATTTTCACTGTATATGCGTGCATGTGCTTCAAGTGTCTTTATAGCCATTGGAGAGGGACAGACACTTTTAGAAAACAGAGACTGCGAGACTGTAATCAACATCTCTGGTCCATTGGCACCATTGAACTTTCTATATACCTGTGAAGTCCATGCAATTTCATAGGCTTATTCTTCAGGAGTATAATGAGCTCCCCTACAAGCAGATATTCATAATGAACCTCTCCATCTCCTATTGCATTTATTTGACCTGCCATCTCTTTTATGAACACACAGAAAAGAAAAAGAAAAAAAGATAAAAACATTCCAATCAAAACACTTCACTGCATACACAATTCTCTCCCCTGGGAGAGGATGAGCAAGAAAATGAGCTACAGCTGACACATGTTAGTCATTTTACTTAATGTGCTAATGGAAGATACTCCAATATTGTGGGTGATGAGTGCTGCATAAGAATTAATACGGTAAAGTAGAAACTGCTTGCTTACAATGGGCAGAGAGGAGAAATTCTGAATAGGGCTAGATTTATTTTATCAACTACACAGCAGTCAAAGCTGTTTCAATGAAGATAAATGAAGAACTCTATCATCTTACTTTGTAGACTTATTTAACCAACAGACTGTCCTCTCTATGATTTGTGGTGGCTTTACACATTAGAAACTAACTGAGATATATCATGACTGTCAAATCCTGGTATTCCTATGGGTTTCACATACAGTACAATAGAACCACTTTCATTATCTTTGTGTTACAGATAATGGATAATAAACCATCTTACAGTACCCAAAGGAAAGCCTCTTGGAGCACATAAATACTTTTAATACATGGAATACATTTTTAACTTTTTTTTCTTTTCCTGAAAAAGTCTTTGAATCAAAATGAAGATGACTTTATCTTTTTAAAGGTACACTTCTTTTTTTTTTTCTTTTTTTTTTTTAATATATATTTTAAAAATCTTTAATGGAAAGGCTACTTAAACTACCCCATAAATGTAACTGTGCAGTTATTGTTACTTACCAGAGCACACACTTCAGTAGCTGGAGAAGGTTAATGGTTTGGGATTCCAAATAAATCACTGAACAATTCAAACTGTCAACAGCATCAACTGATTTTGTGCTCCTCCACTTTGAGCTCTACAACAGTGGATTCCCTTTGCATGTAGTGTCTTTCTCTCTTTGTTCTTCCTAGTGCTGGATTGTCACTGGTCTTTCTTCCCTTTACCCACAGTCATTCCCATCACTTTCCCAGTCTCATACACCTCTCTATACCTCATAAACAATACTTCACTGAAGCCTCATAATTCAAAATGAGAAGGATTCACATCAAACCTTTTATCCTTCAAAAAAAGGCAACCTCCAGAGTATGCGAGCAACATGTATGAAATAGTGCAACACTACTCAGTCATGAGACAGCATTTCAGTTTGCTACAAATTGAAATCCAAGGCTGCCTCAGATCTGACTGTTCAGATAGGTATTAACCTCTCTGTGTTATTTTGCCAGTGGAAACCTTAGAAACTTTTGGGTAACCCAAATGGAACTAGATACCAACGTTTCTTCCTAACCCTAATTTTATCTGATGAAGTGACTCCTTCACACTCAAGATAGGAAAGATGTTTTTGCTGAGATTTGTATCTGCCTGTGATATATCATTGCTATGAGGTTTCCTAGCTGCCATTGTACATTCACTGGCAGCTCTTTAGAAGACAAATGTATCATATTTTGCTACCATTATATCATGTCTTTTCTCCCTATTGCATTCGTTAGTTTTATAATTTAGAGTAGTTGTATTGGTGGTACCCAAGATGTAACTGAGGCAAAGTTTGTAGGATATAGTGCTATTTCTATTTACATCAATTCGTACAATAAGGGCAAGCAGACTTAGAAGAGCACAGGGGTTTTACAAAGTCTTCTTCAGGTCCCAAGAAAGAACAGCAATTCTCAAGACCAATAATAAAGTCAGGATAAAAACTCCAGGCTGAGATAATCATGTCAACTGATAGACAGCTTGAGGGAAGAGTATATCCATTACTTGCACAACATATGGAGCTGTAGCTAGACTATTCCGTAGTCCCCCTGGAAAAGTTAGAGACAGTAGCTAGTATCTTCAGGAAAGGTTTAACAGGAGTTAAAGAAGTGGGAGAAGATTGTGCAGTGCTATTAAGCCAGTCCTTCTTTCATACGAGTGACTTTGAGAATTCAATAATGTGTGTGTGTTGCTTCTTTGGGCTATAAAGATCTAAAAAGTTTACAAGTTATTCGGGATGAAGTGGTAGATGTCAAAGATATATTGTGGTGAAAAACATTCTACCACTGAGAAAAAGATGTTCATGCCCTTCCTTAGCTCTATGTGTGGTGTCAGGCCAGACAATTTTGTTTGATCTTACATGTATATATAAATAAATGCTCTGGTTGTATGTTATGATATCAGCTTGAGGATCTTGAATGTACTCAGTGCAGGAAGAAGTGGTCCTTTCTCCAAAGACAATTTAGTCTACTATTTAAATGGCTTTACCTGTGCTTTAATATCTTACATAAAGCTTCAGATTCTCTTGGAAATGGACGTCTTAAATACTTGCATGTTGTCTAGCTCAATTTGAGCATGCAGTTATTGCCATAATGATAATAAACTCAATTCATGTGCACATGTGATAATTAGTTGGTTCACTACAGAATACACCCCCTGTATTTAATAAATATTTAACTATCTACTGTGTAATAATCAATCACTTCTGCTTTCCTTCTAAATACCCTTCTTTTAAAGTTGCAAGGTGATTTTATATCTGTGATAAATCTGTCTTTCCAAAAAGAAAACTATGGCAGACAGTTCGTCTATCTCCACTGTAATCGAGCCCTACATTATGTGCTTGTTTAGAGTTCACAATTAATTGCTTGACAGTGGGAAGGAAACAAAGAATTTGAGGCATTCAGGAGGAAAAACAAAACAAAACAAAAAAACCAAACAACAACAAACAAAAAAAAACAAACCAAAACAAAAAGTCAGACAGTAGCTGAAACAGGATCAAAGTGCAGTTTGAAAATGTATCTTGAGGGAACAGCGAACTCGTAACTAGACCTTTGCCAATGACACCAAAGACGTCAGCTCTAGCCTCAGTTATGGTCCCAGCCTGCTGTGTGGCATTTTGTTTCAGCCCTTTGTGACTCTGAGTCACTGGATCTACCAGGAAGATAAGGTTGCTTTTAGATTCAAAGAATATACAATAGTTATGGAAAAACAGCCACATTTTGGACTTGCACTGTGAAATTCAATAGTGTTTGGAAAATACAGATCGTACACAGGTGACTGCAGATAATTAAAAGTTTAGAAGTATCTCTGTTAATTAGCCCTCCATAAAAAATAAAAAAAAATATATAGACACAAAATAATTATTTTTAGGCACTATCTTTAGTTCTTAAGGAAAAGGAAAATTGTGTTTAAGCCAGTCATCTATCATTATAGGAACTGCAAAGAACAAATATACATTTTCTTATGTTATATGTTCTTTCTCGGGAATTGAGATTCTTCTTTCTCCTTTTGATCCTCACTACTGGGATCAAGTATCTGATATACCAATTTCAAAAATCATAGTATTTGGTTAATTTTTTTCAGAACATGGCAGAAGGTGGTGGCTTCAGCAGTCAAATGCACTTTAACTCTATCATGGGACATGTATGTTCAATTCATAGATTGTTTCTCACAGTTTTTTTTTTTTTTTTCATTTTCTATCAAAGACTTATTTAAAATAGAAAACCTTTAAGAGGAGGGAATGAGATTCCCCAGCTTCCAGTCTCTTACGATATTTTATACTCAGGCTGTTTGAATATTCCCCTGGGACGTTTGCAAATTTCTTTATCCTTCAAAGTTATCTCTTCTGCCCCTTCCCTCTCTCCTCTTCCACAGCAAGGAGTTAGTGTTTCCAGAGATATGTATAAAGGTGCTTACTGTCCCTGTACAGAGTCTAAACACCTAGGAACACTCTGAGAATGACTACGAGATTGAGGTCTGTGGGCAAGACAGAGGGATGTCTGAGCTGTAAAGGCATAGAGGTTTGGAGCGAGAAGGAAGTCAAGCTGCTTAATGTTGTCAGGTTGTGTTATATAAGGCTTGTCTCCATTCACACAGAGGAGCTCAGAGGCAAAAGTGAGGCAGAAGAGCCCCATTACACCCATCAGAGACACCAGTCCCTGCCCTCGCCCCTGCCAGTGCTGTCCCAGGATAGCCACAGTCCCACGGACCAGGGGTTGCACCCAGACTATGGGGAAACTAGAGCAGTATTTTGGTTAACCACACTGACTAAATGGGTTCACTGCCCAAGGTCATGGGACACATGGGATGCAGGGGGAGAGCTACTTGGAATACGCATGACTTAATATTCAGGATTAGGAGAGGAAACAAAGGTATGGAAATGGATAGAATCATAGAATCATACCTCTTAGGGTGGTGAACTGAGAGACCCGTTTGTGTCTGTGTGTGAGTCTGTGCAGGAGGCACTGAGGGAGAATGAAGATCCAGGACCAGCTACCAGATGGACTGTTCAGGTCAGCCCAGTTACTGTAGGGACCCACCATTTGTGTGTGTTTTGCTGTGCACACAGGGGCTCAAATTCTCAGGTGCCAGCAAGTTAGAAGATTGGGACCTAGGCACAGCTACTGAGCAGAACGAGTGTCTGAGCCCAACCGCTGTTGGGACCCTCATTGTACGTGTATATATCTACGCTCTCACTAATGTAACTTCCTCCTGGTCAGACAGTGAGAAGAACAAGATGATGCCATGGGTACTGTTTGTGTGACGGCTGAGTGTCTCTGTCCTTATTATCTCTCTGGTTAGCCATGTATATATGTATACATGTATATATATGTTGTGTATGTGTGCTCTGTGTGTGAATGCCTACTGGGAACACATGTTCAGTCCTGCTATTATTAAGACCTCAGTGCATGGATCTGTGGCAGCCTTGCTTCTGTTGCACTACTGGATTCAGCAACTCCTAACAAACTGGGAAAGAAGTAGATATTTCAGGGTGGTATTCAGTTTGATGATTAACTATTAAACCATTAATGTCTTCATGTGAGCTAAATATTGAAGATCTCACATCAGAACAAAGGAGATGGAGGGCAGGATTCTGTTGCTCTTTTTTTTTGCAAAAACAGAGGGGTATCTTGCCTGGTCTCCAAGTACTGTTCCAGCAGGTCAAGTGTCTCCCATAAACCCACACATCCCATATCCATAAACCTTTATTATCTGAAATGGCTCTTTCATCTGTGTTGAGGAATCTGAATACCAGGCATTCAGTACCAGCACAAAAAAAATCTAGGCAACATTTGTGTGCCTGAAAAGTGCCAGAGGCATGTGACAATGGTAAGTTCCAGTGTCAAGTGTCATCGTGTGCAGTTGGATATTCCAGCTGGTCTGCACTGCTCCAGCAAACCACAGATCTGCAAGTCGCTGTTATATCAGAAAGATACACTAGGCTGTGAAACTAACAGTTGTAGAGCTTTATTGTAGAAAAACTGAGATTCTAAATGTGTATTTCACCTAGGCTCTGTTGAACACTTCCCTCTGGCAAGTAAGGCAGGAATCTATTCACACTTCAGACTTACACTCAAATCAGTAAGTGTCTCTATGGAGTATTTCAGTCAAAAAAAACATCTGCCATGCTTTCTGAAAGAATCTCTTCACATTAACTTGGAAAAAAGCTTAGGATATCTACCTTCTTCTGCTTCTAGTAAGTATAGGTTCAAGGCGAATGTGATGAAAAGATGATCTTAAGGATGGAACTTCAATTTTATGACATGAACTTTGGCTGATAAGAAGTCAAATTTAAAATTTTTGTGCCTCAGTAGAAAGTTTATGTTCATTCATCCATAAAAATCCTACTAATGAAGCCCTTAGGTGTTTATTCATTCATTTTGCCAAGATCCTATCAGGGTGCTTTAGCCCTGTATCTCCTTTAAACAACCTGTGTGTATGTGGAAAAGTTAACTCAGTACATTTCAGGATTTGGGCCTTTTAAAGAAATCTGTACCAGATGTGTGAAGAATAGCAGTTTTACTGCCACACTTCCAATAGTGCATTCCTGAATATGTGTGGGTAAATAAGAACAGCTCATCTAATATTTAATTTATGCATCAATTTTAAATTTAAACTATGTATTTTCCCCAACAGCTCTGGGTTTTACCAAATAATTTATAAGCAATTGCTTGAGAATGTAGATTTTGAGCTGCAGACATTTTATTTAGTAAAATTGTCCACTTTCCCATATCAGTGTAATGCTCTCTGATTCTTAATGCATGGAAAGAGAGGTAAGGAAGAAACTGCTGGGAGTTGAAAGTATTTCGATTCTTTCCTTGATTATAGCTGATGAAATTAAAAAATATGACTCCAGATGTCTAAAAAATAGGGAGGTTTTGGGTTTTTTTCTTGTTTGTTTTGGATATTTTTTTAATCCTTTTGTCAGTTAACTGCCTAGGAGGTTTTAGCGCATAGACACATTTTAAGTGTAAAACTTCGGCCAATGTAACTCACGATCTCATTAGAAAAGCCCAGAGGAGGGAAACAGAAATTAATCCAAAATTAGATGTTAATTAGAAATGTGTGCAAACTGATGTGCTGTGTGGGACATAGGAAGCCACTGAATGCCGGGGGTTAGGGTAGCACTTTTTGCCATTCCTTGAGAAAAGAATTGTTCAGAAGACAAATGCTCAGTAGAGATGTGGACCTCTCTGTAAACACAGAACAAAGAAACAATCTTTGCCCCAAAGTGCTCACAGTCAGATTAGGGAGCAGAAATTTTTCCTAGCTTTACAACTCTCAGTTTTCATTCATACCAGAATATCTCCTGATAAGTGCAAGCCCTCTTAGAGCTAGAAAAACTTGTCTTAAGAACACCTCAGTAACAAATTTGTACAAATTTGTGGATTTAGTGTAGAGCTCTGAGAGGAGAACAGGTGAACAAACAAACTTAGACCTTACCAGTAATTTTGTGGCTTTTGTATTAATGTCTAGTCATCATTTTGCCTTCTAATAGAGGAATCTCTGCCCTGAAGTAAAAGATATTTCAGAAAAGAAAATCCTCTTCTGTCTTTTCCTTGTTCATTTTCTATATTTGTTCATATCACATGAGTTGTTATATCAAATTTTCCATATTAGCTTAATGTACATATTTCATGAGTGTCAAATCTTGACTGTTTTCATCAAAAGTTAATGGAAAAAATAGTTCTTCAAGTGTCTAGGGCACATGCAACTTGTGGTCCCAAGAGGAAATATCCAGATGTGGATGCCTGTGGGACTTTCAGAAAATGAGCTACTCAGCTATCCAAAGGGATGTGAATACACAGTTACTTAGAAAATTAATGAGAATTGGGCATACTCAGCCCCTAAGTGTCTTTGAAAAGCTTGTCCTCAAAATCCATACTAGTAAATAATAATGGCTTATTGCTAGGGAGTTTCTAGCTAATCTCAGCACATACACCATAACAACATCTTTTGCTGTGGCCTTATTTCATTAAAAGAATTCATATTAGAAGATTACTAATATCTGAGTACTTCTGAAATTGGTAATTGCAACACTAAAGCTGTTCTATGTACAGAAATCTGTTTGTATTAAATACCTGATTAACACAGCTCATAAATGCAGCATTTTGAATGTTGCTTTCTAAACAGAATTAAAAAAAAAAAAAGTTGACAAAAGGCTAATAAAATACTAATTGCTCACCACTTTTCTGGAGGGACACTCCTATTTTGATAAACTATGGCTTTTGCAGCAGACCAGTCATTGTCACTGATGCCCTGTGCAGGCTGAATGGCAAAAACCTTTTGAACAAAGTCATTTGCCTGTCTTAAGATAATACTTCATGTGATTAATTGTTCCAGGTATTAAAGATGGCCTAAAATATTTTTTTCATATAACAGATTCTCCACATAAAAGAAACTGAAAGATGAAAAGAGGATTTATTAAAAAATAAAAACAATTAATAAAAAAAAATATACAACTAGACTTTTTTATCTGTTTAAGAAGCATGAAAACTTAAAGATGCCTACAAACCAAATTAGTGAAATGAAGATATGATTTTGCTCTTGGTAAATCCAAAGTGAGTCTAGGATAATTCTGTTCTTTGTGTACTTCTACCAAGAAACTGATAATGAGTGATAATTTTATGTAGTTATATACTGATTGTCATTGGCAGCGTAAATAGAAGACTCCAATTATTTTCTTCACATTTCTTTCCTCAAAAGCTTTTAAACCAGGAGTCTAATACAAGCTGTACTGCTGTTGGCAGTGATTTGGGATTATAAGAAGATGAGAGCAGCTGTATTGTGTCAGATCATTTAATACTATATCCTGTTGCTGACAATGGCCCAAAACAAAAGCTTAGAGAACAAAGGTGATAACACAAAAAGAATGAAGTGACTCACTTCGTGGGAGAACTTCTCGGCTTCCAGCAATTTGTATACCCTTTTTTACTGTACTGTGCAGAAAAGCCAGGAGGTGTGCACCAGAAAGGGGTCACAGGGCACTCTCATCTCCAGTGTACAGACTGGTAACTGAGGTCATAAGGAAATCAAATAACTTTCCTAGTTCCCAAGAAAAAGTTGCAGCAACAGATGCTATTAAAAGGGAAGCAGGACTTAGCTTGCAGCAGCTGTGAATTTTAATATAAAGAATAATAAATTGGTTAGTAGGTTGCTTGAAACTTATGCATAGAAATGCCAGTTTAGCGCAGTTTAAACAGCATTTGCAGACATCACAAAGCAGCAAATTTCAGGTGAAAATATATATTTTAAACTATAGGAATTGATATAACTTTTTACTTGCTTATTCATAGTCACATCCCTAAATGATGAGACTTTGGGAACTGTTTTGTTGATTTAATCATCAGAAATCAACTCTAAACCATGGATTTTTCCTCCCAGCTTTTCTCTCAGCAATACACTCACATAGTAAACTATTGAATATTTTCTTTGGCAGCTTTGTCTAAATAATAATTTCTTCTAATTAGTCTTGTGATAAACAGGTAATAGAGAATGGTCCAAAGAAACAAATTGTCATGACTCTAACTAGGTGACTGTATTATTTCGTGTTGTAGATTTTTTAAATTAAGTTTTATAAAACGTTACTACTATTTATGACACAAATACATTATCACAGTTTTTCAACTGTAAACCTTTTGTCTTTCAACAAGAGAGTTTAAAATTGTAATATAATGCCATATAATATTTTACGCAAGCATTTTGCTTTTTAAAGTAATTTAGTTTAGTCAAAATAATATATATTTTTTTAAAATGTGTTGAAATAGTTAACTCCCCCCATTCTTTGGGGAAAAAAACATAATTGATGCTTATGTTAGAAACTGCCCCTTCAAAAAGACCTAGTGAAATTTATGCCTCATGCATGGAGCTATAATAAAAAATAAAACCTTATTTTACTCCATATCAAAGTATGGATGTAAAGTAACAGACGTACTGTGAATGAAGATCGGACTAGAAAAGAAATAGGTGACATGAAGGGAGGCTAAGAAGAGCGGCAATTGTTGCTTTCTCTTTGAAAAGATAAAGCCAAATGAAGATCGCCTGTTTTGTTTTCATCTACCTAGTGGTAAGGTGTAAAAAAACCAGAATGGAACTCTTATCAAAAGTGTGGTAATAGGACAGGAGGCAATAACAGGCCACAAGACCTGGTTTGTGCTGGAAATTGGATTACCTGACCTCTTATAGCCTACATTATTTTGAGATTCTTTTAAATAGGAAGTAAATTTGTTTAGATATACCCTGCATTTCTCTAATACCTGAAGCAAAGAAATTTTCTTCAGTATGTAGAGAAAACAAAACCAGAAGAGTAAAACAAAACCAGAAAAGCAAAACAAAACCAGAAAAGTAAAACAAAACAAAACAACAACAAGGTAAAAATAACAACAAAAAACCCTACAACCATGGATTAAAGTACTAAATGTGTGCAAAAAAAATCACAGGTTTCTCAAAATAACTGCAAAAACAAAAAAAAAAAAAGAAAGAGGAAATGCCTCAGCAATACTTATTCACACTTCTCTGAAGAGACTGTTTTTAATTTCTGTATGAAGAAAATGTTAAGAAAGAAACTTGTCCTAAGGGCCTGCATGCTATAATGTAGAAATATCAGTTCTTATAGAACAATGACTGTAAACTGATACTTCTCTCATACTTTTTTTGGTGGGAGGCAGCCAGTACTGTACTATTTTTATGAAACAGATGAGATTTTGCTTCTCTTATGCTTTCCAAGCTCACTTTCTCTGGATCAATATCAGGCTAGCTATTAAACTGTCATTTTAAGTTTTCTATGGGTATGCTGCAATGGTGGTGTTGAGGTCAATCAGCAAAGAAAAATTAGGTCCCAATTTTCCCTGTCACCCATAATCATTTCATAATCCATAGTACTGTAGTGGTTCTCTAAAGAAAAAAGAGCTTGAATGAATTCCTGCCACCACAGAGTTGTTTTTTCCAGAGCTGTAAGGTGTATGGTCTATATAGAAACATCTGTCACAATATTTGATACTAGGAGTCTTTGAGAAAAAATGCTGGTATCACCACTATTTTATTCAGCCATTGCACTCTGAAAGATAACTACAATGCATGTCCCTTGCTGAAAAGTGCCCAGGAACCTTTCATTGCTCATGACCTAGGTATGAACAGAAGGTACATGTGAGGATTTTTTCTTTTGCTTTTTTGTTTATTCATTTGCAGTTTAAGACCCCAACCATATGAAAAGTTGAGTGCCTTCAACTAGTGTTGACCTTAGAAGACAATGACATCACACATCACCTTGTTATCTCTAATGACCAGGGATTTGGGGGAGAGCATTGTGAGATTTTCAGAACTCTTGGTAGGAAATCAGCAGTACCTGATAATTTTTAACATCTCTTCTACTTTTACAATTAAAATGCCAAAAGCTGTTCCATACAGAAAGTGTTTCTGTATTAATGACCAATTAGGAATAAAAAGTACAGGAACAAGAAGATTATACTTTGGTGTATGATGATTTATTCATGGTAGAAGCTGATGGAATCACATTAGGGGAAAATATATTTTTTTTAAATGAACAGAAGAAGGGTTATTTTACCACTGACTGATTCACATATATCCTTGCAGTCTGCCTTGTTAGCCGTGAGGAATTGCAGTATTTCAATATTCAGTATTAAAACACTTTACTGAGGTATCTTCATGAATGTAAACATATGCAGAAAGGAAGGTGCATTTGTCTAACAGAAGACCTGGAACCACTCTAGAAAAGTCAATGTTATGCCTATTTACGACAGATTTACACATCATACGTAAGATTCAGCTGGGTGGAATCATGCTTACTAATACACACAAACCAATCTCAGAATGGATATATTTTATACCCCAGAGGTATCCAAGCATATCCCACTAAATCTTCCCATGTTATTCTTGGGACATATGCTCATCAATAAAGAGAAAAAAACCAATTGATTATGTTTATATTGAAAGGAAAAAAAGTTACTTTTTCCTGGTTCATGCTGAGGCCTTGGTTCATAATTTCTTATCCTGTAGTAAATAGAAAATTCCCCACCCAGGCATAACAATTTATGTGATTTTATATTCTGCCAGACAATCTCTTATTCAGTGACCATTTGAATAGGCCCAGGAAGACAACTTTAAAAAAAAAAAATAAAATAAAAAAAAAAAAAATATATATATATATATATATATATATATAATGGCAAAAGGGTTTGTTTTCCATTTGGATTATATTCTAGATTTGAAGAAAAAGTTACAACTGCATTTATGGAATAAAGAACGTACAGCTTAGGGTAAAGCTTAATGAAACTCTCATGTAAATCTATAGCGTATTTCCCCATAGATGAAGTGCTGTCCTCACTAACAGTGATTGGAACTTAGGCACTGAAATAAAAAATGCCACAGTTTCACATTCAAACATCAAGGATTCAAAACAAGGATTCCGAGGGTAATTCTTTGTTTTCTTCTTTTTCCAGAGAACACTCACACTATGAAGTACCCACTGCTTTGGTACACAAAACTATGTTACATTGATTCGCCTTTGTTTTTAAAAGATGTTCAGCAGAGAACACTACAGGAATGGGTCTTCTAGCTTTCCACAGTATCAGTGTCCTTACAGAAGCTGATCTATTTATCACAAATAATACAGAGATCAGGTCACTGAACTGTTTTGGTTTTGCCTGCAAAGATTAGCCCTGTCTTCCTGAGGAGGCTTTTCATTGGGATGGAGTTGTGAGGTAGCTCAGGATGGTCATCAAAAAGCAGGAACTGTGGCCTATATGGCAACTTCACATGACAGCAAATGCTGATGTGAACAGCTTGGAACTTGCACATGTTTGTTTTTTTTTTTTATTTAAACTTTACTAATTAATTAGTACCTTGGTCCCAGGGGGAATAAATACAAGAGCTGACCATCTGATGTGCCATTTATTTCTTTTTGGTTCAAATAATGTGTCACTCCCAAGTACCCTCAGTTCAACATGATTACACAGTGGTTCGGGCATTCTCTGGGGACATACAACCATAGGATTTGAGTATTTTTCAGTCTAAAAAATGGCGCTGAATGTCATCCTGCCACACATCTCAAATGACTGTTCAAACCACGAACCTCTTCTGCAGGAGGCTGAAGTCTGGTTTTATTCTGCAAAAGTAGAAGGAGACATTGGCCCTCAGGAGAACAATCCTGTGCTGATTTTGCTTCAGTTTGAGATGTCAGTTCTGGACGGGATGAGTTATGTGCCTTTGGGAGAGGAACATCAGTTTAAAATCATATCTGGCATCAGTATTTCCAATTGTCTTACTCCAAACTGCTCCATCCTCAGGGCCTGACTGGACTGTCATTTTTAGGTCCCCAAATCTCCCCACACAAAGA